>NW_027362773.1:70530403-71058207 GCF_046119375.1 Phyllobates terribilis | reverse complement strand
AGAAGGGGAGGAGAGAGGAAAGGGGAGGAGAGAGGAAAGGGGAGGAGAGAGGAAAGGGGAGGAGAGAGGAAAGGGGAGGAGAGAGGAAAGGGGAGGAGAGAGGAAAGGGGAGGAGAGAGGAAAGGAGAGGAGCTGGAGGCAGACAGACATTCTGCTGCAAGTTCACTTGAAACAAAAGCTACACTTGAACCCCTTGGAGACACAGCCATTTTTCATCTTTTTGTCTCTTCGATTCCAGGAGCAATAACATTTTTTTACTTTTTCTTCGACATAGCTTTACGTGGCTTTATTTTTTGGGGGGATGAGTTATAGTTTTGAATTACATTATTCATTTTGCCATTTAATGTACAAATAAAATGGAATACAAAATCCAAGTTAAGGAAATGTAAAAAAAAAAAAAAAAAAAAAAAAAAGAAACCAATACAACTATTCTGCCATTGTTTTCATAGAATTCACTTTCAATAAAATTGACTTGACTTAAGAGGTTTTTTTTTGCTTTTAAATACTTAAAAAAGTAATTACCCCCACGCCTCCCCCCCCCAAAAAAAAAACAAAATACCAATCAATAAAATAATATATAAATAAAAGCTGGTATATTCTGGGTGCTGTAACTTTTTTATTTTTTGGCTGACAGTTCTATAGTAGCTGGCTTTTTAAGCCGTGATACTAAATATGATAATGAATTTTATAATTTTAGAGTTCGCCATTTGAATTTCGGGAAAAGAAGGTGATTTAACGAGTAATTAAAGTTCAATTCTTTTTCCATGTTGTTGCATTTGGCAAGTTCCTTCTTTCCGGATCAAAAAATATGATCTAAAATGGCCTCCAAAGCCTTAAATTTTCCCAGACTAGTGTAACATCAGTACTCTGTGGCTATATAACTGGAGTACTGCTGCTGCTTGCAGAGAGGTTGCACCTCAGGAGTGTGCTTTCTCCTGAGGAAGGCAGTGCTCTAATGTGAGGTCAGTCTTGTTTAGCGCATGGCTGTTTAGCCAACGGTGTCTGACATTACCCTATGAGGGAAATGCCAACACAGCAGCAAGAGAGGAGTGCTAGATGACAGAAGTTGCAAATGATTATATGGTCTCCCACACCAACTGCATAATGCTAATCCATCCAATCTGACTGATCCAGTATGGGAGGTTTGATAGGTTGCTAAGGCCATGTACATATTTTTAACTTACCCCCAGTCTCCCAATCTCTGTGGTCCAGCCATGGTATCGGAGGCAAGTGTTGTTGTAGTTGGTGCCACAGTTGTCACCTGTGACCAGGCGGGAACCAATATTGGTTGTGTTCCATTTGACCACATGTGCTGAAATGGTAACATGTAAATATTTTAATTACATTATAAAAAAAAATGTAATAGCATAAAATACATGATTGCTCATTTATAAAGCTTTCTAGGAGAAAATCTCACCTGGGAAAGGACACCTGGTCGTATCTGTAGGGGCTGAATGGCCGGAGCCTGCGTTACTAAGGGTAAAGCATTATCTACTCTCACAGAATAACTTGTGGGCTTGCCGTGATTTGGTGGGATTCCTGCAAGAATAAGGAGTCATATTCAATCATCAAATTAACAGTCAGTTAAAGCAATAAGACCAGTTTAGAAGAATGAGAGCGTAGAACTAAATCAGCCCTCTAAATGCAGGGGACACAAACCGCTTCAGTACAGCAGTTTAATAATAGCTCATAACATACCTTGGAGAGTTGGGGGGCAAAGTATCAGGGTCTGCTGAAAAGAATCATTGCAACCAAACTGAGCAGTTCCTGCCTGCACTGGGATCCCGTGGTGTATCACTGAATGCCCCGAAGTTGTTAACGCCTGAAACAATAAATGTATTTTTATTCAATAACAAAAAATACAAGCACATAAGAAAAGGTCTGCAGCAAACATGTGGATCTCTGGTATAGGAAAGTAAGGACCTAGTCCTTCACAGAGTGGTTGTGGGGTGCCTCACTCTTTGATGTGACTTTACATTGGCTGTGGAGAGACACTACTATCTGAGAGGCCAGAAGATCATGAGCCACTCATTATTTAGAAAAGGACACGTGCCCGAGACCTCATAGGCATTGGAGGGTTGCCTCAGTAACTATCTCACCCAAAGTACAGCGCCATCTCTTCATGCATGATATTTGTTTGATATCAGACCGTGTAGAAGAGAGAGGTGCTGCACAGCCCCTTTAAGGGTATTCCTAATTAAGGCAATCCATGTCCATAAATATTCTATGGTGTGGGGGATGATGGTTACCCATTCAGGACCCTACTGTAACCCAGAACCAACATATGCCATGTAGCACCCACAGACCTGGGGTGGTCAGTAATTTAAGCGCTTAGCTGGAGAGGTATAAAAGAAATTGGGGTGTGGAACAGCTCGGGCCCAATGTGATTGGTTGTTTATGAAATAAAAACCTATGCTGCAGAGAGAATATTGAAGACCTATAGGTAATGAAAGGGTTATTCTTAACATGTCTTGAGCAGCACACAGCTCTCCACCCTGTCACTGCCTTGTTGCTGGTAGCGGGTGGGGGCGGCACTCCTCCCTGAGTGAGTCTTGATGCAGTATCTTCTCCTACTGCTGAGTGTAAGCTACACACTCAAGACAGTCAGCGGCTTGTTCTTATGTCTACACTGTTATCGCTATGTTTGCATACAGAGATAACACAGCCTTCCAACAAGCTTGGTCAGTGATTGGGAAAACTGGCCTGAAAGTTGTGGGCCAGCCACAGGGGAGGGGTGGAGGTGATTTGCAGAACTGATATCAGCAGCTTTGGATGAGAAGATGACATGATGAGGAAGGCGGGAAGCTGTATAGAAATCAATGTGCTAAAGAGATCTGACTGGGATCTCAGGTGTTCTTCCCCCAGCGAGGATTGTAAACGTTGCGAATCGAATATTTGGCCAGGCTCTGGTGGTTGATCTCCTTGGCAATGAGAAGTAAACAATGTAAACTATTTTCATGCTTTCTAACTATACCAATTTTATAACATGAAAATAATCATGATCTCATGATCACCAAGTAGCTGCCTGACCTAGCAGATCTGCTTGGTCCCAGCAGATGCAGATCAGCTCTGCCAGTGACTGCCTTCTCCTGTAGGAGATGCCTTCTCCTGTATATGGGGCTCCCATGAATGTTAGTGGAAAAAATGAATAAGAGAGAAAAATATGTTCCCCAAAGATCTTTTATGATCTCTTGCAGGACAAATTATGTAACTCCCTCTATCACGTAATAAACCTACAAACACACACTGCTTTTCCGAATAGAAAGTGCGAACAAAGGAGAAAACTAAACTAAATCAAATAATTGGTGTTTAGACACTTTTCCTTCAAAACAGCATCAATTCTTATAGATACACTTGCACCACGTTGGGGATTTTGTAGGCAAGAGTACAGCAACAAGACACAAGGTAGTTATACTGCATCAGCAAAGTCTCTCCCAGGCAAAGATTTCAAAGCAGACTGAGGTTTCTAGATCTGTTCAAGTTCTTTTGAAGAAGCACCAAAAAATGTTGAGGACCACAGACGCAGTGGTTGTCCAAGGAAACTTAATGCAGCAGATGAAAGACCCATCATGTTTACTTCTCTCTAATACTGGTCGAAATCCAGTAGTGCCATCAGCTCAGGAATGGAAGCAACTACTGGGATCCAGGTACAACTATTTACTGCTAAGAGAAGTTTGGCCAGAAGTGTCATCATAGAGGAATTACACACAAAACCCAAACTTTTTACATGAAAAACAGGCCAAGTGTGTAAACTATGCAGGAAAACATGGGAATTGGGATGCAGAAAAATGGCAGCAGGTGCTCAGGACTGATGAATCACAATGTGAAACGTGACTATAACAAAAGTCAGTTGTTTTCTGAAGGGCTGGAGAGATGCACAATAAGGAGTGTCTGTAGGACCAGTGAAGCATGGTGGAGGGCCCTTGTAAGTTTTGTGCTGCATTTCAATAAATGGAGTTGGGGATTTGGTCAGGATTAATGGTGTCCTTAATACTGGGAAATACAAGCAGAAACGTATATTCACTATGTAGTACCATTAGGGGAAATCTGGCTGTATGTTTTGGAGCCAATGCTATTAATAACCATCTTCAGCTGAAAGAAGAACAAAGAGCCCTAGAGGTAGTGATATGGCCCCCAGAGAGCCCTGATTACAGCATCACTGAGTTTTCTGGAATTACATGAAGAGACAGAACGATTTGTGAAAGGCGACATCCAAAGATCTGTGATTGGTTCGCCGAGATGTTTGGAACAATTTCCATGCTTTGTTTCTTCAAAGAACAATTGATGCCGTATTGATTCGGCAGACTTTGGCCAAACCAAATAATGATTTTATTTAGATTTCTATTTTGTTCATTCACTTTACATTATGTTAATTGATAAAAATAAACTATTAACACGTTTGTTTTTTTAAAGCATCCTTACTTTGTGGTATTTTTTCTACACCAGCCTAAACTTTTGCACAGTTCAGTATATATATATATATATATATATATATATATATATATATATATATATATATATATATATATATATATATATATATATATATATATATATATACATACATACTCATACATGTATAAATAAAACCACCTGCAAAATAAATTTCAGGAAACAACGCAATAAAGAGTAAAGTCCTCACCACAAGAAAATCAGATTTTTTTTCCATATAAAAATACATTTTCAATATGCATAGAAAATAAAAAGCAAAAACCTACACATTAGGTATCTGCATGAGGCTAAGTTTACAGGAACGTATAAAATATTGTCAGAGTTACATCTAAAAACCTTTAACCATTTTTTTCTCACTTGTCATCTGTTTCTTTTTTACAAAAGCAGATAATTTACAAGACTACAGTTTTTTCGGTCAGAGGATTGGAGGCAGCGTACGGCATCAGATTTTTTTCCGCACCCATAAACTTGACAGTGAAGCAATTTTTTCACACAAAGACTTGATCAGTGTAAAAAAAACAAAAAACCCCGCTCATGAGCACTGCTCCATTGAATAATATTGGTCTGTGTGCTGTTTTTTCACAGGCAGGACCCAGACCGAAAATACACTTGTGTGGACCCTACCCTGACCGTCATAACTTGGAGTATCCGTTCACATTGTTATTTGGTATGAAACGTGAACAGTAAAAATAAAAGCAAAAAAAATTGCTTTGTTCTACCCAGCAATTTATATATACACCCCAAAACAGTGCTGAAAAATAATACAATCTGTCTGGAATAAAACAAAGCCTCATTCAGGCCCGTAAATGAAGTTAATAAAAAAATTATGGATGTTGAAAAAAGGTTAAGTAAAAGCAAAAAAAATAAACTGGCTAAGGCCCATTCAGATCATGTCCTTAAGGGGTTAAATTACACTGGACAATGCTTACACACCCTTAACCATGCAAAGTTCTATTCAGCCACTAGATGGCGCACTACTCACATCCCTAAAAGTAATGAGTAAGAAAAACACAGCTGTTTACAACACAGTGACTCTGCAGCCCAAGAAGGAGAAACCCAGGATGACTTCATTTTACAAGTTATAGAAAACCTATCAGTAGGTGGCACCTGAGACAAGGACATCGCTCATGTGCTTCTTCATATGCTCTGGACACTCCCAAACTGTTCAATGTCACAACAGAACATAGAATAAACCTACATCCCTGTACAACTGATAGCAGAGATTTAGCAGGAATTTAGCACACACCTGACTTCGGACATTGCCAATTTTGGTAAACCCAGTGGGAAGGTTGGCGGCGTTGACTGAGGCGATCGGTCTCATGACTGCTGTTTTATTGCGGTTAGATGCGTCACAGAGGCTGGGACGAGACTTGCAAACATCGATGATATGGAAACACGATTTTACACTGAAAAAGAAAACAACTTCATTTGGTCTTCATAGTAAATATGATTTGAAAACACCAACATCAATATAATCCAAAAGCTCTCATTTGTTTCCATTCAGTGGCCCATTGGCCACCATTTTACTGCTCATATGTAATCTGGCCATCATGCCCAGTACAATGCTGACTATTGCTGTACCGTGTACGGATCTTCATTTATGCTCTGTATTAAAGCTAGGCTCCTCGTGCTTTCACAGCAATATTGTGCTGAGCTGCAAACAGGCTGCATCCCCTGCTTGTTCACAGTCTGTAAAGGGCTAATGCTAAGCTTTACAACAATCACACTCCCAGTGTCCAGGTTTGTTTTTTCTTTTGCATAGAGCTTTAAAGGATACCTGTCAGTATATTAATGCAGCTTGAACCAGGGGCAGCATGGATCGAAGCGCTTACCTGCGATTGCAGCCAGGATTCCAACAACAGCTGGGACCGGCCCTGGCTCCTCCACACTCCGCGGCAGGTGACTGATAAGGCTCCTCCACATAAGTACATATGGAAGGACCTGTCAATCACCTGGAGCAGTACAGAGAGAAGCCGGCCAGAGACCATGTCGGACTAGTCAGGTCTCTCCCTATAACCACCAATTGGCTTTTCAAGCTATGTTTTCTATGAAATGCCGCAGAATTTCACAGTAAAACATACCGGCTGCAATCGCACTGGTGGGTACTGATGCACAATGCCCCTGGTTCGGGCAGCATGAATGTAGTGACTTCTACAATCTGCTTGTCACTCAGTAACCATGAACTCCAGTGAGCAGCTTCCCCCCCTTGCATTGACCCTATGAAGTGTTTTGGGTGCCACCATGTGACATTTGGTTGTACATAACCATGGACAGCCTTAGGAGTAACCAGGCAGTGCAGAGTTCACCGCTCTGACTTGGGTAACAGGCATATGGTATGCTTGTGTTTAATAGCATAAATCGCAGTGCTACCATCTGTCTTGTCCATTTAATCTATACTTCAGCTTTGACCTATTTAAGAATGTGACTGTGCGCCAACAGTTTGGTGAGTATTTCATTGCAGTCATATTTTCCATGTCCTGTCGGGGGTACATGCTCCTACTGGCCAGAAATACAGAGCATAGGGGATGAGGTCTGTGACGAGGAAAGGAGATGGGATATGGCAAAAGAAGCGATGGCTGAGTTTCCAGCCTAACTACAACTCTCATACACTATTTCTGTGGTGATCTGCCATATGACTACACTGTGCATTCAAATATGACAGGCAGCCACTTGTGAAGGCTACAGACACCTTTGCAACCATTGTTTTATTGTCTAAATGGATCTGAAATTAAAAAAACAAAAACAAAAAGCAACTTTAGAATTTTTTTCATTAAGACCCATCATTTCTATAACACCTCCAGAGTAACGGACTACAAACAAACCCTGTGCAGTGCAGCCATATTTCCATCCATGGCCTCTACATTATGCTAATTTATGTTTGGTAGGTTAGCAAGAAGGACAGGTAGAAGGGAGGATGACTGCAGATCAGACTATACAGGGTTCGTTTGTTGTCTGTCACCATGGAGACACATAGGTCAGTATAGGAGCTGCAGAAATAAAACAACTCAAAATTTTTAATTACAACATTTACTAAATTGATAAACAGTAACAGAGCACATACACAGCTCACATTTGTGTCGCAATTCTATCCCCCAAAGCATCTGTTATAGTTGCAGAGAATTGTCCAAGTGTCACTCATACATAAATGAGATGCATCAGGAGTTATGGACATATCGCATTGATGGTCCTATCTGTGGAGATGATAGTCAGTAAGGCTTTTTTCCAGGCTAGAGTTACTGGTGTCGGTCTTGGTTTCTATAAAGCTTAGACTCTGTTCCTATCTGTGGGGTCACTTTGAGTCCTAGTTGTGGATTCTGTCACTTTGACATGAAAACAGCAGTGTACGCAGCACTAATTTTCCCATTAAAATGACAGACACCTTGGAGAAAAAAATAAAAGGACCCTTCATACCTTATTGGCGTCATAAAGTCACCACTGGTGCATGCAATGGTTTTGAAATTGCCATATAGCTTCTGTAAAAAACAGAAGCCACAAAACTGATGTGAACAGAGCCATACTGGTATATTTGACAGAAGGAATAGGGATTTTTATAGTCTGTGACATGACAGAGCCATTAACATTACTGAGGTCCATCACCGCGATCATGGCTGCATTATAACCTGAAGCCATGCCACTGTGCGCAGAGCTTACACTATCTCCCTTAAATTCTACCCTCAAAAACCACTCTGCAGATACTGTTGTTTCTAATTCAGTTCATATCAAATTATAAAACCCAAAGTAAATAGATAGACATCCATGTAACAGCATCACAGAAGGAAAGAAAAAGCAAAGGCAAAAAAACACGTAGACAGCATGATTATGTCGGAGGTTATTGTAACAAACTAGAAATACAGAAATTCATTAGGAAATCAAAAGAAATTCAATTCAGAGTGTACATTACTATACATGAAGTATAAATCTAACAGTAGACAAGACAAAATTAATCAGGCTTGTGGTCCCACCAAACATGAGGAAGAATGCCTAAACCTCCGACCCCATCGGCCTTTAAATCTTTGGCACACTCTGAACAAAACAAGACAAATCCCCATTGTGCATAGAGACTGTGAAGGGCCATTTTAATTCTATAAGACTGAAGATTAGACATCTACAGAGAAATCCCATTAGCATTATACAAAGCGTGCTGTGCACAGTAGTGCTGCCTCAGAGTCTTCTATAGCAGTAAAGAGAGCCCTGTATGTCAGCCAAATGGACAATACCATCCTGGGATTCACAATGCTGCTCAGAAATCTAAGAGCTTCACCAGATGTGCCGATCAGTGACTTACTGATTGCTGTGGGGAAAATCGAGGAGGTGCTTCATGGTAACAAAGGAGTGGCTTAGGGTGTCAGCCGGACTGATCCTCAAATCAGCATCGATCATCAACATCTTCTTCAGCAGGCCCACAAATTCTCTCCTATCTGCTTTCTCTGCCACCAGGTCACTACCATCCAGATCCATCACCATGTTCACCTGGAATCAATGAACAATGTCAATCAATCACCTTTAATTTAAACAAAAAGTTGTAAAAATTGCGCATGATCAAAACATATTTAATGACGACCAGTCAGAAGGATGCAAAAATGAAAAAATGAAAAATGAAAAAAGCATATACAGAATGGTAGGAATAGAGCTAAGCAACAGTACATGTGAAAAAGACTTAGGTATACTAATAGATCATAGACTGAACATGAGTCAACAGTGTGATGCAGCAGCAAAAAAGGCAAATACAATTCTGGGATGTATTAACAGAAGCATACAGTCTAGATCACGTGAAGTCATTATCGGTCTTTACTCCTCTTTGGTCAGACCTCATCTGGAATACTGTGTACCGTTTTGGGCACCACATTTTAAAAAAGACATCGACAAACTGGAGCAAGTTCAGAGAAGAGCGACCAGAATGGTGACTGGTCTGCAAACCATGTCCTATGAGGAACGGTTGCAGGATTTGGGAATGTTTAGCTTGCAAAAAAGAAGACTGAGAGGAGACTTAATAGCTGTCTACAAATATGTCAAGGGCTGTCACATTGTAGAAGGATCATCTTTATTCTCATTTGCACAAGGAAAGACTAGAAGCAATGGGATGAAACTAAATGGGAGGAGACACAGATTAGATATTAGAAAAAACTTTTTGACAGTTAGGGTGATTAATGAGTGGAACAGGCTGCCACGAGAGGTGGTGAGTTCCCCTTCAATGGACGTCTTCAAACAGAGGCTGCACAGACATCTGTCTGAGATGATCTAGTGAATCCTGCTTTGAGCAGGGGGTTGGACCAGATGACCCAGGAGGTCCCTTCCAACTCTACCATTCTATGATTCTATGAAATTTATGAATGGAGAACCCTGCCCTTTACATTAATAGTAACTGTTTTAATTTTTATTCCATAAATAAATAGTACACACAAAAATAAGAAACTTTGTAAGATATCTTATCAGAGAAATCGGCTTCTTTCTCCTCCAGGACTGATCAGTCTCAAAATTCTCAATTCACAGGTAATATCTGTATTCAGTGAAGTCCGTGATTACAGAAACCTCTTACAGCCATATTTTACTCACAGCATTACACAGATCAGAGGTTAAACGCTGGCCATTTTTGCATTTCAGTGAATTGTAAGACTGAATCATGCCAATTTTTCATGTTTTGCCGCCTGGGGGCCCATAGATCACAAGCAACCAATATTTGTCGGCCTTGTCCCTTTGTCCACATGGATTTCTCCAGAATCTCTGAATCTTTTGATGATGTTATGTACTGTAATTATCTAATCACATTTAAACTCATGCTACATAGAAGTCAGTACACTGCTGCCATCACTTACAGTGATTCTGATTAACCCCATATAAAAGTTACCTGCTCTAGTGGGATATTCATTGCATTTTCTTAGTTGCATTTTACAGTAAAATCCATATTCCAAAAGCCGCTTACAACACAGCAAAGGGATCTTATTGTTAAGCGTTAAAAGTCAGAAGGATACAAAAAGATGTCCAAGGCATTAGATATTCCATGGAACAAAAATTATGGTCATGAAAAAGTGGCTTCAATTTGGCACAACAGTGACATTACTTAGGAATGGACGTTCCTTAAAAGTTGAGAAGGCAAGAAGAAAATCTGTCTCGGAGGCTGCCAAGAGGCCTGCAGCAACATTAAAGGAGCTGCAGGAATTTCTGGCCAGTACTGATTGTGTACAGCATGTGGGAACAATCTCCCATATTCTTCATATGTCTGAACTATGAGGTATGGTAGGAAAACGGAAGCCTTTTCTTACAAAGAAAAATATCTAAAAAGTGGAGAAAGTACGGAAATTGTTTTTCTTGGTGTGATTTTTTTTTATAAAACAAAGACCAGCCATTTTAACAAGAGTGTGTAAACTTGTATGCGCTATTGAAGAGAGTGAATGGCCACTGCTCCCCACGCACACAGTTTTTTTTGTGGGCAGCGTGCTGGGCATTAGGGGGTGCCAAGCATACCAGGATGGAGGGGTGCCATGCATACTAGGATGGGGGAATCAAGGGGTGCCATGCATACCAGGATGGGGGAATCAAGGGGTGCCATGCATACCAGGATGGGGGAATCAAGGGGTGCCATGCATACCAGGATGGGGGAATCAAGGGGTGCCATGCATATCAGGATGGGGGAATCAAGGGGTGCCATACATACCAGGATGAGGGATCAAGGGGTGCCATGCATACCAGGATGGGGGAATCAAGGGGTGCCATGCATACCAGGATGGGGGAATCAAGGGGTGCCATGCATACCAGGATGGGGGAATCAAGGGGTGCCATGCATACCAGGATGGTGGAATCAAGGGGTGCCATGCATACCAGGATGGGAGAATCAAGGGGTGCCATGCATACTAGGATGGGGGGGGATCAAGGGGTGCCATACATACCAGGATCAAGGGGTGCCATGCATACCAGGATCAAAGGGTGCCATGCATACCAGGATCAAGGGGTGCCATGCATACCAGGATCAAGGGGTGCCATGCATACCAGGATCAAGGGGTGCCATGCATACCAGGATCAAGGGGTGCCATGCATACCAGGATCAAGGGGTGCCATGCATACCAGGATCAAGGGGTGCCAAGCATATCAGGATCAAGGGGTGCCATGCATACCAGGATGGGGGATTGGGGTGCCTTGCATACCAGGATGGGGATGAGGGCCACGTATACCAGGATGGGGAGGAGAGTCACGGATACCAGGAAGGAGGGGCCATACATACCAGGATGGAGGATATTAACAGAATTGGAGGACATTACCCCAATACCAGTGTTAGCAGCAGACCCCCTTCCCCATAACAGTGCATCATGACCACATTTTTTGCTTAATTTTTTTTCTATTTTCCTCCTCTAAAACCTAGGTGCGTCTTATGGTCCGGTGCGTCTTATAGTCCGAAAAATACGATATTATATACTTATACAAACACATTATATGTATGTGTAAATGTAAGTGTATAAAGGTGTGTGTGTGCCCTACAAAGAATGGAGAGGTCTGTAATTTTTATGGTAGGTACAATTCAACTGAGAGACAGAATCTAAACATAAAATCCAGAAAATCACATTGTATGATTTTTACATAATTAATTTCCATTTTATTGCATGAAATAAGTATTTGACACAATAGAAAAACAGAACTTAATATTTGGTACAGACATTTCCTGTAGTTTTTGACTAAGTGTGCGCACACTGCAGCAGGGATTTTGGCCCACTCCTCCATACAGATCTTCTCCAGATCTTTCAGGTTTCGGGGCTGTGTTTCAGGTCATTGCCATGTGGGAAGACCCAGCCATGACCCATCTTCAATGCTCTTACTGAGGGAATGAGGTTGTTGGCCAAAATATCGCAATACATGACCCCATCCATCCTCCCTTCAATACGTTGCAGTCGTCCTGTCCCCTTTGCAGAAAAGCATCCCCAAAGTAAAAGGTTTCCCCCACCATGCTTCACAGTTGGGACGGTGTTCTTGGGGTTGTACTCATCCTTCTCCTTTCTTCAAACATGGCGTGTGTTGCTAATACCAAAAAGTTCTATTTTGGTCTCATTTGACCACATGACCTTCTCCCATGCCTCCTCTGGATCATTCAGATGGTCATTGGCGAACTTCAAACGGGCCTGGACATGTGCTGGCATGAGCAGGAGGACCTTGCGTGCCCTGCAGGATTTTAATCCATGACGGCGTAGTGTGTTACTAACGGTAATGTTTGAGACTATGGTCCCAGCTCTCTTCAGGTCATTGACCAGGTCCTCCTGTGTAGTTCTGGGCTGATTCCTGACCTTTCTCAGAATTATCCTTGCCAGGATGGGGGACGGGATCTTGCATGGAGCCCCAGACCGAGGAAGATTGACAGTCATCTTGTGTTTCTTCCATTTTCTAATAATTGTGCCAACAGTTGTTGCCTTCTCACCAAGCAGCTTGCCTATTGTCCTGTAGCCCATCCCAGCCTTGTGCAGGTCTACAATTTTGTCCCTGGTGTCCTTAGACATCTCTTTGGTCTTGGCCATGGTGGACAGGTTGGAGTGTGATTGATTATGTGGACAGATGTCTTTTATACAGGTAACGAGTTCAAACAGGTAAAATGAATACAGGTAATGAGTGCAGGTAAAGAAAAACTAACAGGTCTTTTAGAGCCAGAATTCTTGCTGGTTGGTAGGTGATCAAACACTTATTTCATGCAATAAAATGCAATATAATTTATTTTTTTAATTATTTAAAAATCATACAATGTGATTTTCTGATTTTTTTTAAATTCTGTCTCTCACAGTTGAAGTGTACCTACGATAAAAATTACAGACCTCTCCATTGTTCAAAATCTTAAATCTTAGAAAGTTCTTCACCTCTTCACCGATTGCCTTGAAATTTTGACACAACGTTGCATTCGAATACACACGTTTTTATATCCCTACTATGTTTTTATATAACAGATGTTGGACGTAAAAGCAACAGCGAGAGGGGGGTGTTACGAGCTCAGTCCCAGACTGACTCTCCCCGGCCACCCGGAATCCCCCCCCCCCCCCCCTTTAGTGACATCTCACTCATAACCCTTCTCCCTCTCCTTCATTTGCCTCAGCCGCTGCCTGTGCTCTGCTCCCTTCGTGTCCCCCGTGGGGATTGGGGGGGGGTGACGAGACCGTCTGTTCGAGGCAGAAAGATGCCTGAGAGGCGGCCGCCTCTGCTCTCCAGCACCGCTGCGGCTTTTTCCTCTCTGGCAGGTGAGTCTCATTTCCGACTGCGCAACAACAAGCGGGGAAGGGAGGCAAGGAGAGAGGGAGGCTGCATGGAGAGGTGCAGGCAGCGGCCTCTGCTCTGGGTGCTGAACTGGGCTCGAGCCTCGCAGCAGTGGGCAGATAGCGAGCGCAAATCCCACTGCACCTCTGGAGGGAGCGGCGCTGTGATCTGTCCGGAGCATGTCAAGCTGATCACCCCCTTCTCCTCTGCCGCCTGCCTTCATCTCTGCGCTCCCTCCTGTCACATTCCCTCTTTACTAGGTAACTGCACAACTAGCAATCCCGGACATGACCGGCTCCATTGTGACACCTGACAGCAAGTACCGACCTCTTTAGTGACCTGTGCGAGTACAAGCCTACAGGGGTCACAGGGTACAGGCTGCCACCATGCCTGCCTGAAGGGCACAACTATCAACAGCGCCAGCATTGTATAAATATATATTACACTACCATTCAAAAGTTTGGGGTTATTTAGAAAAATCATTATTTTTTAAAGAAAAGTACATTTTTTTTCAATGAAGCTAACATTAAATGAATCAGAAATACACTCTATACATTGTTAATGTGGTAATTGACTATTCTAGCTGCAAACATCGTTTTTATTGCAATATCTACATAGGTGTATACACGGTGTTCCAAATTATGCAAATAATATTTTCTAAGATTTTCCCAAATTACCTATATGAATTGCAGTCATTGTAATTTTCCAGTCAAATAACTATTAGAGTACAATTGAAAGGTTTTTGTACAAACTGCCTATGATAACAGTATATTTTGAAAAAAATAAAAAACTCAAACTGCACTCAAAATGCATGTTCCAAATTATTATGCACAGCAGAGTTTTCAACCTTTCATTTTAATAAAGAACAAAAAAATGGTCATTTTTGAAATTATAAGCATTAGCAGGTTATTACAAACTGAAATCAAACAGTTTTCAACTCAAAACTTTATTCTAGGTGATGTTTCTTTTGCACATAGGACCCCTTGTTCGAAAGGAGCTTCTGAACTCTCTTATCCATTGAATTTGTCAGGTTTTGGATGGTTTCTGCTTTAATTGTTTTGCATGAGGACAGAATACCCTCCCAGAGCTGTTGCTTAGATGTGAACTGCCTCTCGCCATCATAGACACTCCTTTTGATGATGCTCCAGAGGTTCTCAATGGGGTTGAGGTCAGGGGAGCATGGGTGCCACACCATAAGTTTGTCCCCTTTTATGCCCATAGCAGCCAGAGATGCAGATGTGTTATGTGCAGCATGAGACGGGGCATTATCATGCATGAAATGATCTCGATGGTCCAGATGGATGGAGTGGAGGATGACTGGTTGATGGACACCCCATGCAAACACTGCTACGGCGCTAACAAGGAGGAGGTGGAGTAATGTTTTGGGCTGGAATCATGGGGAGAGAGATTGTCGGCCCTTTTAGGATCCCTGAAGGGGTAAAGATGAACTCCATAATGTATGTTGAGTTTCTCAAACAGCACTTCCTTCCATGGTTCAAGAAGAAGAACCGTGCATTCCGCAGCAAGATCATTTTCATGCATGATAATGCCCCGTCTCATGCTGCACATAACACATCTGCATCTCTGGCTGCTATGGGCATAAAAGGGGACAAACTTATGGTGTGGCACCCATGCTGCCCTGACCTCAACCCCATTGAGAACTGCTGGAGCATCATCAAAAGGAGTGTCTATGATGGCGGGAGGCAGTTCACATCTAAGCAACAGCTCTGGGAGGGTATTCTGTCCTCATGCAAAACAATTAAAGCAGAAACCATCCAAAACCTGACAAATTCAATGGACGAGAGAGTTCAGAAGCTCCTTTCGAACAAGGGGTCCTATGTGCAAATGTAACATCACCTAGAATAAAGTTTTGAGTTGAAAACTGTTTGATTTCAGTTTGTAATAACCTGCTAAATGCTTATAATTTCAAAAATGACCATTTTTTTGTTCTTTATTAAAATGAAAAGGTTGAAAACTCTGCTGTGCATAATAATTTGGAACATGCATTTTGAGTGCAGTTTGATTTTTTTATTTTTTTAAAAATATACTGTTATCATAGGCAGTTTGTACAAAAACCTTTCAATTGTACTCTAATAGTTATTTGACTGGAAAATTACAATGACTGCAATTCATATAGGTAATTTGGGAAAATCTGAGAAAATATTATTTGCATAATAATTTGGAACACAGTGTAGAGGCCCATTTCCAACAACCACCACCCCAGTGTTTTAATGGTACATTGTGTTTGCTAACTGTAAGAAGGCTAATGGATGTTTAAAAAAACCCTAGAAAACCCTTGCACAGTATGTTAGCCCAGCTGAAAAAGGTTTGGCTGATTTGAGAAGCTATAAAATTGACTTTCCTTTGAGCTAGTTGAGAATCTGGAGCATTACATTTGTTTGTTTTATGAAACTCTCAAAATGGCCAGAAAAAGAGAACTTTCATGTGAAACTCGACAGTCTATTCTTGTTCTTAGAAATGAAAGCTATTCCATGCGAGAAATTGCCAAGAAACTGAAGATTTCCTACACCGGTGTGTACTATTCCCTTCAGGAGAGCACAAACAGGCTCTAACCAGAGTAAAAAGAGAAGTGGGAGGTCCCCGCTGCACAACTGAGCAACAAGACAAGTACATTAGAGTCTAGTTTGAGAAATCGACGCCTCACAGCTCAACTGGCAGCTTCATTAAATAGTACACGCAAAACGCCAGTGTCAACATCTACAGTGAAGAGGCGACTCCGGGATGCTGGCCTTCAGGGCAAAGTGGCAAATAAAAAGCCATATCTGAGACTGGCTAATAAAAGGAAAAGGATTAATATGGGCAAAAGAACACAGACATTGGACAGAGGAAGATTGGAAAAAAAATTTATGGACAGACGAATCAAAGTTTTAGGTGTTTGGATCACACAGAAGAACATTTGTGAGACGCAGAACAACTGAAAAGATGCTGGAAGAGTGCCTGACGCCATCTGTCAAGCATGGTGGAGGTAAAGTGATGGTCTGGGGTTGCTTTGGTGCTGGTAAAGTGGGAAATTTGTACAAGGTAAATGGGATTTTGAAGAAGGAAGGCTATCACTCCATTTTGCAACGCCATGCCATACCTTGTGGACAGCGCTTGATTGGAGCCAATTTCATCCTACAACAGGACAATGACCCAAAGCACACCTCCAAATTATGCATGAACTATTTAGGGAAGAAGCAGGCAGCTGGTATTCTATCTGTAATGGAGTGGCCAGCGCAGTCACCAGATCTCAACCCCATTGAGCTGGTGTGGGAGCAGCTTGACCGTATGGTATGCAAAAAGTGCCCATCAAGCCAATCCAACTTGTGGGAGGGGCTTCAGGAAGCATGAGGTGAAATTTCTCAAGATTATCTCAGCAAATTAACAGCTAGAATGCCAAAGGTCTGCAATGCTGTAATTGCTGCAAACGGAGCATTCTTTGACGAAAGCAAAGTTTGAAGGAGAAAATTATTCTTTTCAAATAAAAATCATTATTTCTAACCTTGTCACTGTCTGGACTATATTTTTTATTCATTTTGCAACTCATTTGATAAATAAAAGTAGGAGTTTTCATGGAAAACACAATTCTCTGGGTGACCCTAAACTTTTCCACGGTAGTGTGTGGATAAATATATTATATATATATATATAAAAATGAATGTTGCATTTGAATACACGTATGTTTTTATATACCAGTTGTTGGAAGTAAAAGCAACACATGCAACAACAAAAAATATTGTATACCCACAAGTATTCTGAAATTAAATATTTTAGAAACGTGCGCTCTCTTTTCTTCTCCCTTCCATATATATATATATATATATTATAAATACACACACTATATTATATATATATATATATATAGTGTGTATATGTATATATATATATATATATATATATATATATAGTGTGTATATGTGTATATATATATATATATATATATATATATATATATAGTGTGTATATGTATATATAGTGTGTACACATATATATATATATATAGATAGATAGATATAGTGTGTACATAGATATAGTGTGTATATATATATATATATATATATATATATATATATATATGTACACACTATATCTATCTATATATATATATATATATATATGTGTACACACTATATATACATATACACACTATATATATATATATATATATATATATATATATATATATATATATATACACACTATATATATATATATATATATATGTACACACTATATATGTACACACACACACACATATACATACATACAGTGGCATGTAAAAGTTTGGGCACCCCTGGTCAAAATTACTGTTATTGTGAACAGTTAGGCAAGTTAAAGATGAAATGATCTGTAAGAGGCCTAAAGTTAAAGATGACACATTTCGTTTGAATTTTATACAAATTTTTTTTTACAATTTTCTTTTTCATTTTAAAAATTACAAAAAGAAAAAAGGGCTGATGCAATAGTTTAGGCACCCTTGGAGATTTGTATGCTCAGATAACTTTGACCAAGGTTTCAGACCTTAATTAGCCTGTTAGGGTTGTGACTTGTTCACTATCATTGTTAGGAAAGGGCAGGTGATGTAAATTTCACAGCTTCATAAAAACATAGCCTCCTCTAACCCTGAGCCAAAAAAAACAGCAGCCATGGCTTTTTCTACGCAGCTGTCTAGCACTCTGAAAATGAAAATGGTGGAGGCCCACAAAGCAGAAGGCTATAAGAAGATACCAAAGCGTTTTAAAGTTGCCCTTTCCTCAGTTTGAAATGTAATTAAGAAATGGCAGTTAACAGGAACAGTGGAGGTCAAGATAAGGCATGGAGACCAAACAACATTTCAGTGAGAGCCGCTGGTACGATTGCCCTGCACAAATATAACCTTTATGGAAGAGTTATCAGAAGAAAACCTCTCCTACATCCTCACCCTAAAATTCAGCGTCAGAAGTATGCAAAAGAACATGTAACCAAGCCTGATGCATTTTGGAAACAAGTCCTGTGGCCCGATGAGGTTAAAATAGAACTCCTTGGCTACAATGATCAAAGGTATGTGTGGGGAAGAAAAGGGCACTGAATTTCAGGAAAAAAAACATCTCCCCAACCATTAAGAATGGGGGTGGATCATTCATGCTTTGGGCTTGTTTTGCAGCCAAAGGCACGGGGAACATTTCACAGGTAGAGGGAAGAATGGATTCATTGACATTTCAACACATTCTTGATGCAAACATAACACAATCTGTAGAGAAGCTGAAGTTGAAAAGAGGATGGCTTCAACAAATGGATAATGATCCTAAACACATGTCAAAATCCACACTATATTACCTCAAAAGGTGGAAGCTGAGGGTTTTACAATGGCCCTCACAGTCCCCTGATCTGATCATTGAAAATCTGTGGCTAGACATTAAAATAGCAATACATGCTAGACTACCCAGAAATCTCACAGAGCTGGAAGAAATTTCCAAAAAAGAATGGATGAAAATCCCTCAACCAAGACTTGAAAGCTACAAAAAACATTTATAAGCTGTGATACTTGCAGCGGTGCTACTAGGTACTAACCATGCAGTGTGCCCAAAATTTTTGCATTGGTCAATTTTCCTTTTTGTAATTTTTAACATGTAAGATCAAGATATATAATTTTTCCCAAAAAATACTAAGGAAATGTGTCATCTTTAACGTTAGGCCTTTTAGAGATCATTTCATCTTCAAGTTGCTTAACTGTTCACAATAACAATAATTTTGACCAGGGGTGCCCAAACATTTACATGCCACTGTATATAAACACACAGGAAAAATGCTGATTATCTCTCTCTGTATGTATATTATATGTATATATTGTATACAAACATATATATATATACATATATCTATATATATGTTTGTATGTACGAACATACGTATACCCAACCACCATATTTATATGGAAACAGGAAAAACACGGATGATAAAAACACATGGCAAGAAATAGTGTGATAAAAAAAGGCCACCGGCTTAGTAAGTTTCTCATCAAATAAAGCCACACTGATACATAAAAGTCCCCCCGAAGGTTAATACACACTTGAAGATACTTTACTCAAAATGTCACAAGTCTACAAATAGTAACACAGGGTGCATGTCTATGTGGGCTTCCTCCTTCAAGCCAAAAACATACTGATATGTAGGTGGGTTTCCCATGAAACAGCTGTGCGCGTCAGACAGAAAAATGTCACTGAAAGTTGCAGTAGTGAATGTATGAAGTGCAGTAAGATGTGATAAAGCGGTAAGGAATAATGAATAGAAAAATAACAAAATAAGATGACAACAGCAAATGCTCATAGTACAGCAAGACACATAGAAGAAGTGACAGGACAATCTCCTACAGAGACTCATCATCAAACACATGTGTAAGGAGGAAGGAGGAGATGTAGGTCACATTACAATATGTACAAAGCTAAACTAGGAATTAAATGAGGGCTCCTACTGACACATTCATTAGATAACAATGTGAGGCAGGTATTGGGTCAATCAATGGTCATTATCAGCCACTGATATCAACATTAACCCCTTCCCACCAAAGCCAGATTTCACCTGACCAGGCCAAACTTTCCTAATCTGACCGGTGGATGTCACTTTATGTGGCAATAATGCGGCAGTCCTTCCACTAATACCATTGATCCTGACACTTTTTTTCACAACACACTGTACTTTATATAAATTGTAAATTTAGCTTGTTGTAGTTTGCATTTATAAAAATATTTGAAATTTAAAAAAAGTTTTGAAAAATTAGCAAGTTTCAAAGTTTGAATTTGTAAGGCCATTAAAACAGACGGTCACACCATTCAAAGTAAATCAATAACATTTACCACAAGTCTACTTTATGTCAGTAACATTTTTCAAAAGTTTTTTTTTTTGTCAGGGTTAAAAAAGGGGTTAAAAGGGAAGGGTTAAAAGTTTAGCAGCAATTTTCCCAAAGAAAAAATACACAGTCTATTTTTTAGGGACTGCTTTATGTATGAAGTAATTTGAGGAGACTAATATCATTACACCACCTCCCCCATAAAAAAAAACAATTTAAAGGAAAATTGCATCCCTCGAAATATCTAAAATTGCATTCAGAATATTTGTTAACCTTTCAGATGCTTCACAGAAATAAATGCAACGTTGAATAAAAAAAACATGAAAGTGACAATTTTTCTACTAAAATGTTGTTTTAGGCCCATTTTTTCTTTTTCACAAGGGTAAGTCGAGACATGCACCCCATCATTTGTTGTGCAATTTCTCTGGAGTACGCTGATTTTACAAATGTAGACGGAAACTACTCTGTGCTCACGGCAGGGCTCAAAAGTGAAGGAGCGCTATTTGGCTGTTGGGAAAACTGCACAAACCACCCGCAAGTGATCCAATTTTGAAAAGTAGAGCCTTAAGGAATTGGTGTGAAAATATCCCCCACAACCCTAGATGAATTCCTTTCAAAATTGGGTGTTATAATGTTATGTTATACACTAAGCAGTTATGTTGGGGGTTTCCCTCTAAATCTGAAACAAAAAAAATTGATTTAGACAACCCCCCGAGGAACCACTCACTATAATGAGGCAAATTGAGTCACTCTGGGCCCTGTATCTTTTTTTTTCTGGGCGGTCCATCTTTTTGGACACACAAAAGTGTAGTCTACTGCACTTTTGTGTATACCTTAAATGATAAAATACCTTGGAACAGAGACGAGAGTTGTTGTTTTTTTTTAGGTTAGAAGCGACCCTAGTATAAGTGCTCCCTGTAGAGCACAGGATAAGTGTGAAACTAGCCTTAGGCTGTGTGCAGACGATGCATTTTTAATGCGTTTCTGCAGCTGCGGAAACACTGCAGAAACGGATTAAAAAAGCATGGTAGAAGGGCAGCAATGTTCCCCAATGATAATCCGCATGTGCTGTGCCCATGCTGCGGAGATTTCCGCTGCTGATTATCATTGCGGAAAAAAACGCAGCACTACCAATTATTTTGCGGAAGCGCTGCGTCTTCGCCGTCATTGACTTGCATTAGACCGCATGGATTACGCATCACTGTATATGTACCACAAAAGAAGAAAATGGAGCTTTGGTTTAAAGATAAAAAATGTATAAATTTTATTAACACAGAATATCAGACCAAACAAGACACATAATAAAAAGACATGTGCAAGAGGGCTAGGAACAGTAGCAGCGGGTACTGGCATTACTAGGGGGGGGGGGGGGTTGTGGGGATGACAGGGGAATACATGTCAAAATAGTAGTCAAATATCAATAAATATAGCTTGCACCCATGTAGCCCCTAAACCCCTCACTGTGGCAATAAGACTCCACTAAGTATAGCTCTGCATAGAAACTGTGATTATTGGCCATATTCAAATTTGTTCAATCACTGATAGGTACCTCAGCCATAAAGATCCAATTAACCGCAGAGAGAAGGGACCTCCATTGGGGCATATAGAAAAAACACAGTGGAGAAGAATGGCATAAGGCAGTGCTTACCCTAGGTCAGTACAACAGCAAATAGAGGGGATAAGCCTCTTCCCGACGCGCGTTTCGAGTGTAGACTGATCGGCTTTCTCAAGGGAAGGTATGCTAGTGTGGCAACAGGACCTTCAAATACATCATGTGGGAGGTCAGGTGGTGCACCACGTGACCATCAAGCAGCCAATAGCATCCGTAATACTGCGCATGCGCAGTGGATCGAGCAGGTCCCGCAGCAGCAACACGGTGGTCACTTCCGGGAGTACGCAGCGGAGGGCTGCGCAGTCACAGAAGGGAAAACACCGGGCGCTGCTGAGCAGGGCAAGGTCGCGTCACACGCACGCGCACAGAATCTAAATGGCAAAGTGACACAGGGTACATATTAAAGAAACAAAACATAAATGGCACTCTATAAATAAAGTACATAGATATGAATGGAACACATCACCACATAAACTAACAGGTTAACACAGAGTAATAGTAAAGTGCCAAGGCACCAATAACTCTTTATAGATAGGATACAGAAATATCAATGGATCAATTAAAAACATATAACGGTATCCATACATAGTTATGATGCATGCAAAAAATCAGTAATAATAATAATTGCTGGGATGAGGGTGGTGCACAGCTGCATAACTTGGGGGGATAAGGAAGACCTAAACAAAACATAATGGACAAAAAATAAAAACAGGAATTAGGGAACATAGAGGACCACACCAGAGAAGAATAAAAAATAAAAATAATAAAAATAAAAGCTGCTACAATAGAGCTCAACAAATACGCAGTGCAGACCATGAAAAGAATGTCACCAGGAGGAGGCACACGCATGGTAGTTCATAGAAATGGGGCATAACTAATAGTCTCGTTCAAACCCTTTGGAGACAGAGTATCCAGTGTGACTATCCACTTTGTTTCAATCTGGGCCAATAAACGCTTCACATTACCCCCTCCAGCCCCAAGATGGATTACGTCTATGCCCCGAATAAGCAGTAATGATGAGTCACAGTTATGAAAGAGGCAAAAATGACGGGGAAGGGTTTTTAACTCAGAGGGGTTCGTCACAGACTTGGCCGCAGCAATGTCCCTAACGTGCTCCCGAACTCTGACTCCGAGTTCCCTAGATGTAAGGCCCACATAAATGAGTGGACAGCCACACGTAGTGTAGTAGATGACATTGGTGGAACTGCAGGAGATACGGTGTCGGATAACATATTTTTTATCCCCTGCCGCAGAGTCAAAAGTCCGGGTACGTAGGACATTGCTGCATGCCAAGCAGTGGCCGCATGGAAAACACCCCAGGGTGGGTTGAAATGTTGAAATTAAAGTTTTATTGGGAGGGACATAATGACTCTTGGTGCAGTTCCACCAATGTCATCTACTACGCTACGTGTGGATGTCCACTCATTTATGTGGGCCTTACATCTAGGGAACTCAGAGTCAGAGTTCGGGAGCACGTTAGGGACATTGCTGCGGCCAAGTCTGTGACGGACCCCTCTGAGTTAAAAACCCTTCCCCGCCATTTTCGCCTCTTTCATAATTGCGACTCATCATCACTGCTTATTCGGGGCATAGACGTAATCCATCTTGGGGCTGGAGGGGGTAATGTGAAGCGTTTATTGGCCCAGATTGAAACAAAGTGGATAGTCACACTGGATACTCTGTCTCCAAAGGGTTTGAACGAGACTATTAGTTATGCCCCATTTCTATGGACTACCATGCGTGTGCCTCCTCCTGGTGACATTCTTTTCATGGTCTGCACTGTGTATTTGTTGAGCTCTATTGTAGCAGCTTTTATTTTTATTATTTTTATTTTTTATTCTTCTCTGGTGTGGTCCTCTATGTTCCCTAATTCCTGTTTTTATTTTTTGTCCATTATGTTTTGTTTAGGTCTTCCTTATCCCCCCAAGTTATGCAGCTGTGCACCACCCTCATCCCAGCAATTATTATTATTACTGATTTTTTGCATGCATCATAACTATGTATGGATACCGTTATATGTTTTTAATTGATCCATTGATATTTCTGTATCCTATCTATAAAGAGTTATTGGTGCCTTGGCACTTTACTATTACTCTGTGTTAACCTGTTAGTTTATGTGGTGATGTGTTCCATTCATATCTATGTACTTTATTTATAGAGTGCCATTTATGTTTTGTTTCTTTAATATGTACCCTGTGTCACTTTGCCATTTAGATTCTGTGCGCGTGCGTGTGGCGCGACCTTGCCCTGCTCAGCAGCGCCCGGTGTTTTCCCTTCTGTGACTGCGCAGCCCTCCGCTGCGTACTCCCGGAAGTGACCACCGTGTTGCTGCTGCGGGACCTGCTCGATCCACTGCGCATGCGCAGTATTACGGATGCTATTGGCTGCTTGATGGTCACGTGGTGCACCACCTGACCTCCCACATGATGTATTTGAAGGTCCTGTTGCCACACTAGCATACCTTCCCTTGAGAAAGCCGATCAGTCTACACGCGAAACGCGCGTCGGGAAGAGGCTTATCCCCTCTATTTGCTGTTGTACTGACCTAGGGTAAGCACTGCCTTATGCCATTCTTCTCCACTGTGGTTTTTTCTATATGCCCCAATGGGGGTCCCTTCTCTCTGCGGTTAATTGGATCTTTATGGCTGAGGTACCTATCAGTGATTGAACAAATTTGAATATGGCCAATAATCAGTTTCTATGCAGAGCTATACTTAGTGGAGTCTTATTGCCACAGTGAGGGGTTTAGGGGCTACATGGGTGCAAGCTATATTTATGGATATTTGACTACTATTTTGACATGTATTCCCCTGTCATCCCCACAACCCCCCCCCCTAGTAATGCCAGTACCCGCTGCTACTGTTCCTAGCCCTCTTGCACGTCTTTTTATTATGTGTCTTGTTTGGTCTGATATTCTGTGTTAATAAAATTTATACATTTTTTATCTTTAAACCAAAGCTCCATTTTCTTCTTTTGTGGTACATATGTCTTTTGGAGTCTAATACTTGTAATTGCACACAACCAGTGGTCTGCATTGTGTGCTATAGGGCAACATGCCTTTGTTTTTTTTTGTTGCATCACTGTATATGTAGATGCCTAATCCAAGCGTTCTAATGTGCGGATGGTACCCGGGTGTAGAGGAGAGGAGAGTCTCATCCACACCCAGGTACCATTAAAAAATCTGTAAAAAAAGAATAAAATAAAAAATAAATGTATACTTACCTTCTGTCGGCCCGCGCAGCGCTCCTCCTTGCTTCCCGGAACTTTGCAGTGGATTGAAGGACCTGCGCTAACGTCAGAGTCATGTGACGGGTCACGACGCCGACGTCAGCAGGTCTTTCAATCCACTGCTGCCGGCACCGCCGAGCGAAGCAAGCAAGCGCGAGCCATCGGAGGGTAAGTATATAGTTATTTTTTTATTTTTACCACTCTCTCGGGTCACACTATATAAATCCATGCTGTTTGCATGGATTTATATAGTGTGACCTAGTTGTCACAAGCACTTTCCAAGTGATGCTAATCACTTGGAAAGCGCTTGTCAACCCGCATGCGGAAATGTCAGTGAATAACGCTCCATTTCCGCATGTCCCTGGCAGGAAAACGCATGTACAATCCGCATGCGTTTTTTTCTGCCAGGGAGATGCAGAAACGCTCAGGAAAAAATCCTGAGCATTTCTGCATCGTGGGCACATAGCCTTATTCAGATTTTAGGCAGACAGAATGTACGAATAAACATAATTTATTCATTTTTTTATATCATTCAGTACATGTGAGAAGATAATTTTATTCTTCAGTACGATTATGGAGATAACTGATTTATATTGTTTTCTTTTTATCTTGTCATTTTTACACGTGAAAAACTTTTTTTTCCCAAAAAATAATATTTTGCGTAGCAATATTTTTGAGATCTATCCTGTATTTTTTGTGTCAGCACAGCTATGTGAGGGCTTGTTTTTAAGGATGAGTTAAAGTTATATTTGATGCTATTTTGGTGTACAAATTATTTTTGATCACTTTCTATTCTAATTTTTGGGAGACAGAATCAACAGAAAACTGCAACATTTGAATTGTTTTCTTCTTTCTAGTTTTTACTCTGTTCATAGTGCAGTATAAGTGATAAGATCACGCTATTCTTTGGAATATGGAAACCAGGTTTATATCACTATGTTTTGATACTTTATTATACTAAAAAATGTAATGTTATTTTTCACTGATAGAGGAGAGGAGTGAGAGCTTAGAAGATGACATTTTCAGTGATCTTTTTCTTTACATACGACTTTTTGATCTGGTTTTATTCCACTTTTTGTGTGGTGGTCTGAAAAAAAAAAAACAGCGTTTGTAAAAATGTAATAGTTTTATAGTACAGGTGTTTCTGGATGCAGTGATACCAATTATGTTTTTTTTTTTCATTTTACATGAAAAAACTGTTTCTTAAATTGCAAAACATTTTTCCGATATTTATTTGTTCTTTAGTCTTTGTTTCATCTTTTTAAATTTGTACACACATTTTTTACGTAGTCCCACTATGGGACCTGGAACTTTCAAAAGTGTGATTGCAACGTACCTATTGCAGTGCATTAGACCTGTCCGTGATAGGCCACATTCAGTATTTGGTCAGTACTTTACATCAGTATGTGCAAGACAAAACCAGGAGTGGGTGAAAAATACAGAAGTGGTGACGTGCTTCTATTATACATTTTTCTTCCTCTGATTGTTCCACTCCTGATTTTTGTTTAGAAATACTAATGTAAAATACTGACAAAGTACTGAATGTGTGAACGTGGCCTTGCACTGACCAGAGGCCTATAAGTCCCTGCTGATGGAAGGTCAGTATTGAACGTGTGAACGTGGCCTTACACTGACCAGAGGCCTCTAAGTCCCTGCTTATGGAAGGGCCGAACAGACCACTGTACCTCGCAGATATTTAGGTCATTTTTTTACATCTGTTTGCCAAGACAACCATCATCAACCATCGATAGAGGTGCGGTAGTGATAATTGGATTAAAAAGGAAGCCTCCTCCCTCCCAACCATCTAGATGCAGTAGATGCTACTGATCATGGCACTTATAGGGGTAAGCAGCCAGGATCGATGCTTACATCGACCCTGGCTGTAGCTGCAGGAGTTCGGCAGTTAACCCTTGTTCTCACAGTGATTGTGTCAGCATAGCACAGTGATTACCCTCGCAACATCACTACGACATACGGTACTAGTATGTCCAAATACAGAAACATCTTCCCATACAGGATCATACTAGTATATCCAATGTCAGGTATGTATTAATTTCAGATTTCTGAAATTACAGATTAAATAAAATCTGTCACAAAAATAGGAATAGGAAAGTACTGCAAACTATGCTCATGTATACAGTATCTTGAGATTTTAGTATCTGCTTAGTGCAAGTTGGGACAATGGATAGAATCAGCACAATGGGTGAAAGAGCAGGTGGTTTCCATTTCACCAAATGCAAAGAAAACTAAATGTTACCAGTCCTTGACGTTTGCCCACTACTTTAGGATCATCATTATACTGTAGGTTTGGGGGAATGAAAATTCTACTGCTGGAATTAAAGACTCTTTCAATAAGGAAATGAACAATGTGAGAAGAAAATTAAGCGAATAAATGGTCTTGGACTAGGCGAATTAACATCACTGCTCACAATTGATCTGATCTAAATCTAAACCATTGGCATAAATAATCAGAGAATGTGAAAACAGAATTGCTTTCTCATTGCTTCCAGGTTTAGCAACCTACTCCTGACATTTTCTGAATCATTAGCACTGAATAAATGGCATAACTGGAGCTGCCAGAAGCACAGGGGCCAAACATCCATTTATCATTTACTTACATGCACTATATCGTCCAAACTGTTGAAAATATACTTCCTGGCTTCCTTAGACTTCATTCCTGTTTCAGTTTCATGTTCCTCCAAGGTCTGTTATTGAGAAAGGATAAAGAAATTGGACAAACTCACAATTCACGTCAGATTATGCAGGCAGCACTTACATAAGCATCACTGCTGCTAAAATGACAATCAGGACGCCAACCAGCCCCATCGCTGTGTGGTTATAGTACGCTAACCGTGTGTATGGAGTTAGCATGCTCTTCCTCTAGTTTCCTTCCTTCCTCACTAAAGGTAGGAAACTAGACTGCATTATTTGTAGCGTGTGTATCTGGATCTGTACAATGGGATGAAGACTAAGCTCTTCTGAGACACCGGGAAGTAAACACTGGTGATGTGATTTCCAGGCTATGTGGCCCACATGTCAGTGAAGGATTTATGCCAGCAATTCATCCTAGATGCTGGACAATGGCTGGATTGGCTGGTGGTTATATTTCACAACCTCTCCATCACCATGTTCAATTACAGTAGTTTGTTAATTGTGACTGGTCATTTATTTGGGAAGAATGAGACCCCATATGTATTAGATTATTGACAGGATCCACTGGATGTAATGTTTATGGACATCTTGTGAGTGGCTTCTGCCTTTGGGTCATTCGCCATTTAACTTCCTGACTAACAATATATACCATTAACTGGAGGCTTCCCAGGATGCAGATTGAAGGGGCTGTCCACTACTCAGAAAACCTCTTCTCAATCACCATAGTTCCTCAATGGAAAATAATAACACTTATACTTCCTCCAGTGTGAGCACCAATCCAGGGATGTCCGAGCCCGCTCTCCCTGCAGCCAATCTGCAGCCGCTTCCCTTTGACGAAACGGTCACCTGGAAGAAGTGGGAGCAGCAGTACGTCATCACTTCTTCCCAGTGTTAGTTTCGTCCAAAGGAAGGGATAGGAGAGCGGCCGCTGACTTATGTCACACAAGCCTTGCAGAAATGTCTTGTGAGACCCATGAGAGCAGGTGCAGACATTGCTGGAACAGCACGAGCACCGGAGCAGAGTTCAGTTGCTATAATTTTACTTGGGGGTACTATGGTGATTGAGATGGGGGGTGTCCGAATAGTAGACAACCTCAATAAAGGCTTAGTATTTCTTAAAATGAAATGAAACTGATGGAGCTTTTAAAACATGGCATGTTGTATGAATATGTCTAGGACAATCTCTTTAAAGGGAACCTCTCAGCTCATTCATGCTGCCCAAACCATGGGTAGAATGAATCACCATCTTGGCTGCACAATTGCAGTCAGATATATACTTTTCTCTGACACGCATTTCAGAGGAAATATAGTTAGAATACTCGTCTGAGGACCATAACCAGAGACATGACTAGTCCAGTACTGCTCCCGGCAAATTCTTCCCAGTGCTGCTCTAGTAGATTGATAGATCTATCACTATGGCCAAGACCTGTTAATCACCGGGTGCAGCGCCAGAAAGACTAGTATCGTTTCGGGCTATGGTACCCTGCTGGACCTCCTAACTGCGGTATATTGTCTCTGAAACATTCCTGTGATTATCCAGCCAGGCTCATTCAAAACTACAACTTGCCCCATAAAAACCAAACCTTACATGGTTATGTTAAAAACCGTATGGAAGAATTGGAATAAAAAATGAAAATTTCCCAACCACTAATAGATTAATGGTTCACTGCAAATATATAAAAGGGTTACATACTTTTAACCTCCAACTAGGGTATTGGGCTTCTGGGTCACGGCAGAAGAATCTGGAGGTTTTTGCACCCACATTTAACAAATGTTCTCCCGGAAATCCTTGAGTTTGGGAAATGTATCGGATCTAAAAACACAAGAGACAACAATCAATGACTTAAACATGGATCTGAGCCCTTACTAACCAAGTATAATATTTCTAGAGTATACAGGGCACAGAATCTCGATATCCTTCATTAGCTGCTCATCGAGATCCAATAATATTCTACAAAATAATTCATAAGCAACTTTTTTATATCATCGTTACCAAAAAAGTTCACATGAAAGAAATTTGAAGAAAGTAAGTAAATTCGCAGTGTATCCTAAGTGCTTTAAAGTGCATGACTCTGATAGTGATCGCATATCCTTAAGGAAGGTCATCAATATCACATATGTGGGGGGCACACACAATAAGCAATGAATCAGTCAATAAAAAATAGGTCTATATGGTGAAGCACAGAGCATTATTAAAGAATGATGTAGAGGTGCAGTTTTTGGCGCCAAATGCATCAAAATAACGAAAGTTATTCATGAACTTGGCCAAAGTGAAAAATGGGATTTTTCCCTGTCGAACTGAAAAAAAAATAGGAAAGGGCAAAAAACTGGCTTACTTGAAAATATACAAGGGGAGAACTGGAGTGAAACTGCCTTTTAAAAAAGTAGCTTTTGATAAATCAGGCTGAAATATCTGGAACACTAAACTCCATCCACAAAGCAGGGGGAAAAAAAGAAACCAGGCGAACAAAAAGGACGCAAAACACACAAAACTAGAAAAAAACATCTACACTGTGTGCAGAATTATTAGGCAAAGGTTTTATGGACTGATGAAATTCGCAGTGTATCCTGTGTGTCTTGGTATAAAGACTTCAGTGTTGCTAGATTCTGACATGCAATATACACCTTGACCTGCTAGACGTCTTCCGCCTGACTGTGGTTTCCAGCATCCCGACTGCCTGTCTATGGTCTCCTGGATGTCTTCCGCCTGCCTGCAGTTTCCAGCATCCAGCCTAGCTGCCTGCAGTCTCCTGCCTGTCTGCTGTTATCCGGACATCTCTTGTCTACCTGTGGTATCCAGTCCCTCAGCTGGCCACATCCCGAGTGCACAACATTTCTGCTGTACTGACACCCGTGGCCTGTGTGCCCACCCAGACCTTGGAGGATCCACCTCACCTAACACATCCCTTTAAAAAAGACTGGTCCACACTGTCCTAAGCTTTTTTTTGGGACAGTCTGATGCACCTGACTACCTGTAATATATCCTAAGTAACAGATACAAATCTAACGTATCCTTTTGTATATTTACTATAGTTGAGTGCTGTATTTCAAAACTTCCAAGACTTTGCGCCAGGGCTTTAGACTTTAGCAACAGAGGAAGTGAAAGTTTCAGGCGTACTTCTGAACTATAGGTGATGAGGAAATTTATTAAATAACTTCTGCTTTTCATACAGTGCATGATTATTCTAGAGCAGGGGTCTCAAACACGCGGCCCGCGGGCCGCATGCGGCCCCTGAGGCTGCTTTATGCGGCCCGCAGGCACAGACCCCTTGATGATCCTGACCTGGTCCAGGAGGAGCCGCCGACAGCAGCGCTGAATTGCCACACAGAGACTGTTTCCCAGCACAGCATTTCCAATGACAGCCGCTGACCAATCAGAGGCCAGCAGCTGATATCTGCGTGTCGGCGCAGTGAGTATGACGTCATTGCCGTACGCTGATGTCAGCTGCTGGCCTCTGATTGGCCGGCGGCTGGCATTGGAAATGCTGTGCTGGGAGACAGTCTGTGTGCGGCAATGCAGCGCTGCTGTCGGCGGCTCCTCCTGGACCAGGTCGGGATCGTCAAGGGGTCTGACTCTGTGATGCCTGCGGCCACATCTGCAGGAAGGACGCCGAGGGAATGGAGGACAGGTGAGAATCATCTTTTTTTTTTTTTTTATGTGTGTGAAGAACAGCACAGGGGGCACATAGCCACAAGAGGGGACCTGGATGGGGCACATAGCCAAAAGATGGGGACCTGGATGGGGCACATAGCCACAAGATGGGGACCTGGATGGGGCACATAGCCTCAAGATGTGGACCTGGATGGGGCACAGAGCCTCAAGATGTGGACCTGGATGGGGCACAGAGCCACTAGATGGGGACCTGGATGTGGCACATAGCCACAAGATGGGGACCTGGATGGGGCACATAGCCAAAAGATGGGGACCTGGATGGGGCACAGAGCCACTAGATGGGGACCTGGATGTGGCACATAGCCACAAGATGGGGACCTGGATGGGGCACATAGCCAAAAGATGGGGACCTGGATGGGGCACATAGCCAAAAGATGGGGACCTGGATGGGGCACATAGCCACAAGATGGGGACCTGGATGGGGCACATAGCCACAAGATGGGGACCTGGATGGGGAACATAGCCACAGGATGGGGACCTGGATGGGGCACATAGCCACAAGATGGAGACCTGGATGGGACACAGAGCCACTAGAGGGGGACCTGGATCGGGAACATTGCCACAGGATGGGGACCTGGATGGGGCACATAGCCACAGGATGGGGACCTGGATGGGGCACATAGCCACAGGATGGGGACCTGGTTGGGGCACATAGCCACAGGATGGGGACCTGGTTGGGGCACATTAGTACAAGATGGGGACATTACTACAAGATGTTTGCCATTATTACTATATGATGCTAATTGTAAGACAATTTTACTGTATGTGGCCAATTGGGGGAAACAAAATTGTAAAAATAAAAAAAATAAAAATAAAGCATGAAAAAATATTGGGCGCTAAAAATGCTGTTTTATATGTAAACTAAAGTAAACACAAAAAAGTACACGTTTATTATCGCCACATCCATAAGGACCCAAGCTATAAAAAAATAAACACGGCAAAAATGTTCAAAAGGTGTATACAAAAAAAAATGGTATCACTAAAAATGTCACATTGAACAAAAAATGCGGCCCCCCAAATTCAAATTTTTTCCATTTGCGGCCCATATACCCAGCCGAGTTTGAGACCCCTGTTCTAGAGGATGGCGGCATTCTCTATAGGAAGATGGACAAGGCTGCAGATGACACTAATGAACTCCCATTAAGGTCACGGCTTCAGAACACTTCACCTGGAAATTATTTTTCTATTATAGCAAATAGCAATACTCTGTAGTAGTAATACAAGAATTAATAGCAATAAATAACAGTATTAAATGTAAACATCAGCTTCCACAGTTTCCGCTGATGACTAATGCACAAGCAAGCTCTCATAATGGTCTGACAGCCAGTCTCTATACATAAGCAGGGACAATGGCTATTATGAGGTGACATCGTACAGACACTTTACCCCAGTTTTCCATGATACATACCCTAAAAATCAATTATCTTATGTAATAATTTGTCACCTTAAAACAAATCATGTCCCACAAAACTTACAGAAGTGACTGACTGCAAAGATATTAAAAACAATACCTTTATTAGATCAAAATACAAGATAAAAGCATAGAAGTTAAAAGATTTGTTGTAATGGGTGATAGATAACATCATGGGAAAATACCAAACAAGATATAAGATATAACTGATGGTATATGGATAAAATGCAGAAAAAAGATGAATGACAATCAAACACAGAAAATATGCATATAAGCATGTAATGGGACCAAAACTACGGTAACTGTATAACATGGCTGAAAAATAACACAAGTAACACCAGAACTAATGGATGACCAAGTCTCAACCTGACATTAAAAGTCAAAAACCTATTTATATAGGGGCTAGTGCATGTGAGGTTAAAGTAAGTACACCCTGCAATAAATAGAGTATATCAATTGATATGACAGCAAAAGTTACACACATAGTGGTCAAAGCATACCAAAATGTAAGATAGTCAAACTCCTGGTGAGTGCATAGTACATGATAGCCATTACCGTAAACACCTATTGTCTTAGTCAGAATTTAAGATCTACAGTGAAATATTTAGATTTGAGAGTCCTCAGTGGTTGATACCTTTTAATGGCTAACTGAAAAGATGGGAACAAATTGCAAGCTTTCGAGACTACGCAGGTCTCTTCATCAGGCTTGTATAACACAAAATCTGAAGAGTCACATATTTATACACAATAAGACACCAAAATAATGCAATAGATAAGACAGGTGATGGAAAGCAGAGTTATTATGGGAGAGATAAACAGTTGTGGCTATAAATATTTTAGCAGTTAATAGATAAGGAGTGTGAAAGTTTCAAGGATGCTTCTTAGATTTGGGGGCTGCCTGAAACACAGAAGTAGGGGAGCTGGAAATATGGACTGTAATCGGGCATCTTTTTGTAGTAAAGGTTGTAGTTTCTGTGCAGCTCCCCTTAGCACCTCCAGATTTGGATTATAGGTGACTACTAGAGGCACCAGGTTGCTTTCTTGTTTAGTCTTGCAATGTAGGAGATGATTCCTTGATATTCTGGTGGCTCTTGTAATCTGGTTCTCAATTGTGCTTGGATGGTAGCCCTGATTCAAAAAGGTCTTTCTGAGGCCATCAAGGTGTTTGTCTCTATCCATAGGGTTGGAACATATCCGATTGTATCTGATGGCTTGGCTGTAGACAATAGAGTTTTTTATGTGTTTTGGATGGAAACTATCCCATTTAAGGTACAGTATAGACCAAAAGTTTGGACACACCTTCTCATTTAAAGATTCTTCTGTATTTTCATGACTATGAAAATTGTACATTCACACTGAAGGCATCAAAACTATGAATTAACACATTAACAAGCTCATTAAGAGAATGCCAAGAGTGTGCAAAGCAGTCATCAAAGCAAAAGGTGGCTACTTTGAAGAACCTAGAATATAAGACATATTTTCAGTTGTTTCACACTTTTTTGTTAAGTATATAATTCCACATGTGTTAATTCATAGTTTTGATGCCTTCAGTGTGAATGTACAATTTTCAAAGTCATGAAAATACAGAAAAATCTATAAATGAGAAGGTGTGTCCAAACTTTTGGTCTGTACTGTATGTAGGACGGTCGATTGGTTTCCGGTACAAGGATGTCTCTATTTCATTGCTCTGTAGCTTGATGATGGTGTCCAAAAAGTTAATTTCAGTACAGGAGTAGTTGAGTGTTAGGTTGATGGTGGGATGAAATCGATTAAAGTGTTCATGGAACGTCTTCGGCTGTTGCTCAGATCCCGTCCAGATAATTAAAATATCATCAATGAAACGATAGTAGGCCAGAGGCCTGATGGGACATGAGGACAAAAAGTCACTTTCAAGCTTGGCCATGAAAAGATTTGCATACTGCAGAGCCATTTTACTTCCCATCGCTGTACCAGTCTCCTGCAGATATATGTTGTTATCAAATTCAAAAGTAATTGTGGGTGAGGATGAATTCAGTAAGTTTCACCACAGAATCAGCATCAATTCCTGTATTTTCCATGAAGATTTTGCAGACATTTAATCCATCCTGGTGTGGGATATTAGAGTACAAAGATTCCACATCCATGGTGGCCAGGATGGTTCCTTCTTGTAGAGGACCTATTGCTGCTAGTTTATTCAGTAGGTCACCATCATCAAGCTACAGAACAATTAAATAGAGACATTTTTGTACCGGAAACCAATCGACTGTCCTACATACCTTAAATGGGACAGTTTCCATCCAAAACACATAAAAAACTCTATTGTCTACAGCCAAGCCATCAGATACAATCGGATATGTTCCAACCCTATGGATAGAGACAAACACCTTGATGGCTTCAGAAAGACCTGTTTGAATCAGGGCTACCATCCAAGCACAATAGAGAACCAGATTACAAGAGCCACAAGAATATCAAGGAATCTTCTCCTACATTACAAGACTAAACAAGAAAGCAATCGGGTGCCTCTAGTAGTCACCTATAATCCAAATCTGGAGGCGCTAAGGAGAGCTGCACAGAAACTACAACCTTTACTACAAAAAGATGCTCTATTACAATCCATATTTCCAGACCCCCCACTTCTGTGTTTCAGGCAGCCCCCAAATCTAAGAAGCATCATTGTCAGAAGCTCCCTGTCATCTCCACCACCTACAGGAACCTTTCCTTGCAACCAGAAAAAATGTAAAACCTGTCCGTTTATAACGACCACAGACTAGATAATATTCCCCAATTCACATCAGGACTATAAGATCCTAGGTACGTTCAGCTGTATCACATCCAACGTAGTGTACTTAATTATATGTACCAAATGTCCAGCTGGGTGTCTGTATGTAGGGGAGACAGGGCAAAACCTTAGGACAAGGATGAATCATCATCGCCACACAATAAAAGAAAAAAGAATAGATCTACCTGTAGCCAAGCATTTTTGTTCCCCTGATCACAGCATAAAAGACATGAAATTACTGGTATTAAAAGGTAACTTCAAATCTCAAAGAGAAAGAAGAATCTCAGAGTATAAACTGATGGTGACCTTTAACACTTTCAGAGCAGGAATGAATGTGTCGCATGGATTTAGGTCATTGTACATCAACTAAGGAATGTGCCCCTCAGACCTGTGGGAGCATCATAACACTGGACCTAGTCACAGGACAATAAAACCTTCACACTCCTTATCTATTAACTGTTAAAATATTTATAGCCAGAACTGTTTATCTCTCCCATAATAACTCGGCTTTCCGTCATCTGTCTCATCTATTGCATTATTTCTGTGTCTTATTGTGTATAAATATGTGACTCTTCAGATTTTGTGGTATACTATGCCTGATGAAGAGACCAGTGTAGTCTCGAAAGCTGGCAATTTGTTACCATCTTTTCAGTTAGCCATTAAAAGGTATCAACCACTGAGGACTCTCAAATCTAAATATTTTTCTATCTACTGGCTAACACGGTACAAGAATAAATATTTTCCCTAGATCTACAGTGGGGACCAAAAGTTTTGCTTTTTTTTTTTTTTTTTAAAGTGTGATTACTTCTGTCTGGTTATTGTGACACAATTTCCCTGGTGATGATTTGAAAGTGCATGAAGTTATCTTGCAAGACCTTAATTTTAACCAAAATGCTTTTGAATTTTCGAATATAGGTATGGTCATTTAATTAAAGAAAACTGACTGCTAAAAGTTTTGCATATACTATGTATTGATCACAACAAAGAGTACCGTATTTTTTGGACAATAAGACCCACTTTTTTCCTCCAAAATTTTGGAGGAAAGTGGGGGGTGCGTCTTATAGTCCGAATGTACTATATTATACTGTGGCTGTGGATGGGAGGGGAGGAGCTGGGCACAGGAAGTAGGAGCCGCCTGCTGCAGCCAACACTGTGCCAGCTGCTAAAGAAAAGAATATTAACTGCTCCCCACGCCATGGGCATGTGGATCACTGAATATTCATTCTCCTTAATAGCGCGCACAGTGTCAGCAGCAGACACTAGGTCCTGCAGCGGCTAAGCGGTCACGTGTGCCTGCTATTAAAGAGCATGAATATTCACTACTTCCCATTCCCATGGGTGTGGGGGGTAGTGAACATTCATGCTCTTTAATAGCAGGCACACGCGATCACCCAGCCGCTGCAGGAGCCGCGGCTATAGTGTGCACCCACTATTAAGGAGAATGAACAGTCACTACTCCCCACGCTCATAGTCCCGGCGTGGGGAGCAGTGTATATTCCGGCAGCTCATCTCACCGCTTGAGGGCGCATGGCAGTGACGTCATGCGCGGGTCACACTGTGAGATCATCTGCTGGCAGCAGAACAGGACGCATCGCTGAAGCAGAGGGAAGGTGAGAGAATCCTTCATTTTATTGTGTGGGGATGCCATGCATACAAGGATCAGGGATGCCATGCATACCAGGATGGGGATGAGGGGTGCCACGCGTACCAGGATTGGGGATGAGGGGAGCCACGCGTATCAGGATTGGGGATGAGGGGAGCCACGTGTACCAGGATTGGGGATGAGGGATGCCATGCATACCAGGATGGGGATAAGGGGTGCCATGCATAGCAGGATGAGGATGAGGGGTGCCATGCATAGCAGGATGAGGATGAGGGGTGCTATGCATAGCAGGATGAGGATGAGGGGTGCCATGCATAGCAGGATGAGGACGAGGGGTACCATACATACCAGGATGAGGATGGGGACCACGTATAACAGGAAAGGGGGGGGGGCATATATACCTGGATGGGGGATATTAGTACAGAATTGGGGGACATTACCCTTATAACAGTGTCAGTAGCAGACCCCCTCCCCCATAACAGGGCATCATGACCACATTTTTTGCTTCCATTTTTTTTTCTATTTACCTCCTCTAAAACCTAGGTGCATCTTATAGTCCGTAAAATACTTCGTATTTTGTAGCATAACCTCTTGCTTTAATTACTGCACCACACCGACGGGGCAGTGAAGCAAATAGGGTGTTCAAAACATCTTGAGGGATCTTGCTCCATTCCATTTGCAAATCTGCAAACAATTAATCTTTATTGCTATGGGGACGGGCCCCAACTCATCACCATAACTCATCCCAAAGGTGCTCTATAGGGTTTTGATCAGGTGATTGGATTGACCATTGCAACAGACGAATATTTTTCTTTGCTAACCAATTTTTGACTAAATTGGATGTGTGCTCAGGATCATTGTCTTGCTGGAATTTCCATCTCCTGCCTACTGTGGTTTTACCATGTGGCAGTATTACATTCTCCAGTATATCCTTGTACATGGTAGCATTCATATTTTCATCAATTCTATGCAGAGGGCCAATGGCAGATGCAGAAAAGCAGCCCCAAACCATGACATTGCCTCCACCATATTTCACTGTAGGTGTTTGGTACCTTACATCATTATGTTTTACAATTGGGTGGTATATATAGTGCTTGCCATCACTAACAAACAGATTGAACTTGGATTCATCAGACCACAACACCTTAGACCAATCAGTCTCTTTCCATTGGCTGTGCTCTTTGGCAAACTCAAGTCGGACCTTCCAGTTCTTTGCAGAGATGAAAGGCTTCTTGACTGGAACTCGTGCATTCAACCCTACTGCTCTTAGCCGTCGCACCACAGTTTGGTGACTCACTTTGACCCCATATTCTTCGTTCATTTAGTGCGAGATCTGTACAGCACTTTTATGGACATCGTATACGGACTTTTTCTTAATAATGAGATCAACTCTGGAGGAAGTTTTCTGTGGTAATCCACTTCTAGGTTTGTCAGCTGTTCCATAACCTTCTTTTTCTTTCTTTAATATACGTGACGCTTGATTCTGATTTTGCCTGACTTCACTCTCAGAATAATAAGCTTCCTGACATCTGGGGATAAATTTGGCTTTGTATTTGCCATTATTTAACCTAAAAACACACACACAAAAAAAAAAATACCCATGACAAAATATGCAAACCACTTGGCCCAGCAAATGTTGAAAACTAACATAAAGGGATAAAACAATGTCAAACACAATTTTCGTCCTTATAGCTGACAACCATTTGCTTCTGGTTTACTAAAATCAACAGGAAAATGGCATCACAACAACCAGACAGAAGGAATCACACTTTTTAAAAAAAAAAAATGCTACATTTTTGGTCGCCACTGTACAATAAACATGTATGCTGCTAATACATAAGTGTCATACATAAGTGTGTCAGCAAGGAAAGCAGTCATATCATGTGTTCGAAACCAGCCATAAATCTCAGACAGCTGCGAGCCAAATATTACTCATCACACCCCCAATACACATGCAGGTCGGGCTCAGCCAGACGCCCGTGTTCTCATAGGGAGAGTGGAGTGAAGGACTAGTAACACTTACCAATGAGCTGTGCTAAACAAATGTTGACCGATAATGTTGCAGATTAGCGGTCGTTTAATACTCTGTTTAGACAGACTGGTCGCATTTAATAAGTGCGCAGAATGCTCAGCAATAGGCCATAAAGACTATGTTCACATGTTGCTTTTTTGCTGCAGCCAAAACCTGATCTCTTCGCATTAAAAAAAGGTACAGACAAAATGCAGGTTTTACTGGCTTTTTTGCTGCGTTTCATGCAAGCATGAACAATGCAAGGTGTTAGGCCACCAATGCAAGACAGGTGTGAAACCAGAAAACATTTTTTGGAAAAAAAGGCAATTTGATCAAATTATTAAGTGGAAAAAAATTATGCCTGAAAAAATAGCTGCTGCGAGACACTGGCTTTGTGACGTTGCAATTGTGAGCGGAGCAAATGTGGTACGCACGCCGTCTCCCTGCCACACTGACTGTTTTCCTACAGTTTTGGTGCTTTGTGTCGCTACTCTCATGCTGGCATGTTGTCTTGAGGGGGTGTGCGCGTAGCCTTGAGGGGGTGTGCGCGCAGACGTGAGGGTGGGGTCGGGGAACGTTTTTTCTGCTAAGGGCCATTTGGATTTTTACACCATCCTTCGGGGGCCGTACAAATCACGTGATAACTCTGCCCACAAAGTACGTCCTGACGCTGACAATCTTTCATTGTATGCACCTCAGCATTCAGCAGTGAACATTGCGTGTGCACAGCTGCCGGCCCAAGCACTGCGGTCCCCGGGAATCTGCTCGGGGGCGTGATAAAAGGTCATTGAGGGCCGTAAAAGGCCTGTAGGCCTGAGATTCCCCACCGCTGGTTTAGGGGGTGAGCATGCACCCTTTAGGGGATATTCACATGCTGCTGCTGGATTTGTTGTGCAAAATTATGCAACTGTGCCATTCATCTAAAACAACCCCATTCAGATGTATGGAACAGATTTTCAGTTGCAGAAATGTCTTCAACAATCTGCAGCATGGGAATTCACCTCAGAAGCCCAGGATAACTGTGTATGTACATATAGATTATGATACATGAGATGTTACCCTTAATGCTGTTTACAGAGCTTTCTACAAGTTGTAACGGGAGCAGCAGCAGCAGTCACCGCTCATGGCTTTATTTAGCGGGTAACGATTGCCAGCTCTCCGGAGGAGCACAGTCTTCTCTTGAGAATGCTATTTCCAGATTGTTTATTACATAGTCATGCAAAGTAGTGCACAAACAGGGCTGCCGAGGCCATGTACCTAGAAGTATACAAATAAAACACTGTGCCTAATTATTCTTGGATTAATGCAATAGCAATTGCCTGACGTGCTCCACTGAAGACATGAGGCAGCTGCGCCTTTTTACAGTAAACAAATCTGTCTGAATTAAAAGGCAAAAGCAAAGAAAAAGACGTTGGTGAATGGTTTCTGGGCCGGTCACCTGTAATATTACACAGATACAGATCAGCCCTTACTAGCAGATGTTTCCCTTACCTGGTCATACTCCAATGATCCTGGGTACAACGGCCATCCTAGGAAAAGCTCCGCAATCACGCAGCCCAGCGACCACATGTCTATGGCTTCACAAAACGGTAACCCCAAAATAATCTCCGGAGCCCTGAAGTAGACAGAACAAAGAAAAATGGTAAGACACATACAAGAATGAGGAAGGCACGAATAATAGCAATATATGTACAGCAGACAGCCCACTAAATAACCTTATATTCCTAGATGACTAATTATGGGGGGTAAAGGGCAATTTGCGCACAGTAACTAGCCCCCTATAGGATAAATATCCGATTGCTAATATACAACAATGAGATTTCTGTTCATACATGTTCAAGTGTGATAATTCCAGTAACACTTACACAAATGATTTATATATGATATATTTCATGTTATTCCTGTGCGCCGTAACCTGCACTGGACCAATAACTGTGCTGCGCTCAGTGAAGAAGCAAGCTGCCCTGTACCGTCAGTGGGCTATGCCTCGTGCAGGGCTTGTAGGGGCAGTGCACGACGCCTATCCCTGGGGTTCCTGCATGTCCGGCTTACACACAGGCCCTACACCTGGCCCATCATCAGTATCAGCACTGCTTGGAGCCCACAGGCCAGAATCTCAAGCAGTCTACTGAAGAGGATCTCTTAGGTCAGATTAGCAGGCAACCATATTTGATCAGCACCAGAGAAATATTTGCAGGGACAGGAGGAGCGCTAAATATCCAATAACGGCAATGGCATTGCACTGGCATCCACTATTCACTTGCTGAATCCATTACTTTATCAACTGGATGGGTAATAGTGAGACCAAGAGAAAGGAAAGCAAATCCCTATCACATGTAAAGCGCCATGGAATAAATGGCGCTATAATAATAAATAATAATAATAATAATAATCTGCTCTCCCTGTGACCTTATGGAAAGGAGGAGGATGGACAAGACATTACAATTTTTTAACCCTTTGCACCCAGATTCCAGCTGCACTGAATCAACACATACCATGCATGTTTCCGAGCTGGAAGTGGAAGTGATTACTTTGTACAATGGGAATTCTGAGAAGCCTGTTCACACAGAACACAAGGACAAGGAATTTGCAGACAGCCAACAAGAGCACAGTGTGCAAGCAGAGACATGGTAAAATGTTAGCGTAGAAGAGGAAGCGGCAGAGGACGGGGCGACTTCAGGTAGACCAGGGTGTGGAGTGACTAATTCTGTAACCATAGCACACAGCGCTGTTTGTGTAATGTAACCAGACCATTAATAAAACAGAAGGCTGTTTCTTCCCTCCTCACAATATCAGACATGGTAACATGCAAGTCATCTGCTCAGGGGATCGGCTTACATCCAAGGGCCAAAAGTTGACTACATTGATAAATCCCTCTTTGTTAAACCGATGTGCTGCATTTGATTAGAAAGGTTTCTCAGTTTTATCCAATTAATGTCTATTAATTGTAGAGTGAAATGAAGACATACAAAAATAATAAGATAATCACACCGAAGACATGAGGACTGGAGAGTAACTAACCTTTCTAACAGCAATTTTATGTTTAGCTAGCGCTTGAGCTGCCTACAGATGGTTAGGGATCCCAGGCCTGAGACCCCACCATTCACACAGTAGACCCCGAGAATTGCGTCTGATTGCGCACAGAGTAGGGTGCGGATTCAATAGAAATCATATGCTTTCTACAAAATCCGTACACCAGTCTGTGTGCTCCTGCCTCCCAAGCTGCACACTTCTCAGAGGTCTACGGCATGACCCTGGGGGTCTCAGGAGCCAGACTCCCACCATCTGCATGCAATTCAAGTGACTGCTAAGTATGAAAAATCAAAAAGAACGTTAAGTTATTCATTAAAGAAAATGTTCACTTACACAATGGTTAAAGGAACATTACAGCAATATCAGAGCAGTGACGTACGCCTGCTGCATGGACTGAGGCGGAAGAGTGCCACGTTTTCTTTTCAATGTTAACCATACGTTCACGTGACATTTTTCTCCTGCGCCGTGGTATCATCTAAATTCTGACACTTTTTGTGCACATTATATCTATTGAGAGGTTTAGTGAATCTTGCATTGAGCAGGGGGCTGGACACGAGGAATCTGGAGGTCCCTTCCACATATTCTATGATGTCAGTGTACAGGGATTATCTACTGAAAGTGGAATTATACATAGTGATATCACAGCACAGGGATAATACATTCCGCAACGCCTCGGTTTACATTGCTGTGTATTACTGATGTGAGATCCACTGATTAAACAAACAGCAGACAGAGCCAGAGAGTTTCACTGATCCATCCACAGCAGTTTTACAAACAGATCCGTGCCAGACCCACAAGATTCAGAACACGTCCTATTCTCAGCCGTTTTGCTGATCAGACTCAGCCAATAAAGGTCTATGGAGATCCGTTACGATGGATGAAAAACAGAAGACAGACTTTTACTTCAGAGTTCAATCCATGTTTCTTCTACTGATGGATCCATTGCTAATAGTTAATTCAGACAGTTTATGTCCCTAGAGTTATTATAATCAGATGAAAAAAAGTATGCAAAACGGATGACACGGAAGAAAAATTTGAAAACAAACGGATGTGTGAATGTAGTCTTATCCCTATTCTGTGACATCACTGAGGGCATTTTTCCTGCTCTGTGACAACACTACGTACATTATCCCTGTGTTATAAGAAGACTAAAATAATTCTAAGCTTTTCAGATTTTGTACTCAAGTTGGTGAAAATGGAGTGGGGCCCTATTCCAACTTTTGCAATGGGCCATATGGATACTTGATAGAGAAACCATGATCTCTATATCTATATCTGAATACGTTTGCCAACCTATGGCTTTCCAGTAGAGTTGAACAAAAAGATTTGCAGAACTTCTGTCCAGCATCCATGTCTGTAGTCCGTGGCCCCCAGACAAGAGCGCTATAAACCTCTTACCACCTCCAGCATCCCTGACGCCCCTTCTGACTAGTAGGCTTAGGGTGCCATCATTTATGTTGCTGCACAATACATGAAGTTGAGGATCCTACCCAGTAGAGGAGGTGCTTGGGATGCCGCAACTAGGAGGAGCTCCTGGTCTGTGGCCGCAGGACTAGGCAAATCTGTTTGCTCAGCTCTACCCTCCAGCGGTTACTGCACTACGACACTCCTCCAGCCTGTCCTGGCAGCAAAACTGGCCAAGCACTTCAGATAGATGCCATATCCCTGCCAAAATTCCATACATATGGCTGCTTGGCCAAGTGTGCACGTGTGGAGAAATATTAGGCCACTGCTAGACAATCCTGTTGAGGGCTAATTGCTAACAAAATGGCTAGGCATTTATAGACACCTTGCCCTAGAGGAAAGTCAGGCACCCCTGGGTTTGGTCCACAAAGTAATGTGTGTGGCCACCTTAATGTTTTTAATTGGATTGCACACAAGTTTCCAGCCCCCATGATAATCACTCACACCTCAGATCTGGGAACTTACAGAGACACTTTGATACACTTTTGATGGATATCAGCAGCTTCACTTCCATGGCTTTGTTCTATAGGTTGTGTTCCTTAAAGACAGGGAGTAGACAGTCCACTGGGGAGCTGTCATATAAGGGACAGCCGAGCTGCGGTAAGGGTGATCAGGGACAGCCGAGCTGCGGTAAGGGTGATCAGGGACAGCCGAGCTGCGGTAAGGGTGATCAGGGACAGCCGAGCTGCGGTAAGGGTGATCAGGGACAGCCGAGCTGCGGTAAGGGTGATCAGGGACAGCCGAGCTGCGGTAAGGGTGATCAGGGACAGCCGAGCTGCGGTAAGGGTGATCAGGGACAGCCGAGCTGCGGTAAGGGTGATCAGGGACAGCCGAGCTGTAGTAACTGAGCTGTATTAAGGGTGATCAGAGACAGCTGAACTGTAGTAAGGGTGATCAGAGACAGCTGTACTCTGACACTTGTGGGCTAAGCTACAATCCAAGCTATCGGACTTTACCGCAGTACTTGGCTGTTGTGTAATTCATATAACGGAGATCAGCATATAAGTCACGCCTGTGGGTGTAAAAGCAAATGGCAAAACACAAGCAACCAGAGAAAGAATATTGGGTCAGGGAAGGCTGAATAATGAACACCACTAAAGACCAAATTATTTGCTGTATGATGAGAAAAATGGCCTCCAAATGACAAATGGAGTTGGTCACCTCAAAATGCATTTTAAATGAGTGAGGTACAGTGGCAGAGAAAATAACTGAGGGGGCTATGATGGCAAGAGTTTGGTAAACATTATGCCTCCTCATTTGCATATTGGGGCCCATCCCCCATTGACAGTGCTCGCTTCCTACAGCAAGAACTGTCTGAATGCTGCAGTCGTATATGCGCATGAGCACTGCCTGTGCCTGGCTGCGTGCACACAGTGATCGGGCACGTTCTCTCCTCCAGGTCTTTCTTATGATGCTACTTGCAGCACTAATACTCCGGGAAGCGTAGCAAACTCTCAGAAGCTGATTGCTACACTTTCAGGAGATTTAGGGTAGCGAGAGGCATCAGTGGATAGAAAATCTAGAGGAGAAAGTGTCCGACCACTGTGTGCATGAGGCCAGACACAGGCAAGGATGCACCATAGCTCATTCATCTTACTACATAAAGAGCTTAATGTTGAGGTGAGTCTGATTTACTCTTGCTCTGCCATTAACAACACAGCTTCTACTGATCGGTTCTTTTCTGATTACCGTATATACTCAAGTATAAGACGACTTTTTCCAGCACATTTTTATTTTTTGTGCTGAAAATGCCCCCCTCGGCTTATACTAGGATATATACATTCCGGTGGTGGATAGTGGCGGTGGTGGTGGAGAGGGGGAATTGAGGATGAGGGGTGTCATACATTGCAGGATTGGGGATGAGGGGTGCTGTGAAGATCAGGGGTCTTCCGTGGGCATAACGCTACTCCGACAAAACAAGGTGAGGGTAAAACATACATATATATATTATATTATTTATTTTATTCATTTATTTATTTTTCCTTCACATTTTGCATTCTCTAACACACTATTACCAGAGAACAAAATCTCAAAAGAATTAAAAATAGAGGAAAAAATCATTCGTTCACTTGACATGGAGTGACCCGCAAACCCAGTAAAAGGACGACCACGTGTAACATGGGCATGGTTTATGCATAAAGCGTTCCACATTTGTTTGTGTTGTAGTGATTAAATACATGGATATAGTCCAAGAAAAGGGTCACAAATGATTGATCACCTAGATGTGGTCCGTTGTGCTATGTAACTAAGCTATAGAACCAAGAGCTATATTGTCCAACAATTTAATAAAGATGGTACACAGTTGTAGAACTAAAGCAATAAAGGTCAATGTTACCAACACCCCTAAATTAGGAGTGCGCTTTCACAGACATTTCCTTATATCTACTATGTAGTTTGCCTTGTTATTACACGTTTTTACAAACCATGACATATTTCTGTGCGGGTTCCATTTTACATGCAATGAGTGTTTCCGTGCTGTGCAGCATCGTCAGAGCGGGAAGGTTGTGTTCTCGCTCAGGATGTGGTGTGTCATCTAATGCGCAAAGTCCAACTACCTGCAGCACACAAACATTTCCAAGTGGATTCACGGCATTCAACAAGAAAGCCTGTCTACTCTCCTGTGCCCTGAAATTCCCCAAACTTCACCTACACTGACCAGAATATACCATCACAACTGCAGCTTTACTTTCCAGATTTCTCTAGCAAAATGTCAACCTCTGTTCAAAAGGCTTCATTTTTTTTTTTTTTTTTAAACCCAAACCATAAAGACTACACAAAGATGGTCACTACAAAATAAGATCTCTGCTCCTCACCAAACATGAGGACTGTAATGTAACTGGGGTCATTGCATTTGTAGTTTTATCTGCACCAGTTTTCACGCAAAAAGCCCAATAGGTGGCATCTTCTTTATCTAATAACAATGCAGTTGTTGGTTAGTAGTGGCAAAGAAGATGTTCTGCATTGTGTGAATATTAGCAACTGTACAATCACACTGGCAGATTCGCATCACCATTGAATCAATTTTATTTGGCAAAACAAATGATGTAAGTTAGTGGCTACAAGTGGAGAAAAAGCTTCAGATATTGGGATTTTCCACAACATGATTTGTAAATATATAAAGAGCTGAATATCTCAATGGTGCCCCCTGATTCCACGGCATGGTGGCTCAGTGGTTAGCACGGCAGCCTTGCAGTGCTGGGGTCCTGGGTTCAAATCCCACCAAGGACAACATCTGCAAGGAGTTTGTATGTTCTCCCCGTGTTTGCGTGGATTTCCTCCAGGTTCTCCGGTTTCCTTCCACACTCCAAAGATATACTGATAGGGAATCTAGATTGTGAGCCCCGATGGGGACAGCGACGATAATGTATGTAAAGAGCTGTGGAATATGTTAGAGCTATATAAAAAAAAAAGATTATTATTATTATTCCTGAGGAGCGGTTTCCGTGCAGCAGAGCACATGGCAGGGCCCTCATATCACAGAACCTGATCACTGTTTACCAGGCCGCAGGTCTGAATGGGAAGATCATAGTTTAAGTTTAGACTGTTCATTTGTTTTCCTGCAAAGTGGGTTGGACATGGGAGTATCCGCTCTCTCCCAGCTATAAATATGTAAGCCTGGGCCATTACAAAATGAAAATAACACAATGAGTTAATGTGCCTCTGTGCATTAGTGATTTGTTAACCAGTTGTGATAACATTAGGAGGGTTCTCTGCTCCACAGGAAAAAAGGCAAGTGTAAAAGTCAAAACTGAGCCAGCTGGCTTCTCTGCCATTTGTTACATTCTGTAACTGTATATAGGAGGGGAAACAGACATGGTGCAATACACTGTACCACACAGTGACAGACATAGCCCCCTACCAAAGCCTCATTACAATGTCACTGTATATAAGAGGAGATACAGAGCAGGAGGGGCCTCCTGTACATGGTGCTGTACACTGTACCACACCAGTGACAGACATAGCCCCCTACCAAAGCCACATTATACTGTCACTGTATATAAGAGGAGATACAGAGCAGGAGGGGCCTCCTGTACATGGTGCTGTACACTGTACCACACCAGTGACATAGACATAGCCCCCTACCAAAGCCTCATTACACTGTCACTGTATATAAGAGGAGATACAGAGCAGGAGGGGCCTCCTGTACATGGTGCTGTACACTGTACCACACAGTGACAGACATAGCCCCCTACCAAAGCCTCATTAAACTGTCACTGTATATAAGAGGAGATACAGAGCAGGAGGGGCCTCCTGTACATGGTGCTGTACACTGTACCACACCAGTGACATAGACATAGCCCCTTACCAAAGCCACATTACACTGTCACTGTATATAAGAGGAGATACAGAGCAGGAGGGGCCTCCTGTACATGGTGCTGTACACTGTACCACACCAGTGACATAGACATAGCCCCCTACCAAAGCCTCATTATACTGTCACTGTATATAAGAGGAGATACAGAGCAGGAGGGGCCTCCTGTACATGGTGCTGTACACTGTACCACACCAGTGACAGACATAGCCCCCTACCAAAGCCTCATTATACTGTCACTGTATATAAGAGGAGATACAGAGCAGGAGGGGCCTCCTGTACATGGTGCTGTACACTGTACCACACCAGTGACATAGACATAGCCCCCTACCAAAGCCTCATTATACTGTCACTGTATATAAGAGGAGATACAGAGCAGGAGGGGCCTCCTGTACATGGTGCTGTACACTGTACCACACAGTGACAGACATAGCCCCCTATCAAAGCCTCATTATACTGTCACTGTATATAAGAGGAGATACAGAGCAGGAGGGGCCTCCTGTACTTGGTGCTGTACACTGTACCATACCAGTGACATAGCCCCCTACCAAAGCCTCATTATACTGTCACTGTATATAAGAGGAGATACAGAGCAGGAGGGGCCTCCTGTACATGGTGCTGTACACTGTACCACACAGTGACAGACATAGCCCCCTATCAAAGCCTCATTATACTGTCACTGTATATAAGAGGAGATACAGAGCAGGAGGGGCCTCCAGTACATGGTGCTGTACACTGTACCACACCAGTGACATAGACATAGCCCCCTACCAAAGCCTCATCACACTGTCACTGTATATAAGAGGGGATACAGAGCAGGAGGGGCCTCCTGTACATGGTGCTGTACACTGTACCACACCAGTGACATAGACATAGCCCCCTACCAAAGCCTCATTATACTGTCACTGTATATAAGAGGAGATACAAAGCAGGAGGGGCCTCCTGTACATGGTGTTGTACACTGTACCACACCAGTGACATAGACATAGCCCCCTACCAAAGCCTCATTACACTGTCACTGCATATAAGAGGGGATACAGAGCAGGAGGGGCCTCCTGTACATGGTGCTGTACACTGTACCACACCAGTGACATAGACATAGCCCCCTACCAAAGCCTCATTACACTGTCACTGTATATAAGAGGGGATACAGAGCAGGAGGGGCCTCCTGTACATGGTGCTGTACACTGTACCACACCAGTGACAGACATAGCCCCCTACCAAAGCCACATTATACTGTCACTGTATATAAGAGGGGATACAGAGCAGGAGGGGCCTCCTGTACATGGTGCTGTACACTGTACCACACCAGTGACAGACATAGCCCCCTACCAAAGCCTCATTATACTGTCACTGTATATAAGAGGAGATACAGAGCAGGAGGGGCCTCCTGTACATGGTGCTGTACACTGTACCACACCAGTGACAGACATAGCCCCCTACCAAAGCCTCATTATACTGTCACTGTATATAAGAGGGGATACAGAGCAGGAGGGGCCTCCTGTACATGGTGCTGTACACTGTACCACACCAGTGACACAGACATAGCCCCCTACCAATGCATCATTACACTGTCACAGTATATAAGAGGAGATACAGGCAGGAGGGGCCTCCTGTACATGGTGCTGTACACTGTACCACACCAGTGACATAGACATAGCCCCCTACCAAAGCCTCATCACACTGTCACTGTATATAAGAGGGGATACAGAGCAGGAGGGGCCTCCTGTACATGGTGCTGTACACTGTACCACACCAGTGACATAGACATAGCCCCCTACCAAAGCCTCATTATACTGTCACTGTATATAAGAGGGGATACAGAGCAGGAGGGGCCTCCTGTACATGGTGCTGTACACTGTACCACACCAGTGACATAGACATAGCCCCCTACCAAAGCCTCATTATACTGTCACTGTATATAAGAGGAGATACAGAGCAGGAGGAGCCTCCTGTACATGGTGCTGTACACTGTACCACACCAGTGACATGGACATAGCCCCCTACCAAAGCCTCATTACACTGTCACTGTATATAAGAGGGGATACAGAGCAGGAGGGGCCTCCTGTACATGGTGCTGTACACTGTACCATACCAGTGACAGACATAGCCCCCTACCAAAGCCTCATTATACTGTCACTGTATATAAGAGGAGATACAGAGCAGGAGGGGCCTCCTGTACATGGTGCTGTACACTGTACCACACAGTGACAGACATAGCCCCCTACCAAAGCCTCATTATACTGTCACTGTATATAAGAGGAGATACAGAGCAGGAGGGGCCTCCTGTACATGGTGCTGTACACTGTACCACACCAGTGACATAGACATAGCCCCCTACCAAAGCCACATTACACTGTCACTGTATATAAGAGGAGATACAGAGCAGGAGGGGCCTCCTGTACATGGTGCTGTACACTGTACCACACAGTGACAGACATAGCCCCCTACCAAAGCCTCATTATACTGTCACTGTATATAAGAGGAGATACAGAGCAGGAGGGGCCTCCTGTACTTGGTGCTGTACACTGTACCATACCAGTGACATAGCCCCCTACCAAAGCCTCATTATACTGTCACTGTATATAAGAGGGGATACAGAGCAGGAGGGGCCTCCTGTACATGGTGCTGTACACTGTACCACACCAGTGACATAGACATAGCCCCCTACCAAAGCCTCATTATACTGTCACTGTATATAAGAGGGGATACAGAGCAGGAGGGGCCTCCTGTACATGGTGCTGTACACTGTACCACACCAGTGACATAGACATAGCCCCCTACCAAAGCCTCATTACACTGTCACTGTATATAAGAGGGGATACAGAGCAGGAGGGGCCTCCTGTACTTGGTGCTGTACACTGTACCATACCAGTGACATAGCCCCCTACCAAAGCCTCATTATACTGTCACTGTATATAAGAGGAGATACAGAGCAGGAGGGGCCTCCTGTACATGGTGCTGTACACTGTACCACACAGTGACAGACATAGCCCCCTATCAAAGCCTCATTATACTGTCACTGTATATAAGAGGAGATACAGAGCAGGAGGGGCCTCCAGTACATGGTGCTGTACACTGTACCACACCAGTGACATAGACATAGCCCCCTACCAAAGCCTCATCACACTGTCACTGTATATAAGAGGGGATACAGAGCAGGAGGGGCCTCCTGTACATGGTGCTGTACACTGTACCACACCAGTGACAGACATAGCCCCCTACCAAAGCCTCATTATACTGTCACTGTATATAAGAGGAGATACAAAGCAGGAGGGGCCTCCTGTACATGGTGTTGTACACTGTACCACACCAGTGACATAGACATAGCCCCCTACCAAAGCCTCATTACACTGTCACTGCATATAAGAGGGGATACAGAGCAGGAGGGGCCTCCTGTACATGGTGCTGTACACTGTACCACACCAGTGACATAGACATAGCCCCCTACCAAAGCCTCATTACACTGTCACTGTATATAAGAGGGGATACAGAGCAGGAGGGGCCTCCTGTACATGGTGCTGTACACTGTACCACACCAGTGACAGACATAGCCCCCTACCAAAGCCACATTATACTGTCACTGTATATAAGAGGGGATACAGAGCAGGAGGGGCCTCCTGTACATGGTGCTGTACACTGTACCACACCAGTGACATAGACATAGCCCCCTACCAAAGCCTCATTATACTGTCACTGTATATAAGAGGAGATACAGAGCAGGAGGGGCCTCCTGTACATGGTGCTGTACACTGTACCACACCAGTGACAGACATAGCCCCCTACCAAAGCCTCATTATACTGTCACTGTATATAAGAGGGGATACAGAGCAGGAGGGGCCTCCTGTACATGGTGCTGTACACTGTACCACACCAGTGACACAGACATAGCCCCCTACCAAAGCCTCATTACACTGTCACAGTATATAAGAGGAGATACAGGCAGGAGGGGCCTCCTGTACATGGTGCTGTACACTGTACCACACCAGTGACATAGACATAGCCCCCTACCAAAGCCTCATCACACTGTCACTGTATATAAGAGGGGATACAGAGCAGGAGGGGCCTCCTGTACATGCTGCTGTACACTGTACCACACCAGTGACATAGACATAGCCCCCTACCAAAGCCTCATTATACTGTCACTGTATATAAGAGGAGATACAGAGCAGGAGGGGCCTCCTGTACATGGTGCTGTACACTGTACCATACCAGTGACAGACATAGCCCCCTACCAAAGCCTCATTATACTGTCACTGTATATAAGAGGAGATACAGAGCAGGAGGGGCCTCCTGTACATGGTGCTGAACACTGTACCACACAGTGACAGACATAGCCCCCTACCAAAGCCTCATTATACTGTCACTGTATATAAGAGGAGATACAGAGGAGGAGGGGCCTCCTGTACATGGTGCTGTACACTGTACCACACCAGTGACATAGACATAGCCCCCTACCAAAGCCACATTACACTGTCACTGTATATAAGAGGAGATACAGAGCAGGAGGGGCCTCCTGTACATGGTGCTGTACACTGTACCACACAGTGACAGACATAGCCCCCTACCAAAGCCTCATTATACTGTCACTGTATATAAGAGGAGATACAGAGCAGGAGGGGCCTCCTGTACTTGGTGCTGTACACTGTACCATACCAGTGACATAGCCCCCTACCAAAGCCTCATTATACTGTCACTGTATATAAGAGGGGATACAGAGCAGGAGGGGCCTCCTGTACATGGTGCTGTACACTGTACCACACCAGTGACATAGACATAGCCCCCTACCAAAGCCTCATTATACTGTCACTGTATATAAGAGGGGATACAGAGCAGGAGGGGCCTCCTGTACATGGTGCTGTACACTGTACCACACCAGTGACATAGACATAGCCCCCTACCAAAGCCTCATTACACTGTCACTGTATATAAGAGGGGATACAGAGCAGGAGGGGCCTCCTGTACATGGTGCTGTACACTGTACCACACCAGTGACATAGACATAGCCCCCTACCAAAGCCTCATTATACTGTCACTGTATATAAGAGGGGATACAGAGCAGTAGGGGCCTCCTGTACATGGTGCTGTACACTGTACCATACCAGTGACAGACATAGCCCCCTACCAAAGCCTCATTATACTGTCACTGTATATAAGAGGAGATACAGAGCAGGAGGGGCCTCCTGTACATGGTGCTGAACACTGTACCACACAGTGACAGACATAGCCCCCTACCAAAGCCTCATTATACTGTCACTGTATATAAGAGGAGATACAGAGGAGGAGGGGCCTCCTGTACATGGTGCTGTACACTGTACCACACCAGTGACATAGACATAGCCCCCTACCAAAGCCACATTACACTGTCACTGTATATAAGAGGAGATACAGAGCAGGAGGGGCCTCCTGTACATGGTGCTGTACACTGTACCACACAGTGACAGACATAGCCCCCTACCAAAGCCTCATTATACTGTCACTGTATATAAGAGGAGATACAGAGCAGGAGGGGCCTCCTGTACTTGGTGCTGTACACTGTACCATACCAGTGACATAGCCCCCTACCAAAGCCTCATTATACTGTCACTGTATATAAGAGGGGATACAGAGCAGGAGGGGCCTCCTGTACATGGTGCTGTACACTGTACCACACCAGTGACATAGACATAGCCCCCTACCAAAGCCTCATTATACTGTCACTGTATATAAGAGGGGATACAGAGCAGGAGGGGCCTCCTGTACATGGTGCTGTACACTGTACCACACCAGTGACATAGACATAGCCCCCTACCAAAGCCTCATTACACTGTCACTGTATATAAGAGGGGATACAGAGCAGGAGGGGCCTCCTGTACATGGTGCTGTACACTGTACCACACCAGTGACATAGACATAGCCCCCTACCAAAGCCTCATTATACTGTCACTGTATATAAGAGGGGATACAGAGCAGTAGGGGCCTCCTGTACATGGTGCTGTACACTGTACCACACCAGTGACAGACATTGCCCCCTACCAAAGCCTCATTATACTGTCACTGTATATAAGAGGGGATACAGAGCAGGAGGGGCCTCTTGTACATGGTGCTGTACACTGTACCACACCAGTGACAAAGACATAGCCCCCTACCAAAGCCTCATTATACTGTCACTGTATATAAGAGGGGATACAGAGCAGGAGGGGCCTCCTGTACATGGTGCTGTACACTGTGCCACACCAGTGACAGACATAGCCCCCTACCAAAGCCTCATTATACTGTCACTGTATATAAGAGGGGATACAGAGCAGGAGGGGCCTCCTGTACATGGTGCTGTACACTGTACCATACCAGTGACAGACATAGCCCCCTACCAAAGCCTCATTATACTGTCACTGTATATAAGAGGAGATACAAAGCAGGAGGGGCCTCCTGTACATGGTGCTGTACACTGTACCACACCAGTGACAGACATAGCCCCCTACCAAAGCCTCATTACACTGTCACTGCATATAAGAGGGGATACAGAGCAGGAGGGGCCTCCTGTACATGGTGCTGTACACTGTACCACACCAGTGACATAGACATAGCCCCCTACCAAAGCCTCATTATACTGTCACTGTATATAAGAGGGGATACAGAGCAGGAGGGGCCTCCTGTACATGGTGCTGTACACTGTACCACACCAGTGACATAGACATAGCCCCCTACCAAAGCCTCATTATACTGTCACTGTATATAAGAGGAGATACAGAGCAGGAGGGGCCTCCTGTACATGGTGCTGTACACTGTACCACACCAGTGACATAGACATAGCCCTCTACCAAAGCCTCATTACACTGTCACTGTATATAAGAGGGGATACAGAGCAGGAGGGGTCTCCTGTACATGGTGCTGTACACTGTACCACACCAGTGACATAGACATAGCCCCCTACCAAAGCCACATTACACTGTCACTGTATACAAGAGGGGATACAGAGCAGGAGGGGCCTCCTGTACATGGTGCTGTACACTGTGCCAAACCAGTGACAGACATAGCCCTCTACCAAAGCCTCATTACACTGTCACTGTATATAAGAGGGGATACAGAGCAGGAGGGGCCTCCTGTACATGGTGCTGTACACTGTACCACACCAGTGACAGACATAGCCCCCTACCAAAGCCACATTACACTGTCACTGTATATAAGAGGGGATACAGAGCAGGAGGGGCCTCCTGTACATGGTGCTGTACACTGTACCACACCAGTGACATAGACATAGCCCCCTACCAAAGCCTCATTACACTGTCACAGTATATAAGAGGAGATACAGGCAGGAGGGGCCTCCAGTACATGGTGCTGTACACTGTACCACACCAGTGACATAGACATAGCCCCCTACCAAAGTCTCATCACACTGTCACTGTATATAAGAGGGGATACAGAGCAGGAGGGGCCTCCTGTACATGGTGCTGTACACTGTACCACACCAGTGACATAGACATAGCCCCCTACCAAAGCCTCATTATACTGTCACTGTATATAAGAGGAGATACAGAGCAGGAGGGGCCTCCTGTACATGGTGTTGTACACTGTACCACACCAGTGACATAGACATAGCCCCCTACCAAAGCCTCATTACACTGTCACTGCATATAAGAGGGGATACAGAGCAGGAGGGGCCTCCTGTACATGGTGCTGTACACTGTACCACACCAGTGACATAGACATAGCCCCCTACCAAAGCCTCATTACACTGTCACTGTATATAAGAGGGGATACAGAGCAGGAGGGGCCTCCTGTACATGGTGCTGTACACTGTACCACACCAGTGACAGACATAGCCCCCTACCAAAGCCACATTATACTGTCACTGTATATAAGAGGGGATACAGAGCAGGAGGGGCCTCCTGTACATGGTGCTGTACACTGTACCACACCAGTGACAGACATAGCCCCCTACCAAAGCCTCATTATACTGTCACTGTATATAAGAGGAGATACAGAGCAGGAGGGGCCTCCTGTACATGGTGCTGTACACTGTACCACACCAGTGACAGACATAGCCCCCTACCAAAGCCTCATTATACTGTCACTGTATATAAGAGGGGATACAGAGCAGGAGGGGCCTCCTGTACATGGTGCTGTACACTGTACCACACCAGTGACACAGACATAGCCCCCTACCAAAGCCTCATTACACTGTCACAGTATATAAGAGGAGATACAGGCAGGAGGGGCCTCCTGTACATGGTGCTGTACACTGTACCACACCAGTGACATAGACATAGCCCCCTACCAAAGCCTCATCACACTGTCACTGTATATAAGAGGGGATACAGAGCAGGAGGGGCCTCCTGTACATGGTGCTGTACACTGTACCATACCAGTGACAGACATAGCCCCCTACCAAAGCCTCATTATACTGTCACTGTATATAAGAGGAGATACAGAGCAGGAGGGGCCTCCTGTACATGGTGCTGTACACTGTACCACACAGTGACAGACATAGCCCCCTACCAAAGCCTCATTATACTGTCACTGTATATAAGAGGAGATACAGAGCAGGAGGGGCCTCCTGTACATGGTGCTGTACACTGTACCACACCAGTGACATAGACATAGCCCCCTACCAAAGCCACATTACACTGTCACTGTATATAAGAGGAGATACAGAGCAGGAGGGGCCTCCTGTACATGGTGCTGTACACTGTACCACACAGTGACAGACATAGCCCCCTACCAAAGCCTCATTATACTGTCACTGTATATAAGAGGAGATACAGAGCAGGAGGGGCCTCCTGTACTTGGTGCTGTACACTGTACCATACCAGTGACATAGCCCCCTACCAAAGCCTCATTATACTGTCACTGTATATAAGAGGGGATACAGAGCAGGAGGGGCCTCCTGTACATGGTGCTGTACACTGTACCACACCAGTGACATAGACATAGCCCCCTACCAAAGCCTCATTATACTGTCACTGTATATAAGAGGGGATACAGAGCAGGAGGGGCCTCCTGTACATGGTGCTGTACACTGTACCACACCAGTGACATAGACATAGCCCCCTACCAAAGCCTCATTATACTGTCACTGTATATAAGAGGGGATACAGAGCAGGAGGGGCCTCCTGTACATGGTGCTGTACACTGTACCACACCAGTGACATAGACATAGCCCCCTACCAAAGCCTCATTACACTGTCACTGTATATAAGAGGGGATACAGAGCAGGAGGGGCCTCCTGTACATGGTGCTGTACACTGTACCACACCAGTGACATAGACATAGCCCCCTACCAAAGCCTCATTATACTGTCACTGTATATAAGAGGGGATACAGAGCAGGAGGGGCCTCCTGTACATGGTGCTGTACACTGTACCACACCAGTGACAGACATTGCCCCCTACCAAAGCCTCATTATACTGTCACTGTATATAAGAGGGGATACAGAGCAGGAGGGGCCTCTTGTACATGGTGCTGTACACTGTACCACACCAGTGACATAGACATAGCCCCCTACCAAAGCCTCATTATACTGTCACTGTATATAAGAGGGGATACAGAGCAGGAGGGGCCTCCTGTACATGGTGCTGTACACTGTGCCACACCAGTGACAGACATAGCCCCCTACCAAAGCCTCATTATACTGTCACTGTATATAAGAGGGGATACAGAGCAGGAGGGGCCTCCTGTACATGGTGCTGTACACTGTACCATACCAGTGACAGACATAGCCCCCTACCAAAGCCTCATTATACTGTCACTGTATATAAGAGGAGATACAAAGCAGGAGGGGCCTCCTGTACATGGTGCTGTACACTGTACCACACCAGTGACAGACATAGCCCCCTACCAAAGCCTCATTACACTGTCACTGCATATAAGAGGGGATACAGAGCAGGAGGGGCCTCCTGTACATGGTGCTGTACACTGTACCACACCAGTGACATAGACATAGCCCCCTACCAAAGCCTCATTATACTGTCACTGTATATAAGAGGGGATACAGAGCAGGAGGGGCCTCCTGTACATGGTGCTGTACACTGTACCACACCAGTGACATAGACATAGCCCCCTACCAAAGCCTCATTATACTGTCACTGTATATAAGAGGAGATACAGAGCAGGAGGGGCCTCCTGTACATGGTGCTGTACACTGTACCACACCAGTGACATAGACATAGCCCTCTACCAAAGCCTCATTACACTGTCACTGTATATAAGAGGGGATACAGAGCAGGAGGGGTCTCCTGTACATGGTGCTGTACACTGTACCACACCAGTGACATAGACATAGCCCCCTACCAAAGCCTCATTATACTGTCACTGTATATAAGAGGAGATACAGAGCAGGAGGGGCCTCCTGTACATGGTGTTGTACACTGTACCACACCAGTGACATAGACATAGCCCCCTACCAAAGCCTCATTACACTGTCACTGCATATAAGAGGGGATACAGAGCAGGAGGGGCCTCCTGTACATGGTGCTGTACACTGTGCCACACCAGTGACAGACATAGCCCCCTACCAAAGCCTCATTATACTGTCACTGTATATAAGAGGGGATACAGAGCAGGAGGGGCCTCCTGTACATGGTGCTGTACACTGTGCCACACCAGTGACAGACATAGCCCCCTACCAAAGCCTCATTATACTGTCACTGTATATAAGAGGGGATACAGAGCAGGAGGGGCCTCCTGTACATGGTGCTGTACACTGTACCATACCAGTGACAGACATAGCCCCCTACCAAAGCCTCATTATACTGTCACTGTATATAAGAGGAGATACAAAGCAGGAGGGGCCTCCTGTACATGGTGCTGTACACTGTACCACACCAGTGACAGACATAGCCCCCTACCAAAGCCTCATTACACTGTCACTGCATATAAGAGGGGATACAGAGCAGGAGGGGCCTCCTGTACATGGTGCTGTACACTGTACCACACCAGTGACAGACATAGCCCCCTACCAAAGCCTCATTATACTGTCACTGTATATAAGAGGGGATACAGAGCAGGAGGGGCCTCCTGTACATGGTGCTGTACACTGTACCACACCAGTGACACAGACATAGCCCCCTACCAAAGCCTCATTACACTGTCACAGTATATAAGAGGAGATACAGGCAGGAGGGGCCTCCTGTACATGGTGCTGTACACTGTACCACACCAGTGACATAGACATAGCCCCCTACCAAAGCCTCATCACACTGTCACTGTATATAAGAGGGGATACAGAGCAGGAGGGGCCTCCTGTACATGGTGCTGTACACTGTACCATACCAGTGACAGACATAGCCCCCTACCAAAGCCTCATTATACTGTCACTGTATATAAGAGGAGATACAGAGCAGGAGGGGCCTCCTGTACATGGTGCTGTACACTGTACCACACAGTGACAGACATAGCCCCCTACCAAAGCCTCATTATACTGTCACTGTATATAAGAGGAGATACAGAGCAGGAGGGGCCTCCTGTACATGGTGCTGTACACTGTACCACACCAGTGACATAGACATAGCCCCCTACCAAAGCCACATTACACTGTCACTGTATATAAGAGGAGATACAGAGCAGGAGGGGCCTCCTGTACATGGTGCTGTACACTGTACCACACACTGACAGACATAGCCCCCTACCAAAGCCTCATTATACTGTCACTGTATATAAGAGGAGATACAGAGCAGGAGGGGCCTCCTGTACTTGGTGCTGTACACTGTACCATACCAGTGACATAGCCCCCTACCAAAGCCTCATTATACTGTCACTGTATATAAGAGGGGATACAGAGCAGGAGGGGCCTCCTGTACATGGTGCTGTACACTGTACCACACCAGTGACATAGACATAGCCCCCTACCAAAGCCTCATTATACTGTCACTGTATATAAGAGGGGATACAGAGCAGGAGGGGCCTCCTGTACATGGTGCTGTACACTGTACCACACCAGTGACATAGACATAGCCCCCTACCAAAGCCTCATTACACTGTCACTGTATATAAGAGGGGATACAGAGCAGGAGGGGCCTCCTGTACATGGTGCTGTACACTGTACCACACCAGTGACATAGACATAGCCCCCTACCAAAGCCTCATTATACTGTCACTGTATATAAGAGGGGATACAGAGCAGGAGGGGCCTCCTGTACATGGTGCTGTACACTGTACCACACCAGTGACAGACATTGCCCCCTACCAAAGCCTCATTATACTGTCACTGTATATAAGAGGGGATACAGAGCAGGAGGGGCCTCTTGTACATGGTGCTGTACACTGTACCACACCAGTGACATAGACATAGCCCCCTACCAAAGCCTCATTATACTGTCACTGTATATAAGAGGGGATACAGAGCAGGAGGGGCCTCCTGTACATGGTGCTGTACACTGTGCCACACCAGTGACAGACATAGCCCCCTACCAAAGCCTCATTATACTGTCACTGTATATAAGAGGGGATACAGAGCAGGAGGGGCCTCCTGTACATGGTGCTGTACACTGTACCATACCAGTGACAGACATAGCCCCCTACCAAAGCCTCATTATACTGTCACTGTATATAAGAGGAGATACAAAGCAGGAGGGGCCTCCTGTACATGGTGCTGTACACTGTACCACACCAGTGACAGACATAGCCCCCTACCAAAGCCTCATTACACTGTCACTGCATATAAGATGGGATACAGAGCAGGAGGGGCCTCCTGTACATGGTGCTGTACACTGTACCACACCAGTGACAGACATAGCCCCCTACCAAAGCCTCATTATACTGTCACTGTATATAAGAGGGGATACAGAGCAGGAGGGGCCTCCTGTACATGGTGCTGTACACTGTACCACACCAGTGACACAGACATAGCCCCCTACCAAAGCCTCATTACACTGTCACAGTATATAAGAGGAGATACAGGCAGGAGGGGCCTCCTGTACATGGTGCTGTACACTGTACCACACCAGTGACATAGACATAGCCCCCTACCAAAGCCTCATCACACTGTCACTGTATATAAGAGGGGATACAGAGCAGGAGGGGCCTCCTGTACATGGTGCTGTACACTGTACCATACCAGTGACAGACATAGCCCCCTACCAAAGCCTCATTATACTGTCACTGTATATAAGAGGAGATACAGAGCAGGAGGGGCCTCCTGTACATGGTGCTGTACACTGTACCACACAGTGACAGACATAGCCCCCTACCAAAGCCTCATTATACTGTCACTGTATATAAGAGGAGATACAGAGCAGGAGGGGCCTCCTGTACATGGTGCTGTACACTGTACCACACCAGTGACATAGACATAGCCCCCTACCAAAGCCACATTACACTGTCACTGTATATAAGAGGAGATACAGAGCAGGAGGGGCCTCCTGTACATGGTGCTGTACACTGTACCACACAGTGACAGACATAGCCCCCTACCAAAGCCTCATTATACTGTCACTGTATATAAGAGGAGATACAGAGCAGGAGGGGCCTCCTGTACTTGGTGCTGTACACTGTACCATACCAGTGACATAGCCCCCTACCAAAGCCTCATTATACTGTCACTGTATATAAGAGGGGATACAGAGCAGGAGGGGCCTCCTGTACATGGTGCTGTACACTGTACCACACCAGTGACATAGACATAGCCCCCTACCAAAGCCTCATTATACTGTCACTGTATATAAGAGGGGATACAGAGCAGGAGGGGCCTCCTGTACATGGTGCTGTACACTGTACCACACCAGTGACATAGACATAGCCCCCTACCAAAGCCTCATTACACTGTCACTGTATATAAGAGGGGATACAGAGCAGGAGGGGCCTCCTGTACATGGTGCTGTACACTGTACCACACCAGTGACATAGACATAGCCCCCTACCAAAGCCTCATTATACTGTCACTGTATATAAGAGGGGATACAGAGCAGGAGGGGCCTCCTGTACATGGTGCTGTACACTGTACCACACCAGTGACAGACATTGCCCCCTACCAAAGCCTCATTATACTGTCACTGTATATAAGAGGGGATACAGAGCAGGAGGGGCCTCTTGTACATGGTGCTGTACACTGTACCACACCAGTGACATAGACATAGCCCCCTACCAAAGCCTCATTATACTGTCACTGTATATAAGAGGGGATACAGAGCAGGAGGGGCCTCCTGTACATGGTGCTGTACACTGTGCCACACCAGTGACAGACATAGCCCCCTACCAAAGCCTCATTATACTGTCACTGTATATAAGAGGGGATACAGAGCAGGAGGGGCCTCCTGTACATGGTGCTGTACACTGTACCATACCAGTGACAGACATAGCCCCCTACCAAAGCCTCATTATACTGTCACTGTATATAAGAGGAGATACAAAGCAGGAGGGGCCTCCTGTACATGGTGCTGTACACTGTACCACACAGTGACAGACATAGCCCCCTACCAAAGCCTCATTATACTGTCACTGTATATAAGAGGAGATACAGAGCAGGAGGGGCCTCCTGTACTTGGTGCTGTACACTGTACCATACCAGTGACATAGCCCCCTACCAAAGCCTCATTATACTGTCACTGTATATAAGAGGGGATACAGAGCAGGAGGGGCCTCCTGTACATGGTGCTGTACACTGTACCACACCAGTGACATAGACATAGCCCCCTACCAAAGCCTCATTATACTGTCACTGTATATAAGAGGGGATACAGAGCAGGAGGGGCCTCCTGTACATGGTGCTGTACACTGTACCACACCAGTGACATAGACATAGCCCCCTACCAAAGCCTCATTACACTGTCACTGTATATAAGAGGGGATACAGAGCAGGAGGGGCCTCCTGTACATGGTGCTGTACACTGTACCACACCAGTGACATAGACATAGCCCCCTACCAAAGCCTCATTATACTGTCACTGTATATAAGAGGGGATACAGAGCAGGAGGGGCCTCCTGTACATGGTGCTGTACACTGTACCACACCAGTGACAGACATTGCCCCCTACCAAAGCCTCATTATACTGTCACTGTATATAAGAGGGGATACAGAGCAGGAGGGGCCTCTTGTACATGGTGCTGTACACTGTACCACACCAGTGACATAGACATAGCCCCCTACCAAAGCCTCATTATACTGTCACTGTATATAAGAGGGGATACAGAGCAGGAGGGGCCTCCTGTACATGGTGCTGTACACTGTACCACACCAGTGACAGACATAGCCCCCTACCAAAGCCTCATTACACTGTCACTGCATATAAGAGGGGATACAGAGCAGGAGGGGCCTCCTGTACATGGTGCTGTACACTGTACCATACCAGTGACAGACATAGCCCCCTACCAAAGCCTCATTATACTGTCACTGTATATAAGAGGAGATACAAAGCAGGAGGGGCCTCCTGTACATGGTGCTGTACACTGTACCACACCAGTGACAGACATAGCCCCCTACCAAAGCCTCATTACACTGTCACTGCATATAAGAGGGGATACAGAGCAGGAGGGGCCTCCTGTACATGGTGCTGTACACTGTACCACACCAGTGACATAGACATAGCCCCCTACCAAAGCCTCATTATACTGTCACTGTATATAAGAGGGGATACAGAGCAGGAGGGGCCTCCTGTACATGGTGCTGTACACTGTACCACACCAGTGACATAGACATAGCCCCCTACCAAAGCCTCATTATACTGTCACTGTATATAAGAGGGGATACAGAGCAGGAGGGGCCTCCTGTACATGGTGCTGTACACTGTACCATACCAGTGACAGACATAGCCCCCTACCAAAGCCTCATTATACTGTCACTGTATATAAGAGGAGATACAAAGCAGGAGGGGCCTCCTGTACATGGTGCTGTACACTGTACCACACCAGTGACAGACATAGCCCCCTACCAAAGCCTCATTACACTGTCACTGCATATAAGAGGGGATACAGAGCAGGAGGGGCCTCCTGTACATGGTGCTGTACACTGTACCACACCAGTGACATAGACATAGCCCCCTACCAAAGCCTCATTATACTGTCACTGTATATAAGAGGGGATACAGAGCAGGAGGGGCCTCCTGTACATGGTGCTGTACACTGTACCACACCAGTGACATAGACATAGCCCCCTACCAAAGCCTCATTATACTGTCACTGTATATAAGAGGAGATACAGAGCAGGAGGGGCCTCCTGTACATGGTGCTGTACACTGTACCACACCAGTGACATAGACATAGCCCTCTACCAAAGCCTCATTACACTGTCACTGTATATAAGAGGGGATACAGAGCAGGAGGGGTCTCCTGTACATGGTGCTGTACACTGTACCACACCAGTGACATAGACATAGCCCCCTACCAAAGCCACATTACACTGTCACTGTATATAAGAGGGGATACAGAGCAGGAGGGGCCTCCTGTACATGGTGCTGTACACTGTGCCACACCAGTGACAGACATAGCCCTCTACCAAAGCCTCATTACACTGTCACTGTATATAAGAGGGGATACAGAGCAGGAGGGGCCTCCTGTACATGGTGCTGTACACTGTACCACACCAGTGACAGACATAGCCCCCTACCAAAGCCACATTACACTGTCACTGTATATAAGAGGGGATACAGAGCAGGAGGGGCCTCCTGTACATGGTGCTGTACACTGTACCACACCAGTGACATAGACATAGCCCCCTACCAAAGCCTCATTACACTGTCACAGTATATAAGAGGAGATACAGGCAGGAGGGGCCTCCAGTACATGGTGCTGTACACTGTACCACACCAGTGACATAGACATAGCCCCCTACCAAAGCCTCATCACACTGTCACTGTATATAAGAGGGAATACAGAGCAGGAGGGGCCTCCTGTACATGGTGCTGTACACTGTACCACACCAGTGACATAGACATAGCCCCCTACCAAAGCCTCATTATACTGTCACTGTATATAAGAGGAGATACAGAGCAGGAGGGGCCTCCTGTACATGGTGTTGTACACTGTACCACACCAGTGACATAGACATAGCCCCCTACCAAAGCCTCATTACACTGTCACTGCATATAAGAGGGGATACAGAGCAGGAGGGGCCTCCTGTACATGGTGCTGTACACTGTACCACACCAGTGACATAGACATAGCCCCCTACCAAAGCCTCATTACACTGTCACTGTATATAAGAGGGGATACAGAGCAGGAGGGGCCTCCTGTACATGGTGCTGTACACTGTACCACACCAGTGACAGACATAGCCCCCTACCAAAGCCACATTATACTGTCACTGTATATAAGAGGGGATACAGAGCAGGAGGGGCCTCCTGTACATGGTGCTGTACACTGTACCACACCAGTGACAGACATAGCCCCCTACCAAAGCCTCATTATACTGTCACTGTATATAAGAGGAGATACAGAGCAGGAGGGGCCTCCTGTACATGGTGCTGTACACTGTACCACACCAGTGACAGACATAGCCCCCTACCAAAGCCTCATTATACTGTCACTGTATATAAGAGGGGATACAGAGCAGGAGGGGCCTCCTGTACATGGTGCTGTACACTGTACCACACCAGTGACACAGACATAGCCCCCTACCAAAGCCTCATTACACTGTCACAGTATATAAGAGGAGATACAGGCAGGAGGGGCCTCCTGTACATGGTGCTGTACACTGTACCACACCAGTGACATAGACATAGCCCCCTACCAAAGCCTCATCACACTGTCACTGTATATAAGAGGGGATACAGAGCAGGAGGGGCCTCCTGTACATGGTGCTGTACACTGTACCACACCAGTGACATAGACATAGCCCCCTACCAAAGCCTCATTATACTGTCACTGTATATAAGAGGAGATACAGAGCAGGAGGAGCCTCCTGTACATGGTGCTGTACACTGTGCCACACCAGTGACATAGACATAGCCCCCTACCAAAGCCTCATTACACTGTCACTGTATATAAGAGGGGATACAGAGCAGGAGGGGCCTCCTGTACATGGTGCTGTACACTGTACCACACCAGTGACAGACATAGCCCCCTACCAAAGCCACATTATACTGTCACTGTATATAAGAGGGGATACAGAGCAGGAGGGGCCTCCTGTACATGGTGCTGTACACTGTACCACACCAGTGACATGGACATAGCCCCCTACCAAAGCCTCATTATACTGTCACTGTATATAAGAGGGGATACAGAGCAGGAGGGGCCTCCTGTACATGGTGCTGTACACTGTACCATACCAGTGACAGACATAGCCCCCTACCAAAGCCTCATTATACTGTCATTGTATATAATAGGAGATACAGAGCAGGAGGGGCCTCCTGTACATGGTGCTGTACACTGTACCACACAGTGACAGACATAGCCCCCTACCAAAGCCTCATTATACTGTCACTGTATATAAGAGGAGATACAGAGCAGGAGGGGCCTCCTGTACATGGTGCTGTACACTGTACCACACCAGTGACATAGACATAGCCCCCTACCAAAGCCACATTACACTGTCACTGTATATAAGAGGAGATACAGAGCAGGAGGGGCCTCCTGTACATGGTGCTGTACACTGTACCACACAGTGACAGACATAGCCCCCTACCAAAGCCTCATTATACTGTCACTGTATATAAGAGGAGATACAGAGCAGGAGGGGCCTCCTGTACTTGGTGCTGTACACTGTACCATACCAGTGACATAGCCCCCTACCAAAGCCTCATTATACTGTCACTGTATATAAGAGGGGATACAGAGCAGGAGGGGCCTCCTGTACATGGTGCTGTACACTGTACCACACCAGTGACATAGACATAGCCCCCTACCAAAGCCTCATTATACTGTCACTGTATATAAGAGGGGATACAGAGCAGGAGGGGCCTCCTGTACATGGTGCTGTACACTGTACCACACCAGTGACATAGACATAGCCCCCTACCAAAGCCTCATTACACTGTCACTGTATATAAGAGGGGATACAGAGCAGGAGGGGCCTCCTGTACATGGTGCCGTACACTGTACCACACCAGTGACATAGACATAGCCCCCTACCAAAGCCTCATTATACTGTCACTGTATATAAGAGGGGATACAGAGCAGGAGGGGCCTCCTGTACATGGTGCTGTACACTGTACCACACCAGTGACAGACATAGCCCCCTACCAAAGCCTCATTATACTGTCACTGTATATGAGGGGATACAGAGCAGGAGGGGCCTCCTGTACATGGTGCTGTACACTGTACCACACCAGTGACATAGACATAGCCCCCTACCAAAGCCTCATTATACTGTCACTGTATATAAGAGGGGATACAGAGCAGGAGGGGCCTCCTGTACATGGTGCTGTACACTGTACCACACCAGTGACAGACATTGCCCCCTACCAAAGCCTCATTATACTGTCACTGTATATAAGAGGGGATACAGAGCAGGAGGGGCCTCTTGTACATGGTGCTGTACACTGTACCACACCAGTGACATAGACATAGCCCCCTACCAAAGCCTCATTATACTGTCACTGTATATAAGAGGGGATACAGAGCAGGAGGGGCCTCCTGTACATGGTGCTGTACACTGTACCACACCAGTGACACAGACATAGCCCCCTACCAAAGCCTCATTACACTGTCACAGTATATAAGAGGAGATACAGGCAGGAGGGGCCTCCTGTACATGGTGCTGTACACTGTGCCACACCAGTGACAGACATAGCCCCCTACCAAAGCCTCATTATACTGTCACTGTATATAAGAGGGGATACAGAGCAGGAGGGGCCTCCTGTACATGGTGCTGTACACTGTACCATACCAGTGACAGAAATAGCCCCCTACCAAAGCCTCATTATACTGTCACTGTATATAAGAGGAGATACAAAGCAGGAGGGGCCTCCTGTACATGGTGCTGTACACTGTACCACACCAGTGACAGACATAGCCCCCTACCAAAGCCTCATTACACTGTCACTGCATATAAGAGGGGATACAGAGCAGGAGGGGCCTCCTGTACATGGTGCTGTACACTGTACCACACCAGTGACATAGACATAGCCCCCTACCAAAGCCTCATTATACTGTCACTGTATATAAGAGGGGATACAGAGCAGGAGGGGCCTCCTGTACATGGTGCTGTACACTGTACCACACCAGTGACATAGACATAGCCCCCTACCAAAGCCTCATTATACTGTCACTGTATATAAGAGGAGATACAGAGCAGGAGGGGCCTCCTGTACATGGTGCTGTACACTGTACCACACCAGTGACATAGACATAGCCCTCTACCAAAGCCTCATTACACTGTCACTGTATATAAGAGGGGATACAGAGCAGGAGGGGCCTCCTGTACATGGTGCTGTACACTGTACCACACCAGTGACATAGACATAGCCCCCTACCAAAGCCACATTACACTGTCACTGTATATAAGAGGGGATACAGAGCAGGAGGGGCCTCCTGTACATGGTGCTGTACACTGTGCCACACCAGTGACAGACATAGCCCCCTACCAAAGCCTCATTACACTGTCACTGTGTATAAGAGGGGATACAGAGCAGGAGGGGCCTCCTGTACATGGTGCTGTACACTGTACCACACCAGTGACATAGACATAGCCCCCTACCAAAGCCACATTACACTGTCACTGTATATAAGAGGGGATACAGAGCAGGAGGGGCCTCCTGTACATGGTGCTGTACACTGTACCACACCAGTGACAGACATAGCCCCCTACCAAAGCCTCATTACACTGTCAGTGTATAAGAGGGGATACAGAGCAGGAGGGGCCTCCTGTACATGGTGCTGTACACTGTACCACACCAGTGACATAGACATAGCCCCCTACCAAAGCCTCATTACACTGTCACTGTATATAAGAGGGCATACAGAGCAGGAGGGGCCTCCTAGACATAGCCCCCTACCAAAGCCTCATTATACTGTCACTGTATATAAGAGGGGATACAGAGCAGGAGGGGCCTCCTGTACATGGTTCTGTACACTGTACCATACCAGTGACATAGACATAGCCCCCTACCAAAGCCTCATTACACTGTCACTGTGTATAAGAGGGGATACAGAGCAGGAGGGGCCTCCTGTACATGGTGCTGTACACTGTACCACACCAGTGACACAGACATAGCCCCCTACCAAAGCCTCATTATACTGTCACAGTATATAAGAGGAGATACAGGCAGGAGGGGCCTCCTGTACATGGTGCTGTACACTGTACCACACCAGTGACATAGACATAGCCCCCTACCAAAGCCACATTACACTGTCACTGTATATAAGAGGGGATACAGAGCAGGAGGGGCCTCCTATACATGGTGCTGTACACTGTACCACACCAGTGACATAAGACATAGCCATAGCCAAAAGCTCATTTGCCAGCATTGATTTCTTCTAACACTACTAGAATGTATGTTTTCCATTTACGTAGGGGAATAAGTTGCTGACAGGCCTCTCCTGTGTTTCCCATCGAAGCTAAGGACTTTCCGTCATTTGCCTTCTTGGAAGGTTAGGATGCCTTCATTAGATTTAGTAAAGATGCACCCTTGGATCATGCCAATATGCTGCTAAAATTACTGGAATTCAATCTCAGTGGGCCTTGAAATAAAAAGTTTTAAGTCTTATTTACAGCTCAATCTTCACTGAATCCATTGACACATTATAATTGATGTGGTGGTTCCTATGACTGTTTTCTGTTGTTGACCAATTGTCTACATTCTTCATATTCAATAAAAGGTGTGGTTTGCTTCTTACATTCCTTTTTAGTTAGAAGGGGGTCTTGGAAATAAGAGGATCACAGTTTGACCTGCTACAGGAACCTCTTGTGCTCACCTTTGATCTTTGGTTTAGATGAATAGCAAGAGTTCAATTCCCTGCAGCACCACCACAAAGCAAATGAATCATCATAAAGTCATGGGGTCATCAGTATATCTCAATTGTCTTCAAAAAAGAAAGCCTGCGAGAGAGAAGTGCTCCTTGTAGTGGTCTGTCCTAAAAAAATGTATGGAGATCTGAAGTGAGGGACCTTTCTGTTAGCTCAGAAGTCCTGATGATGGCACCTTCTGCTTGGTGCTGGCTTTGAGCGTGTCCGGACAAGAGCATCCACCCAGACCCTACTGAATTGTAAATGATCACCCGGAATGGGCATCACGTGACCCTCATCCTATACCAGGCATAAGGGACAAGGCAGACGTTACCTGCATGGCATGTGCCAGTAATGTTACATTCCACGTGAAGGGGTCAGAAAGAAGCCCAGAACAGAACGTTAGAGGGACATTCTCAATATTGGAAGTAATATCAGCTATCCATGGTTAACAGATTCGATACCTTCTCAACCACCGGGGGTCTGACTGCTGCGATCCCCACCAATTATTAAGTTATCCCCTTATCTAACAGATACGGGAAAATTTTCAAACTTCAGAATACCGTTTTAACCCTTTAAGGACGCAGCTGAAATAATTTTTATATTTTCAGAGATGTTACTCTATTTTTCAGTCGACATGGCCCAAGATGGTTTGTTTTTTTGCAGAATGAATCTTACTCGTTCTAACAATTTTATATTTTGATAGCATGGACTTCCTGAAGTGGCAATGCCAAATATAGATTTTGGTATTTTTATTTAAAATGTCTTCATTTTTAACTAGGGAAAAGCGAGAGGATTCAAACTTTTATGCTTTTCACTAGTGTACTACAGTATATAGCGAAAAGTATGGTCTCCTAAGTCATTAACAGCCACGCCAAACCATAGCAATAGCAACTGATCCAGTGGTGTGGAGGTCAAAGGGCTCTCAGAATGGAAGCATGGCTAACCGCCACTGTTAGTGATTGACAATGTTACCTGCAGTGATCAGAACTAGCACTGATCCCTGCTGGAATAGGCAGATGCTATCAAGCTATAAATCACTAAAATCTTGCATTCTCAACTTATTTTTAGAGAGTCGGCAGTTTCTCTTCCAGACATTTTCTTGTTCCTCCACACAATGAGAAAACTTGCATTTCTATAAATATATAGAAAATAAAGGTGTATATATATACATACACACACACCTTTATTTTTTTACATTTTGCTTCTTGGGTTTATCACATTTCCCTTCCTATTAACCTGTTAATGGAGTATTTGGAACAAACTAATGATGAAAGCCCCAGTCCAGACATGCAGATTGGAAGAGAAATGCTTTCATGAGTTGGTTCTAGAATTTGAGAGATGAACAATAGGCGGCGTTAATGGAATTTAGCCATCAATGATGGACTAATCCAACATGTATAGAGATGGGACAACTCAGTACTGCTGGCCCGCCGGGCATGGTGACAAGTGATCAAATGGCTTATCAACACTGACACTGATCACAGTGCTTAAACTGCAGCCAACAAAGTAAAAATTGCTTATATGGAAATTTGCATCCTGTGCCTCCTACCTGATCTTAAAAACGTGACGATTATGTTCCACATGTAGTTATAAACCTGTCTGGATGACCTTTTTAAGAGAGAAGACTGAAAAATGGTGACTGCAATATAGATAGTTTTCCATATTGTAGGATTATTCAAGGTTAGCCAGAAATTTCATGCTACATTTCCAAATGTGAGGATATTGGTGAGCGATGATGCACATTGTGGTATGAGCAGAGAGGCAGCTTACAATGCGTCAAAAACTGCCACCATGTCCTTCACTTATACAGTGCCTACAAGTAGTATTCAACCCCCTGCAGATTTAGCTGGTTGACACATGCGGAATTAACTTGGCATTGTGACATTTGTACTGTAGATCAGCCTGGAAGTGGGAAATGCACTGCAGCAAATTTTTTTATTTATTTATTTATTTTTTTTTAAACGTTAAAAGTTAATTCAGAGTGTCATTTATTATTCAAACCCTCAAACCACAAGAATTCTGTTTGGTCCCCCAAAAGTATTAAGAAGTAGTTCAGGCACCAAGAATAATGAGCTTCACATGTGTGGATTAAAGATCTCTTTTGCCAGCCTTTTCTGACTATTTAAGACCCTCCCCAAACTTGTGAACAGCACTCAGACATGGTCAACATGGGAAAGACAAAGGAGCATTCCAAGGCCATCAGAGACAAGATCGTGGAGGGTCACAAGGCTGGCAAGGGGTACAAAACCCTTTCCAAGGAGTTGGGCCTACCTGTCTCCACTGTTGGGAGCATCATCCGTAAGTGGAAGGCTTATGGAACTACTGTTAGCCTTCCACGGCCAGGACAGCCTTTGAAAGTGTCCTCCCGTGCAGAGGCCAGGCTTGTCCGAAGAGTCAAGGCTAACCCAAGGACAACAAGGAAGGAGCTCCGGGAAGATCTCATGGCAGTGGGGACATTGGTTTCAGTCAATACCATAAGTAACGTACTCCACCGCAATGGTCTCCGTTCCAGACAAGCCCGTAAGGTACCTTTACTTTCAAAGCGTCATGTCAAGGCTCGTCTACAGTTTGCTCATGATCACTTGGAGGACTCTGAGACAGACTGGTTCAAGGTTCTATGGTCTGATGAGACCAAGATCGAGATCTTTGGTGCCAACCACACACGTGACGTTTGGAGACTGGATGGCACTGCATACGACCCCAAGAATACCATCCCTACAGTCAAGCATGGTGGTGGCAGCATCATGCTGTGGGGCTGTTTCTCTGCCAAGGGGCCTGGCCATCTGGTCCGCATCCATGGGAAGATGGATAGCACGGCCTACCTGGAGATTTTGGCCAAGAACCTCCGCTCCTCCATCAAGGATCTTAAGATGGGTCGTAATTTCATCTTCCAACAAGACAACGACCCAAAGCACACAGCCAAGAAAACCAAGGCCTGGTTCAAGAGGGAAAAAGTCAAGGTGTTGGAGTGGCCTAGTCAGTCTCCTGACCTTAACCCAATTGAAAACTTGTGGAAGGAGCTCAAGAATAAAGTCCACATGAGACACCCAAAGAACCTAGATAACTTGGAGAAGATCTGCATGGAGGAGTGGGCCAAGATAACTCCACAGACCTGTGCCGGCCTGATCAGGTCTTATAAAAGACGATTATTAGCTGTAATTGCAAACAAGGGTTATTCCACAAAATATTAAACATAGGGGTTGTATAATAATTGACCCACACTTTTATGTTTAAAATTTAATAAAATTCAACTGAGCAACATAACTTTTTGGTTTGTAAGATTTATGCTTCTGTTCATAAAACCTACTCTCGTTTGCAGTTTGAAGGCTCTAACTTATTTGCATCTTATCAAACCAGCTAAATCTGCAGGGGGTTGAATACTACTTGTAGGCACTGTACCTGCCATGCAGCCAAAAACAACATATCACATAACTACAGCAAAGTCATGGAGTTGCCAAATGTTTCATAACCATACATTAGAAAACATTATGGCCCCGGATACATCAAAACCGGCAATTTTCTCGCTACTCTTGATGAAGTGGCATGTATAAGGCTATGTGCGCACGTTCAGGATTTGAATGCAGAAATTTCTGCAGCGTTTCTGCATCTCTTGGCAAGAAAAATGCAGCAGAAAAAAATGTGCAGTTTGCCGCGATTTTGATGCGTTTTTTAATGAATGCTTTTCGGAGCTAAATAAAGTTATTGGAAAAAAGAAAAGTGGGACATTGCTTTAACCCTTGGATTACCATCAGACCAGGGGTGAGTATTTTGGTTAATTTAAATGATTAAAGAATGTGTATTTTGTATTTCAAATAAAGTGTTTGCTCTTGTATGTGTGTTTATTTAACTCTTTACTTTAATTATTTGTAGTAATGAAAGGGTCTAATTGACACCTTGTCATCACCACACAAAAGGGCTAGGTGTCAGCTAATCCCATAAACCCATTAGCATTTCCATTCATGTAATTTCTGGGGCAGCTGAGAGATGCTATTTTTAGCCTAGGAAGGTGCCATTGGGCAAACATGTTCACTGGCCATTAATAACAGCTCACAGATGTTTCGTTAGCCGCTACGTCCTCATGTACAGCAACAAGCAAGCAGCGCTTTGGACGTAGCGTATTTTTGCTGTGTCCAAAATACTGTGTTCTAATGCCGTACTTTTGTTGTCAATACATGTGGATCCACCGCATATAATGACACTTCAATTGGTCAAAATCTGAAGCAGAGACTGGCGTGTCCGCTACAGAAATTGACATGCTGCGGGTGAGTTTGGGTACATGCCCACGGTCAGGAGCCACTGCGAGTTTGAAGCTGCGTGTTTATGTAGCATCAAACCCGCAGCAGCCAGATGTTACAGCATAGTGGATGGGATTTCTAGAAATCCCAAGTCCTGTATGCGCACATCAGAGGCTGCGGATCACCCGCGGACACTGACATGCGGAGTTTCTTTCAGGAAAGCAGCATGGCAAATTCTCTTGCGGAGTCGCTAGTCTCCGCAACAGAAATTTGACCACTAGAATGTATTGAATGCGATAAATCCGCATGGTTCAGTGAACACATGCGGATTTACCTGCATTCAATAAAACGCAACGTTTTGGACGCAGCAAAAATATGCTGTGTCAGAAGAGCTGCTGCGTCCGGATCGTGGGCACATAGCCTAAAATTAAAAAATAAAAATGCCGTGGGCTCCCGCGTCATTTTTATAACCAGAAGAGGGAAGACGACTGCTGGGAGCTGATATTAGTAGCCAGGGAAGGGGCCATTAGTTAAAAATGTTCCCTGGCTATTAATAACAGCCCACAGCTGTTTGCTTAGCCTTTACTGGCTAGATTACAGGAGGACACCAGAAAAAATTGACGTAGGGTCCCCCTATAAAATCTAACTGGCAAAGGCTAAACAGACAGCTGCAGGCTGATATTAATAGCCAGGGAAGGGGCCATGGATCCTGGCTCCCTCCATGGCTAATATCATCCCTCAGCATTCCCAGAAATGGCGCATCCATAAGAAGCCTTCGCTCTTCCCATTGCAGTGTAGTGGTGGCGAGTGGGGTAATGGGGATGGGGTTCATGTCAGGATTGTATTGGCGGCTGAAATGAAGCCCAGGTTAGTAATGGAGGGCGTCTATGAGACACCCCCATTACTAACCCCGTAGTAAAGATGTTGACGCTTTTTCAATAAAAGACACGGCCAAAATAAAGTATTTTGTTGAAATAAAATTACACACGGTTTTAAATATTTTTTTTTTATTATTATTCTGCCAATCCTCGAATCCCTCGTCTCCTGAAAAAAAATAAAAATAAAAAACAACCATAACCCTCACCTGTCCGCTGTCATGACTTAATACAGATTGTCCCTTGGCGATCCGGGTTACTTCTACAGCAGCCACATCAATCACTGATGTGACTGTTGTAGAAGACCGCACTGTACACTGACAGTGTACATTGCTCTGCTGCAGGCTGAGGTAGGTGAGCTCATCAGCTGGAGATAAGCTGATAAGCTCTGGTGACCTCATACTGCATCAGTATTGCTGGGAACATTTGTGAGAATATTCCCACACAGCACCTGTTCTCCAGCTGTGAACTCACGTGACCTCAGTCCCGGCAGCAGCGATGTACACTGCCGGGAGCGAGCGCGCACCCGTCAGTGTACTGCTGGCCGCCCCGTTGATCAGGATGCCGGGGGACATCGGGAGGATGGCGGCCAGGTGAGAAAAGTATTTTTTTAATTTAATAGAGAATTTTTTTTTTTATACACACACAGAGCGCATGCGGTGACTCGACTGAGGAGACTACTGCCGTCGCTCTCGCTGTTATCAGCCGGAGAGTCGGTCGGATGGTGGGAGAAGTAGTCTTCCCCAGCCGACCCCTACCATTCTATGTGCGTTTTTGCAGCATATTTGACCCATTGATTAGTCATATACGCAGCAAACAACCGAAGCAAATTCGCAAATATATTTATACCTGCGGGTTTGCTGCGGTTCAATTAAAGTCAATGCTGCAGAAACGCTACATAGAATGGACATGCTGCGTATTTTAACGCAATGACAATCCTGAGCGGAAATTTCCGCATCATGTGCACAGCACATCAGGATTGCCATTGCATTAGCTAGCAGACGGATTACCTAGTGTTTTGGTGAATTTCAGCGCGGAGAAAACGCATCAAAAACGCTAAGGGGGCACTTAATGAATCAGGAACGTCTGACTTCGATTAAGAGGTGCACACCTAGGGGCATGGCCTGGCAGCCGACTAACATGGCTGTTTAAGTACTGAGCCTAGTCTCACCCAGAGCATGTTCAGCAAGTTATCCCCATTTACTCTGCTTTTTATGGCTTAATCCCCTCACCTAACACCCAGCATGATGATCAGAGGTGAAAGAAATCAGAAGCGCCAAGGAAAATTGGAGTTTTACTTTACATAAGACCGGTAAAAAGATGGTGCCGAGACCTCTGCTCATAGCCATGTCTCCGCTGATGGCGTGTCATCCCCCGTGACTCAGACTCCTCCAACGGAGTCGCGCTCCCAGGTTGGGGGGGGGGCCTGCTCCAAGAACACTCACTGGGATCGAGATATAGTCCCCTGGCAGGCATGGAGGAGGATGTAGTCCCCTCGGAGAGGTGGAGGGATATTTCCTCTCCCACAGTCAGTCAGCCAAGCTACACACAGACAGAGGCTGAAGGAGGAGCTGCAAGTATCAACAGGGAAGACATCCTGCTCTGCTACATCTAGCACTTCAACAGCGCTGGCACAGTTCAGCACAGCACATGAACCAGCATCAGGCAATTTACTTAGAGAGATGCTGGTAGCTTTCAGCAGGTCTACTATGATAAAGGATTTTGTTACTTTAGTATTGCCTGTTCAAACTCTAACTAAAGAATTAGAGTTTCTCATATGGAAAATAAAATGGGAGACTTTGCCAAATCACATAACAAGCTGATAGCTGCACATAATGATCTTACAGACAAATTGGAAGCCATACAAACTAAACTAGTGGATTTAGAGGACCACTCTCGGCATAACAATGTAATATTGCGAGGGCTACCAGAAGATGTGCCTCCTCAAGAACTGCGGGGATTTCTTCAAGGTTTGATTAAAGCAGCTATCCATAACTGCTCCCCAATAGACACTATCACTGACAGAATCCATAGGGTACAGCGCCCAAAGCATCTACCTGAATCAATGCCCAGACTTGTGCTGGCCCGCATCCATCACATATAAAGGAAGACCTACTACTCTTTTCCAGAAAAAAGGGAGGACTCCCACACCGTTAAACTAAAATCTTCGCAGATGTTTTGTCAGCGACTCTCCGGTTCCACAGATTATTGAATCCCATCACTTTGACTCAGAGAAATGGAAGCGGCATATAGATGGGTTTCCCGCTGAAGCTCCTTATAAATAACAGAGGAGAGTGGCACACGGTTACCTCCTTTGAAGAGGGAGAAAACCTCATGCGTAACTGGAACTTTACATTAATAGAATCCACTTGATCTAACAGACCCCACTGACAATTCATGGAAAAAGGGTGGCAACTGCCCTCAAGCAGGAGCAAGCCTAAGCGCTCAATGATAGAATCTTCTTCGTCTGAGTAAAGATGGAACAGTGTACCTTTTTCTTTTCCGGTTAATCAGTTGGAACTTGTCCCCCCTTTAGGGGTTACTGACTAGTCAGTCGAATAAGGAGATCTTTTAGTTGATCTGCTACTTAATTGTTAATGTTGGTCAAATTATTGTTTTGTATTTTCATGTTCTCATTTACACACAGGCCAATTCTAAAATTTTGGTGGAGTTTGGGAAAGATGGAGTTGCTATTGCATAACTGGTTGGATACAGATTTTATCTGGCTTCAGCATTTTCCTGATTATAAAAATGGTGTTCAAGATGTGTTCAATGAATGTCAATGGTCTTAACAGCAGGGCTGTGGAGTCGCAATTGGAGTTGGTATAAAATGGACCGACTCCAACTCCTAAAATATATAATAAATTGGGTACAGTAGTTCAATGCAGTTTGTGGGGAATATTTTTTCATAAGAATTTGGGAGAGTTATGAAATGTCCTATAAATGTCTGTCCTATTCCTGATCCAGGGTCTAGACTTTTAGCTGAGATTAATCTGTGCTACAGTAAATTTATGGTCAGAGTAAGTGTCATGGAAATGGAGTGGTCGGAGGTTTGGCTTACCGACTCCACAGCCCTGCTCAACAGTCCAAAGAAAAGATCTCTTATGTGGAGGGAGGTGGTTTCCTCAAAGTGTGACATTTTTTGTGCTCCGGAAACTCCTATTATCCATAGAGATGCTGGTAGACTGCGACACTCCCTTTTTCCACATGTGTTACAGGCCAATTATAGGAAAAAACAGAGGCGAGTAATGCTATCAGCAACTCTGTGGCTTTCTCTCCAATATGCTTGGCATATGACTCACAGGGGAGATATATAATTCAAGTATGTCCCATTAATAATGTAATATATACTATTGTAGTATTATATGCACCTAATATTTTTCAGTTAAACTTTGTGCATAAGTTAGTGAAAAAGTAAAATTAAACAAGGCCATGTCATCTACTGCAGAGATTTCAATTTAACACGATTGTGAAATGGACTCCATCAGTATCCAGAAGATATTCCTCCCATTCGGCATCTTTAATTAATAAAGAAGATCTATATGATGTATGGAGAATCCAACATGTGAATGAAAGCGATTACTCTTTCTTCTCGACAGTCTATAACACATACACATAGATCTATTTTTGGTGAGCAGATCACTTCTGGATGACATTGTACTCTCGTCCATGGGCCTCATTACATGGTCGGACCATGCCCCATTAATGTTACATGTGGAGGAGAGACACTCGTCCCCTCCCACCTATCTCTGGAAAGCTAACTCTTATCTTTTATCCTCTCCACAAAAGTACAGTACCTTCAAAATACTATACAAGAGTTTTTTCAAATCAAGGCCAAATCAGTGGACAGCCCTTCCCCCTGTGGAACTCACCCTAGGCATACATGAGAGGGGTTTTTATTAAATTAGGCAAAATTCTTAAATGAGAAAGAGATAAAAAAAAAAAATCTATGAAATCCTCTCAGAAATCTAGAATCTAGAAGTCTTAAACACTCTTTCAATAGAGCGAGAACTAGTAAACTATGCAATCTTTAAAATCAATGGAGGGCCTGTTTATTGTACAAATATGAGAAAAATCTCCAAAAAATAAAAACACAATATTACTCTCAAGATAATAAAGCAGGTAATTTATTTAGTAAAGTCCAGAGAAATCAAAGCAAAAATTCCCTTTCTCAAAAAAGGCTCTCAACAACAGAAATGATACAGCTCTAAGGATATTATTCCTCACTTTATAACTTGTCCATATTACTCCCAGCTTGTTGGACATTGAGTCCTTCTTATCTAGCCTTAGGGTAAGTGCCCACAGCGTTTTACAAGTGTTTATGCTGCGGAATTTCCGCAGCGTAAACGCTTGTGAAACGCTAGGTAATTCGCACCCCATGGTCCCCAAGGGGAATCCGCAAGTCCTATGCCCAAGCTGCGGATTTTTCCGCAGCATTTTTTGACAGCGGGAGACATCTACGGACAGGTGAGTATAAGGATTTTATTATTTTATTCTTATTTTTACATAGGGACACTGCGGGAGGAGACTACTACTCCCAACATTGTCTCTTTCTCATGCTGATCACAGCGCCAGCAGGGAACAATAATGAGGTCAGCGTTCAGCACCCGGCGCTTGGGAACAGCGCGAACTGTACACTGATTTCCAGGTGTGATTCACATGTGATCCAGATGCGGCACACAGTTGCCACACACGACACACAAGAAATGGATATCCCCGGTACGGATTTTTCCGGTACTGGAAGTATCCGGACATGTGAAACCGCCCTCAACAAGAGTTTATGCTAATGGCACCTTTTTGGAAAATTTTTGAATAACAAACAGAACAAGACAGGGACGCCCCCGGTCACCCTGGTGTTTGTGCTATTGAACCGTTGGCACAAGCCATTAGGCAAAATGGAAACATAAGGGTGCTGCAGATATCGGGAAGTTCACATTGCATCTCATTATATGCTGATGACATGATTTTAACCTTAGCAGAGCCTAAAACGTCACTTGGGAAGCTCTAAAGAAAATCAAACATTTTGGACTACTATAGAGTGAAGGAAAACAAATCTCAGATTCTGCCTTTAAAAACCCCAGTCATGGTCATACTAAATTTACAAAAGAAAGTTCCCCGAGATCTCAGTGCCGAGATCTCAACATGCGCAGGTGCCGCCTCTGGCGGCCATTTTCCCGGAGTTCACTGCATAGAGAACAAGTAAGTGCAGGGGCTCAAGACTTCCACAAAATGCCAGCGGAGGCCAAGCACAGCCGAACACAGTCAGACACCCCCTCTTACCACCCTGGGCCACGCAGCGTCGCACCTCCAGACATCCTTTCCTCCAAGCGCAGGACCCACAGCATCGCCCGCAGTATTGTCCGACTCCTGCTGCCAAGCAGGCCGTTCTTCCAGCCTGGGATGGGACTCCCAGCATCACCTCGCAGCGTCGCACCTCCAAGCACCTCCTGTGTCCCTTATCCATCACCGGTAAGCTGAATTCAGACTGTAAGACGGACCCCCATTTGACGGATTAAATTTTTTTTCCCTATTTTCCTCCTGAAATTTTGGGGTACGTCATATAGTCCGAAAAATACAGTAATAAGATAGATGCTCTTCCTCTGATGGTTTCATCCATCTCCAGCTGGAAAGCATTTTATAAAAAAGGTTCTAATGCCTCAGCCCTTATTGCGTCCTTAACTCCATTGGAAACCTTAGGACTTTTGATACCAGATCTTAATATTAAAGACTGGATAAAACAAGGTAATGTACTAGTGAAAGATCTGTATAGAGGCCCTTACCTTCTAGAGCAATGAATGGATAAGCTCATTAGTAGTGTTGAGCATTCCGATACTGAAATATCGGGTATCGGCCGATATTCGCAGTATCGGAATTCCGATACTTTTGCAATATCGTATACCGGAATCGGAAGTTCCCATAATGCAATGAGCCATTTTCATTTTATTCAGCCAATGAGGATCCTAAGAAGTGTGGGCACATCCTGTTAGGCATGTAGGCATCTTAACTAATGGCATGGCTGTGATTGGCTGCTGAAATGATGTCATGATGCACTATAAAAGCCGCCGCCGCCATTTTGAGCTCACTCTGCTGTGAATTCAGTTAGGGATAGGACGCTGTTGTTCTGAGGGACAGTTTTAGCTACCTATTTGGTCTATTCTGCTTTACCCAAGCTACTTTATAAATCGCTGTGCCTTGCAGCGCTAGTGCACAGTTCTCTGTGTGTGAGTGCAGCTCACCCTGTAGTGTGTGCTTCAACCACGTCTGGTTGTAGTGCACTCAGTGTGTGTCACTGCCTCATACATTGTCCTTTTTTTGCCAATTCATAATTTTTCCTGATATCTCCTATTAGTGTGGTGGTTCCATCCGTATTCAGCTACATTGGTTCCAAACACACTATATAGGAGTAGATAGAGAAATTGTTTTGGTCTTGCAGCGCTAGTGCACAGTGCTCTGCATCTGCACTGTTCACCGCTGTCTGCAAGGTCTGTGTGTGTGAGTGCAGCTCACCCTGTAGTGTGTGCTTCAGCCACATCTGGTTGTAGTGCACTCAGTGTGTGTCACTGCCTCATACATTGTCCTTTTTTGCCAATTCATAATTTTTCCTGATTTCTCCTATTAGTGTGGTGGTTCCATCCGTATTCAGCTAAATTGGTTCCAAACACACTATATAGGAGTAGTTAGAGGAGCCTTTCTGCAGCATTGGGCCCTGCAGCCCCAGTCAGATTAGTATTAGCCTATTTTTTGCAGCCTCATCTATTGCATTGTAGGTTACCTTCCTACATTGTAATAGCTACAAAAAGTTTGTGATACTATCGTTATTACATCTTTAGGCACATCCAGTATCTTTTTGTCACAAAAAAAACCTAAATAAAGTTCACCAAACACTCCACTTTACAGTTGTGTAGGCCACATTAGCTCATATTAAAGTCTAGTCCACACTTTATAAAATTAGTGTTTCTTATACCTGTTAGCAGCTGTTCAGGAATAAGCACACTAAGCCCTTAGTACTTTTCTGCCTATCTTTATCAGTCTACCAAGATGAAGAAGGCAGGGAGTAAGGCATGTGGTCGTGGGTGTGGGCGTGGAGTTTCTGTGGGGAGAGGATGTGAGGATTCTGTGCCTGCAGGGAGAGGAAGTGGGGATTCTGTGCCTGCTGCGGGCACCAGTGACTCAGCATCCCCCAGTTTTACCAGGGAACAGTCCTTTATGTGCAGCTTTGTAGGAGCTAGCCGTACCCCACTGCTGCGGGAGGACCAAATTGAAGCCGTTGTCGAATGGATGGCAGCTAACGCATCGACTTCAATTAGTTCCAGATCCTCTCAGGTCCTGAGCACTGAAGAGCACCCATCTGTCTCTTCACCACCTGCCAAATTTCCCAGGCAGTCAGAGAGTCCTGGACAGGAACCGTCTCTACTTCTGTTCTCTGAATCTCTTGGCTTGGAAAGAGGGGGCCAGCCAAGCAGAATTCGAGAATTTGAAGAAGAGGTAGTATGCAGCGATGCACAACCGTTTTGTCTCTCTGAATCTGAAGAGGCGGGTGGGCCAGTGCCTATGGTCAGCAGCACACCTCAGTACACATCTGATGATGAGACTCAGGTGCTACTTTCTGGTGCGTACTGTGCTGTCGAGACTACCCAGGAGAAGCAGTTGTTTGAAGAGGGTGGTGTAGATGATGAGGTCCTTGACCCATCATGGCGTGAGGGACAGGAAGGTGGTGGGAGCAGCTCTGAGGAAGAGATTCCCCGAACAGCCCAAAAAGAAGGGAGAGGGAGGGGGCAGACTTGGTTGCCTGTAGCCTCCACTTCGGCACCCATTAGGAGCATGGCTCTTCCAAAATCCAAAGCGGGCGCTCCCAAGACTTGCAGTGCCTGGTCCTTTTTTGACACAGTTGCAGATGACATTTGCTTTGTCAAATGCAAGCTGTGTAATCAGAAGGTGAAAAGAGGGAAAAGTGTCAGCAACCTCAATACCACAAATATGTGGAAACATTTGCGGACCAAGCACGTGGTGGAGTTACAAAAACACACTGAAGACCTAGGCCAACCTACAGCGCCACCTACCACCTCTTCAGCTCGTGTTGTAGCCTCTTCCTCCAGCTCACACACAGCTGGTTCGGCTTCCTCACAGGATCGCCATGGAAGAATCTCTGGCACTGTTGTACAGAGACACAGTGTAATTCCACCCACAGCACCACTTTCCCAGTCATCCTCACACTCCCAGGCCAGTCTACAGCCATCGTTAGCACAGGCATGGGAGAAAAGGCGCCCATACTCGGTAAACCACCCCCGAGCACAGGCTCTGAATGCTGGCATTGCTAAACTACTGGCCCTTGAAATGCTATCATTCAGGCTGGTGGAGACTGACACATTCCGTAACTTTATGGCATTGGCAGTCCCACAATACAACGTGCCCAGCCGATTTTATTTCAGCAGGCAAGCCGTCCCTGCCCTGCAACATCATGTGGAGGGAAAAATTAAACATGCGCTACAAAACGCCGTCAGTAGCAAGGTCCACCTGACCACCGATGCGTGGACCAGTAAGCATGGACAGGGACGATACCTTTCCCTCACTGCCCATTGGGTAAATGTTGTGGAGCCGGGTACAAATCTTGAGAGTGGCGCTGTACGTGTTCTGCCAACTCCAAGGATTGCAGGAATCCAGTCTGTACACATTGACTCCTCCTCATACTCCAGTTCCTCTGAATTAGCGCTGCAGGAGCCGTCACGGTCTACCTCCACATCGACCCGTGAACGGTTGGTTACCTGTTATGGTGACCAATATGAGCACAGCCGTGGCCAAACGTCAACAGGCCGTATTAAAATTAATTTCTTTGGGGAATCGAAGCCACACAGCGCAGGAGCTCTGGAATGCCATCAAGCAGCAGAGCGATGTGTGGATTGTGCCAGCGAATCTCCAGCCAGGCATGGTAGTGTGCGACAATGGCCGATATCTGGTGGCAGCTCTGGGCCTAGGCAACCTCACTCACATCCCATGTCTGGCACATGTGCTCAACTTGGTCGTGCAGAGTTTTTTGAGGGACTATCCGGATCTTGATGCACTGCTTCACAAGGTCCGCATAGAGTGCGCTCACTTGCGGCGTTCCAGCAATGCAAGATCACGCATTGCAGCTCTGCAGCGCCGATTACGTCTTCTGGAACATCGCATCATATGTGACCTACCCACCAGGTGGAATTCAACGTTACATATGTTGGAGAGGTTGTGTGAGCAGCAGGCAGCAGTAATGGAGTACCAGCTGCAGCAGGCGCAAACAAGTCGCAGTGCGCGCCGTTCACACTTCACCACCACTGAGTGGGCCTCTATGAAGGACATTTGCCACGTTTTGCGTGCCTTCGATTATTCCACGCGGATGGCGAGTGCAGATGATGCACTAGTCAGCATGACTATCCCCCTTATCTGCCTGCTTGAAAAAACACTGCAAGCACTAAGGGACGAGGTTTTGGAAGAGGTGGAGGATGAGGAGTCACAAATGCCATCTGCTTCTCTACAGTCTGCGCAACGTGGTTCCTCACAAAGGCCTAGGCAGGGGACACTTTGTGAGGAGGATGAGGAGGAGTCAATGGATGAGGAAGACATCTGTCCAGAGGAGGGAGGTACACAATGCTCTAGTAGTCAGTATCTAGAGCGAGGGTGGGGTGATGCAGAGCAGGCAGAGATCACGCCTCAAGCAGGGGACAGCGTTTCTTGGCCAGTTGGCAGTCTGCAGCACATGGTTGATTTCATGCTGCAGTGCCTGAGAAACGACCGCCGCATCGCCCACATTCTCAACACGGCTGATTATTGGGTGTCCACCCTCCTAGATCCTCGCTACCGGGACAACTTACAAAGCCTCATAACACCGTTGAACCGGGAGCGTAAAATGCGGGAGTACCAAGACGCACTGGTGCATTCCATCATGTTCTCCATTCCAACCGAGAGCAGTGCTGCTAGTGCTTTACAAAGCAGCTCAGTGCGTCGAGGCAGTGGAGGAAGCTCTGCACAAAGAGGGAGCAGAAGCAGCGACTCAGCACAAGGCAAGACCAGTATGGCCGAAATGTGGCAAAGTTTTGTGTCCCCGCCGCCACAAATGTCTACACCATCACAGACGGCTCCAGTCAGCAGGAGGCAACGTTTCCGTCAGATGGTGACAGACTACATGTCTTGCCCTCTTAGTGTACTCCCAGACGGCTCTTCTCCCTTCAAGTTTTGGGTCTGTAAGCTGGATACATGGCCAGAGCTTAGTCAGTATGCATTGGAGGTGCTAGCTTGCCCTGCTGCTAGTGTATTATCGGAACGCGTCTTCAGTGCCGCAGGTGGTGTACTAACAGACCGTCGATGCGACTATCCTCCAATAACGTTGACCGGCTTACTTTTATCAAAATGAACAAGGCCTGGATCTCTCATGAATTTGCCAGTCCTCTTCCAGAATAAATAATTGGTTGGCAACAGTATCCAGGTCTCCTGTTGTGTTCATGTTTCTACCACCTGAACTGTAATCCCTGAGCTCCAACACCGCCAGTTGGCGCTTGGAAGTGCGTCTGCACAGTCAACACTTGCTGCCGTGTTATTGGGGTTCAGTAACGTCAGCTGTTCCCCTGCTGTGCAGACGGCAATTTCTCCTGCTCTGTCCACATTCTCACTACTACAGATTTTAAAGTTGCTCCAATTACACCTCTGGCTCCTCTGTTTTCAGTATTATCCCTGAGCTCCAACACCGCCAGTTGGCGCTCGGAAGTGCCGTCTGCACAGTCAACACTTGCTGCCATGTTATTGGGGTTCAGTAACGTCAGCTGTTCCCCTGCTGTGCGGACGGCAATTTCTCCTGCTCTGTCCACATTCTCACTACTACAGATTTTAAAGTTGCTCCAATTACACCTCTGGCTCCTCTGTTTTCAGTATTATCCCTGAGCTCCAACACCGCCAGTTGGCGCTCGGAAGTGCCGTCTGCACAGTCAACACTTGCTGCCGTGTTATTGGGGTTCAGTAACGTCAGCTGATCCCCAGCTGTGTGTCCGGCAAATTCTCCTGCTTTGTCCACATCCACTGTACTATGGATTTAAAACCTCCTCCAAATACACCTCTGGCTCCTCTGTTTTTAGTATTTACCCTGGGCTCCAATACCGCTAGTTGCTGCTCAGAAGTGCCGTCTGCACAGTCAACGCTTGCTCCAGTGTTATTGGGGTTCAGTAACGTCAGCTGATCCCCTGCTGTGTGTCCGGCAAATTCTCCTGCTTTGTCCACATCCACTGTACTACGGATTTAAAACCTCCTCCAAATACACCTCTGGCTCCTCTGTTTTTAGTATTTACCCTGGGCTCCAATACCGCTAGTTGCTGCTCAGAAGTGCCGTCTGCACAGTCAACGCTTGCTCCAGTGTTATTGGGGTTCAGTAACGTCAGCTGATCCCCAGCTGTGTGTCCGGCAAATTCTCCTGCTTTGTCTACATCCACTGTACTACGGATTTAAAACTTGCTCCAATTACACCTCTGGCTCCACTCTGTTTTTAGTATTTACCCTGGGTTCCAGCACCGCCAGCTGGTTCTCGGTATTTCCATTTGCTCTTGTACCTTCTACTACCCATCCGGGTTCCAGTACCGTCAGCTGGTTCTCGGCAGTGACTTTGGCACGGGTACTCCCTCCTGCCCAGCCTGGTTTCAGCACGCCAGCTGTTTCCGGGTAGTGTCAACGTCACTTTGCCTCCAATGCGTTGTCCTGTCGTGTTGCGGTCGGGTTAGCCGACTCTATGGTGCCTGCAGTTTAGGTGACTCCTATGTGGGCTGCGGGATCTGGCAATGAAGGCTGGCTCCATAGTGCCAATAGGACAAGCACCCCCTGTAGGACTGTGGGTTTTGGTAACTGCGGCCGGCTCGCGGCCTTGAACTTTTTTTTACATGGGTACCTTCTGCTACCCATCCGGGTTCCAGTACCGTCAGCTGGTTCTCGGCAGTGCCTTTGGATTAGGTGCCTCCTTCTCGGTATCCAAGTTCCACCAACGTCTGCTGGTCCTTGGTAGTGCTTTCTGGCACAGGTACCTCCTGCTTAGTAACCGAGTTCCAGTACCGTCAGCTGGTCTTCGGCAGTTCCATTGGCTCTTGTACCTTCTGCTACCCATCCGGGTTCCAGTACCGTCAGCTGGTCCTCGGTAGTTCCTCAGCTTTCTTGTACCTTCTGCTACATTTTCAAGTTCAAGCTTTTTGAAATGGTTCTTGGTAATCACTCTAGATCTCCCTGACGAGGACCCCGAAGACGAGGACCCCGAAGACGAGGACCCCGAAGACGAGGACCCCGAAGACCACCCTGAAGAAGACGAGGACCCTGAAGACCACCCCGAAGACGAGGACCCTGAAGACCACCCCGAAGACGAGGACCCCGAAGACGAGGACCCCGAAGACGAGGACCCCGAAGACGAGGACCCCGAAGACGAGGACCCCGAAGACGAGGACCCCGAAGACGAGGACCCCGAAGACCAACCCGAAGAAGACGAGGACCCCAGAAGACGAGGACCCCAGAAGACGAGGACCCCAGAAGACGAGGACCCCAGAAGACGAGGACCCCAGAAGACGAGGACCCCAGAAGACGAGGACCCCAGAAGACGAGGACCCCAGAAGACGAGGACCCCAGAAGACGACGACCCCAGAAGACGACGACCCCAGAAGACGACGACCCCAGAAGACGACGACCCCAGAAGACGACGACCCCAGAAGACGACGACCCCAGAAGACGACGACCCCAGAAGACGACGACCCCAGAAGACGACGACCCCAGAAGACGACGACCCCAGAAGACGACGACCCCAGAAGACGACGACCCCAGAAGACGACGACCCCAGAAGACGACGACCCCAGAAGACGACGACCCCAGAAGACGACGACCCCAGAAGACGACGACCCCAGAAGACGACGACCCCAGAAGACGACGACCCCAGAAGACGACGACCCCAGAAGACGACGACCCCAGAAGACGACGACCCCAGAAGACGACGACCCCAGAAGACGACGACCCCAGAAGACGACGACCCCAGAAGACGACGACCCCAGAAGACGACGACCCCAGAAGACGACGACCCCAGAAGACCACGACCCCAGAAGACCACGACCCCAGAAGACGACGACCCCAGAAGACCACGACCCCAGAAGACCACGACCCCAGAAGACCACGACCCCAGAAGACCACGACCCCAGAAGACCACGACCCCAGAAGACCACCCCGAAGAAGACCAAGAAGATGACCCTGAAGAAGTTGACCAAGAGGACAAAGAAGAGAAGACAAGCACCAAGATACAGAAGAACAAGAGACAGAAAACCAAGAAGCAGAAATACAAGAAGCTGCAGAACAAAAAGCGGAAGAACATTAAGCATAAGACTAAAAATCAGAGCAAAAGATAATATTTAAATTATAAGCAAAAGATGACTAAGCAGTGTATGGGGGTGAGTCCGTTCCTCCTCGTGGTGCCCCTGGAAAAGACCTGCTGCTGCAGGCCAAACTGAACGCGGACAAATCCTGTTGTAAATCTTTTGTGACGGGCAGAACGAAAGGTGTAATGTCCAACCTTTTATAGATAACAACTACAGGAATGCCTGCCACAAATAAGAATATGATGAAGAAGAAGAAGATGAAGAAGTAGAATATGAAGAATGTAAAAAAAAAGAATAATACGAAGAAGGTGAAGAAGAAGAAGAAGATGAAGAAGGTGAAGAAGAAGTGGATGAAAAAGATGCTGAGGATGATGAAGGAGAAAGTGTGGGAGAAGTAAAAAAGAAGGTGAAGAGCATGGAAGTAGTGAAACATAAATATCTGACAAAATATAAAAATACTTAACATAGTCAATATTTCCGTAACTCAGAACGTCTTAAAAAATAATATTAATTCCTGCTATTCCATTTGATTGGGCTAAACCTCTATGCCTTTATTGTCTCCCCCACCTCCCCCAATACATTCTACATTATTCTTAGTTGTTTTCCTTCATGTAGAATTAACCTACAAGGAAAGAAAGGGTTTATTTTCATTCCGATATTTCTGTCCCATTGACTTGCATTGGTTTCCGGTATCGGAATCGGCGATATCCGATACTTTTTCGGTATCGGTCCGATCCAATCCGATCCGATATTTCCCGATATCGGAAGGTATCGCTCAACACTACTCATTAGCCTTTGCAGTTATCTAGAATCATATATGAAAACAGTTTTAAGACGGTACTACACCTCAATGGGGCTTCACTCTCTGTTCCACTCCTCTCCGCAACTATGGTGGTGCAACTGTGGCCTAAAAGGTTCTTTAATCCACACATTTTGGAGCTGTCTGGTTATCATTTCCATCAGGACGTTTCACTTTTCACCTGATTTCTTCTCTACATCACCAAACAATAAAACCATCTCCTTCTTTAGCATTACTTTTGTTAGATATACATTCTATTTCCTCCAGTGGCAGAGTAATTATCCTCACATATTCCTCTAGCCACAAAAATAACGATTACAAAATATCGGAAAACCCCAAGTATTCCCGCCAACGAAGAAATAATACAATCAATAAATAAAACCTGTGCTTCTGAAAAAATGTCAGCACACAAAAATAATAAGGGACAAGTTTTCAATGTCAATTGGAATGTTTGGTTGAATCGCCCAGAAAATACTGTTCTAATTTAATAGTAGCAACTACCGAGTATAAACCTTATAATAATAATAATTTATTTTTTATAGCGCCAACATATTCCGTAGCACTTTACAATTTTAGGCGGGGGGAGGGGGGGACCTTGTACAGACAAAAAGACATTACCAAATAAGCATAACTCAGATATTAAAAGGAGTGAGGGCCCTGCTCGCAAGCTTACAGTGTAGGAAACCTTGAAATTTGTTGAATCCAGTCCTGTAAGTTATGTTGCATTCTTCGAGTTGAATCCCTATGTAGACCTCAATGTTGGTCAGTCTAAAGTATTGTATACACGGTTTACTGTTATTTTCTTAAAACCAAATAAAAAGATATTGTTTAAAAAAAAAAAAAAGCGGTACACACCTGTTAACCCCTTTACAGCCTGTGGCGCATTAGTACGACTGTCACCCCCTGTTCAGTGCGGGCTCAGGCCCTGAGCCCACACTGAACCGGGCACATGTCAGATGATTATTACAGCTGACATGTGCCCGCAACAGCCGCTGGTGGAATCGCGATCCACCCACAGCTGTTAACATGTTAAATGCCGCTGTCAATCTCTGACAGTGGCATTTACCATCGCCGCGCCGGAAGCACGTCACTTACCCCGCCCATCAGTGATACCGTCACGTGATCGCGGGTCACTGATGCGTGGGCATGACAACCCTGGGGCTACAGCAGACCCCAGTGGTTGTCATGTGCTCATCGCTATGAGCGCCACCTAGTGGTCGGTGTTCATAGCACAGGAGCATTTCTGCTGCATAGAGGTGATCTGCTCATCGCTTGTATGCAGCAGAGGCGATCAGCAAGTGCTGCTTCTAGTCTCCCATGGAGACTATGGAAGCATGCAAAAAGTGGAAAAAAAATGTTTTTAAAAATCGTAAAAAATTTAAAAAAATATAAAAGTTTAAATCACCCCCCTTTCGCCCCATTCAAAATAAAATAATTTAAAAAAAAACCACATACACATTTGGCATCGCCGCGTTCAGAATCGTCCGATCTATCAATATAAAAAAAGAATTAATCCGATCGGTAAACGGCGTAACGAGAAAAAAATTCTAAACGCCAGAATTACGTTTTTTGGTCGCCGCAACATTGCAATAAAATGCAATAACGGGCGATCAAAACATCGGATCTACCCCAAAATGGTATCAATAAAAACGTCAGCCCGGCACGCCAAAAATAAGCCCTCACCCCGCCACAGATCCCGAAAAATGAAGATGCTACGGGTCTTTAAAAAAAAAAAAAAAAAAAAGGCTCCATTTTCCAAGCAAATTTTGGAATTTTTTTTCACCACTTAAATAAAAAAGAACCTATACATCCCCTGGCAAAAATTATGGAATCACCAGGCCTGGAGGATGTTCATTCAGTTGTTTAATGTTGTTGGTCTACCAGTATGTTTGCCTTTAACAACCTTCCCATGTTGTTTGTATTTGGTCCAGATTTTAGACACAGCTGACTGTGAACAACCAACATCTTTTGCAACATTGCAAGATGATTTACCTTCTTTTAAGAGTTTGATAATCCTCTCCTTTGTTTCAATTGGAGCCATGATTCATGTCAGTCCACTTGGTGCAACAGCTCTCCAAGGTGTGATCACTCCTTTTTAGATGCAGACTAACCAGCAGATCTAATTTGATGCAGGTGTTAGTTTTGGAAATGAAAATGTACAGGGTGATTCCATAATTTTTTCCTCAGAATTGAGTGATTCCATAATTTTTTCCCTCTGCTTGGTCTGAAAAAAATTACCCTTACTGAGTACCACATTTTTAATCTTGATTTATTTTAGTGTTTCTTAAAGCCCTAAAGCTGCCATTTGAAATGACTTTAGTTTTGTGCCATGTCTATGATCTGCTTTTTTTAAACAGCATTAAACAACTGAATGAACATCCTCCGAGCCCGGTGATTCCATAATTTTTGCCAGGGGTTGTACATGTTTGGTGTCTACGAACTCGTAATGACCTGGAGAATAATAATGGCAGGTCAGTTTTAGGCTATGTGCCTACGATGCAGAAATGAAGCAGAAAATTTCTGCAGCATTTCTGCATCTCCCTGGCAGAAAAAACGCATGCAGATTGTGCATGCGTTTTCCCTGCAGAATACATGCGGATCCACATGCAGATTGACAAGCGCTTTCCAGGCGATAGCATCACTTGGAAAGTGCTTGACAACTAGGTCACACTATATAAATCCATGCAAACGGCATGGATTTATACAGTGTGAACTGTAAAAATTAAAACAAATAAAGCTATACTCACCCCCGAGGCCCCGGCGTGGCTGCAGCGCTCGTTCCTGTCTGGTTCCCGGCTGCCGGCATATCGCGAGACAGAGCGGTGAAGGGCCTGCGGTCACATGACTGTGACGTCACCGCAGGTCCTCAAGCGATGCCGGCATTCAGAGAGAAGACGCCGGACAGGTGAATATAACTTTATTTGTCATTTTATTCTTTTTTTACAGGTACAATGGTACCCAGGTCTGGATGAGAGTCTCCTCTCCTCCAGAACTGGGTACCATCTGCACATAGAGACGCATAGAAGCCGCTTGTAAAAATGTACAGTCGCGGTTTCAATGCGTCTCAATGCAAGTCAATGGCGGGAGTTCCGCTGCGCTTCCGCAAAATTAAATGACATGCTGCGGATTTTTGTACGCAGCATAAACGCTGCGGAAAAATCCGCAGCATGTGCATAGAACATGCGGAATCCCCTTGGGGACCATGGGGTGCAGATTACCTAGCATTTAACAAGCGTTTACGATGCGTAAATTCTGCAGCATAAACGCTTGAAAAACGCTACGTGGGCACCCAGTCTTAGCATTCAGTGAAAGTGGTAAAAAAAAAACACACAAAAAAAAAAAAACATCTGCGGTATTGCACTTTTGTTTTGCAATTTCACCGCACTTGAAATTTTTTTTCTGTTCCTCCATACACAATATGGTAAAACCAGTAATGTTGTTCAAAAGTACAACTCGTCCCGCAAAAAATAAGCCCTCACAAGGCCATATTAACCAAAAAATAAAAACGCTATGGCTCAAGGGGAGCAAAAAACGAAAATGCAAAAACGGAAAATCCCAGGGTTGCAAAGGGGTTAATAAATCTGGTCTAAGCAGTGGCGTTATGCTGGTAAGTGCATCCACGGCGTGGCGGTGAGACTCAGCGCACCATTCCACTCTGGTTTTGCAAGCCCTCTGCCTCCCCCGCTGGTGACTGTTGGCGCTGGCTTGCTCAGAGTGAGCACTATCTGCAGAGATAGCTTAGGGCAAGTCAGTGGTGTCAATCATCAGGGAGGGAGGTGGGACATGCAAATCTAGTGGGTGGAACCGTGCACTACGCCTCTTGGTCACACCCGAGGTGCACCAAGCACATTAATTAGCATGTTTGATTAAACTTCTGAAGAACAGAGCAAGAGATTATAACACTAAAGGTGCGAATTATAGGAGCCATACCAGGATATGCATTCGGTTTATATGGTCACTTTGGGCAGACAGACTCCCTTTAAGTACCAAGCATATTGTGCAGTACATGGACCACTTATGTGAATTAGGAACCCATTTTCTAGTCGGTGGCCCTGCAGGGTAAACTGAACACTTGCTTACAGGTTCCCTCAGATTATAACTTGCAGGAGTCTCAAAAGTAATATATCATTAATAAAATATCATCAATAGAAAAAGGTCATGGGACTGTTCAAAAAGGTGATTGTTAAAGGTTGAGGACCCCCTTACCACCTGGTGCATCTCAATGGTGTCTTAACTATAGGAAACCATTTTAAAGCACATTTCTCTTTATCCACAATTTCCATTTTACTTTCTGTCAATAATTACTCAAAAGTTTCTCATAAATCAAAGGGCAGAACAATGGTCATGAAGCCAAACACACGAACATGTTTATAGACATAGTTTCAAAGGCTGTGAAAGTGACATCACAATTATGTATTTCAAACGCTCACTCCTTACACTGAAAAAAACCCCAGGAGCGGTTACACATTGAAAATTATACTGAGACATTTAGCAAGAATTAAGGGACATACGGTAAAGATTATGGGCGATTTATCATTACTTTCCTGGAGTAATGTTCTTCTTATTAGTGGCTTTAGTATTCATGCATTAATCTCTATACGTTTTAAGTGGACTTTCTTTTTTAAGAGAACCTGTGTCCAGGCATTTCCCCTATAACCTACGGCCAGCACCTTTCAGCCCCATGTGACAGTATTCTAAAATGCTGTATATATGACTTCAATTTGCCCTGCAAGGCAAAAAAAAGACCTTTTATTATACTCACCTGCGGCACGGTCCGGTGCGATGGGCATTGCTGGTCTTCACCCAGCGCCTCCTCTCTTGTGATGCAAGTCTTCCTTCTGCTTCGTGTGGATGACGCGTCCTACATCATCCTCACTGTTCCCCTTCACACTGCTGTGCAGGCGCACTTCTCTGCCCGGCTGAGGGCACAGCAAAGTACTGCAGTGCACATGCTCCGGCGCGCTCTGGCCTTTCCTGCCGCATGTGCAGAACAGTGCTTTGCCCTCGACAGGGCAGAGAGAAGGGGAGCACTGTAGATGACATAGGACACGTCATCCACATAAAGCAGAGGAGGACAGCATCGCAAGAAGAAAGGAGGCAACAGACCAAGACCAGCGATGCCCATCGCACCGGACCGTGCCGCAGGTGAGTACAACAAAAGGTCTTTTTTTGCCTTACAGAGCAAATTGAAGTCATATATACAGCATTATAGAATAATGTCACATGGGGCTGAAAGGTGCTGGCCGTAGGTTATATCAGAAAAACCAAGTGACAGGTTCCCTTTAAGTCTTATTTTTTCTCGACATCTTTGCTTATCTAGACGTTTTAGACAGTCATGAAATGCGACTTTTACCCTGGAGTAAGGTTTCTGGAGGTTTCAATTTAGCGTACTTTTGTGACTTTTTAAAGGATTTGCAACTTTTGGTGATAAAAAGTCCCAACAGAATGTGAGCCATTTTGAAGAATTTGTTGAAAAAGATAGCAGCAAATACCACAAGCCATAAAAAGAAAAGGGTCTTCAATAAATTGTAAATGATGAATCGAGCCCCATGACTGTAGGATTACACTACAAAGGCTTAGTCTGTTTTCGGTAACAACTGAGACATACCGTTTCACATAGGAACTGGAGCCATAAAACTGCTCAAGTGTTCCATAAAGACATAAAACATTGCCTAGTTTTTTCTTCTTTTGGATGCATTAGAGTAATAAAAATGGATGTAACGGGGGACATAGCATTTAAATGAATTGCAAATGTGGCGTTCTATTTCCGTATCACCCAAAAACAACATGCCAATGATTTCTATTTCAGCCAAGTCCTAACATACTTTAAACCCATGGTCTCCAATGTGTTGCTTTCTTGCTGTTGCAAAATTGCATCTCAGGGTATGCCCTGCCTAGCAGAAGCTGTCAAGCATGGTGGGTGTTGTAAATTTGCAACAGCTGGAGCATCACACATTAAAGTGGTTGTCCAGGCACTCAATATTGATGCCTGAAACTTAGGATAGGTCAACAATATCAAATCAATGTTGGTCTGAGAACCCCACAAACCGTTATTCTCTCTGTTCAATATGCAGCGGCTGCTGCTGGGGACCGCATCTTTTCTTTTGAATATAAACTAATCTGCAGTACTCTGCATTGGCTGCTACACATTAGAAGAGCTGGTTACAGCTGACGGGGGAGGGCGCCAGATGTCAGACCCCAATCAATATGATATTGATCACCTTTCCGAAGGTTGAACCATTCACATCAAATGCCTGGAGAACCGCTTTAAAGATGATCACTTTAGGCCACTTACCAGGTAGAACATTTGCTTTCTGTTGAGAGACACAACACATCTTACAAGACAGATGAACCTGGAAGACCAGATTGCTTTCTTAGCCTTACAGTTCCTCCATGTTACTGAGGTGTAATATGCCACCTCAGTGTAATTTTTACTGCCATAGCATAGACTAAAAATGAGGCGTTGCATGGAGTGGCTGTGGATGAGGAGCACATGATAAAAGGCCAGAGATGGCCAGGGCCATGCTGGGAAAACAGTGCTAGGAGGTTTGGCCGCATCTCCATGAAAGGCTCTATCCACAGAAAGCAAGTACATTTGTAAATTTGAGCTGTTATGTGGAGAGGAATTAGAACAGAATGTGAAGTAGCTTAAGCTAAATACAAGGTCAACCCCCACATTAACCCTAGCTGGCCATGCAGCGGCATACTACTGCTGCATACCTGAAGTAAATATCTTTTTGTACCATGTCAAGGCCTCTTCTCAGTATAAACAGGGGAGTGTTATTTTTCCACTAGGAGCCAGAACATTAGAGCAATAACAAATGACAGCCCGTTAACCCATGGACAGCTCAGAGATGTTTCTTCAGTAAGCTACATTAGTGATCTGCTCTCCCTAAGCGATTCTAGCAGGGTTACAGCCGGATCTCCTGCAGGACACATGTGGCAGTGGTTGCAGAGGGTTGGAGTGGGCACAACATCGCCTCTCTGGGCTCGTCTACTGCGGGCGGTGAGCAGCAGGTAGGGGCCACTCCACAGCTGCTCACTCTGGTGTTAGATTCTTAAAGCTCCTCGGGACATGTTCAGAAATAAAACACATTCTTTCTCTTTAAAAGAACGAGTACATATCCTTGTCCAAACAAGTACATACCCATGACCAAAACGACCCCTAGCAAGTAGTGCTCGGTCTATTAGCACTTAGCCACCAGCAAAGAGCGATTAAGAAGCAAGCAGAAATGACATAACGAGCCTATAAGAGCAGCACTCCTGCCAGCCGTAGGCTTCATGTTCCCTATTACACTCAGTAACTCCCTATTCTACAGTATAAGTGGGGAGCCCCTGGCAAACTCCCTGGACCGGCCAGCAACCTGACTGTGCCCATAATGGAGTCTAGCAATTCCACCTATTGAATAGGTAAAGGAAAAATTAAACATGATTCAGACGTCAGTTTTTCTCATAAGAGCCCTATCCATGTTTTTCACAAGATCTTATGCGTACCTATGGCTAGCCTATGAGATTGTGAACTACCCCACTGTGAACTTTTTACAATTTTTCCCTCAGACAGAGTGGTCCGCACATAAGCATGGAGACTTGTCCGATATTAATCCCAAGGCTCAGATCAAACTCGCTAATGTAAATCTAAGGCAGCTCTTGCATGTCATCCATTTCCCCAGACTGTTTGATAGGAGAAGCTTAAAAAAAACTCCTTTTTTCCGCCATCCAAGAAAATGTAATGAAACTCTGATCAAAAACACTGATGAAACTTGGACTGTTTTTTTGCTTACTGGAAAAATCATTGATATCTGAATGAACGCAAAGGCTGTATTCACGCATACTACCGCAGAAAGCTCCGATTCCAGCACTTCATAAAACTCTACATACCATTGCCACCATTGACAGCAACATGTGAGCTTTATAGTGGGACAGCGCTCTCTCTGCCAGCCCAGCGCCACCCGCGCAGCACGACCGCAAAGTGGATATGGGTCGCTCTGGCAGCCAGAGGCCTAAAAATTACCCCCACATGTCTACCATATACCCTAGCAGAGGCACAGCCTGGTAGGCGAACTGTTAGGTTAGATAACGCACTGTACTACGTCAATTATGCAGTGTATTACAAACTAGATCATGTAATTATCGTGCAAGAAAGAAAAGTTTATATCGCCAAGTTCTTAAAGACCTTTGAAAATAAATCTATACTGTTCTTTATCACACATTGTGAATGTCCCTAAAATATGAAAAACTATTCCAAAAAGTTAAGATTTTTTTTTTTTTTTACTAGAAAAAGCTATATACATACAAATTGGGTACTACAGTAATAGTACAGAACAGCACAAAAGAGTTAACATTTAAATTATACTGTACAATGTACCCTGTAATAAGCTACAAAACAATTCCAGATTTAAAGGGAACCTGTCACCAGAAAAAAATGCTATTAATCTGCAGGTTAATGGCATTAACCCCTTAATGGCCCAGGGCCAACACCCCCGGTTCAGCGAGGGCTCCAGCGCTGAGCCCGCACTGAACCGGGCACATGTCAGCTGATTATTACAGCTGACATGTGCCCGCAACAGCCGTGGGTTGAATCGCAATCCACCCGCGGCTGTTAACATGTTAAATGCCGCTGTCAATCTCTTGAGAGCGGCATTTAACATCGCGGCGCCTGGAACCGCGGCATTAGCCCTGCCCATCGGTGACCCCATCACGTGATCACGGGTCACCGATGGGTGGGCATGACAACCCTGGGTCTGCAGCAGACTCCAATGGTTGTCATGTAACGATTACTATGAGCGCCACCTAGTGGTCGGCACTCATAGCACAGGAGCATTTCTGCTACATAGAGGTGATCTGTTCATCATCTCTATGTAGCAGAGGCGATCAGACAAGTGCTGCTTCTAGTCTCCTATGGAGACTATAGAAGCAAGCAAAAAGTGAAAAAAAAAAAAAGTTTTTAAAAATCTTAAAAAATTTAAAAAAATATAAAAGTTTAAATCACCCCCCTTTTGCCCCATTCAAAATAAAATAAAAAATAAACCCCACATACACATATTTGGTATCGCCGCGTTCAGAATCACTCGATCTATCAATATAAAAAGATAATTAATCCGATTGGTGAACGGCATAACTAGAAAAAAATTCCAAACGCCAGAATTACGTTTTTTTTTTTGTCGCCGCAACATTGCAATAAAATGCAATAACGGGAGATCAAAACATCGGATTTACGCCAAAATAGTATCAATAAAAACGTCAGCTCGGCGCGCAAAAAATAAGCCCTCACCAGGCCCCAGATCCCCAAAAATGGAGACGCTATGGGTCTCAGAAAATGGCACCATTTTTTTAAATTTCTTTTTAGCAAATTTTGAATTTTTTTTTCACCACTTAAATAAAAAAGAACCTAAACATGTTTGGTGTCTTCGAACTCGTAATGACCTGGAGAATAATAATGGCAGGTCAGTTTTGCATCCAGTGAACGTGGAAAGAAAAAACATCAACTGTGGAATTGCATTTTTTTTTGCAATTTTACCGCACTTGGAATTGTTTTCCCGTTTTCCAGTAAACGATATGGTAAAACTAGTAATGGCGTCTAAAAGTACAACTCGTCCCACAAAAAATAAGCCCTCACACGGCCATATTGCCCAAAAAATAAAAACGCTATGGCTCTGGGAACAAGGGGAGCAAAAAACTAAAATGCAAAAACGGAAAATCCCAAGGTCGCAAAGGGGTTAACCTGTCCAGCGTCCGCACTTAGACCCCCGCTGGGGATAGAAAATTTATTTTATTCCCCCCTGGCAGTGTTTGGATTTCAGTCACAGGGGCGGCACGGGTTTAGTCACCGCTCTGAGAATGCAGAGCCTAACGTAACCGTGTCCTTGGCACTGACTTAAGGCTCTGCATTAGGGCTGGCTGTCAGTCAGGGCAAGGGGAGCGGTGACAAACTGTGCCAGCACTGTCCCCATGACTGAAAGCGCAACGCTGCCGGGGGAAATAAAGTTAATTTTCTTCCCACAGCGTTCAGCTACGGGCGGGCAGATTAACCCCATATCTGCAGGTTAATAGAGGTTATTCTGATGACAGGTTCCCTTTAAAATTTTTGTTCATGCTTAGTACCAAGAAAATATAGTAAAAATTATGTTAGTGAACAAAAAGTTGTATGTACCCAAAAATAGTACCAGAGAAGAAAAAAACACTACAGCTCCTTGTGCAAGTCGTCATACAGCTCCGGTGACAGAAAAAGGCTACACTTAGGTCCCAGAATATGGGGGTACAAAAACACATTATTTTTTTCCCCCAAGTGTGTATTTATTGTACAAAGGTAATAAACTATAAATAAAACCAGAGAAATGTAGTATTTCCATAATCATGCTGCCCCATGGAAGAAAACTTTGTGCAGTATGGCAAACAACATACAAGTTAAAGCTTAATAAAAAAAAATGTGGCAGAATTTACTTATTCAGTTTGAAAGACTGCTGAATGGTGAGAGTGTGCTGTGCACACATGGTCATGATCCCCTGTGCGCCCTGAGCGTAGTCACGTGGCCTCTTGTAGGCGATCCGCATGCTCGTGGTCATGTGCTGACTAGTCTCATCTGGCTGATCTTAATGGAGAGCAGTTGGATGAGTTGTCATGTGAGTACAGGTATACAGATTGCTTACAAGCGGTCACATGACACCCACTCGCTCGTGGCCGCACTCTGTTACCATTCAGACTGCAGACATTTCAGACTGGACAAACTTACACAAAGTGATAATAATAATCTTTTCATTTATATAGCGCAAACATATTCTGCAGCGCTTTACAATTCAGACAATTTTCAAACATTACCATCACTGTCCCAATTTGGGCTCATAATGTAAATCCCATATCAGTCTGTCTTTGGAGTGTGGGAGGAAACCGGAGAACCCGGAGTAAACCCACACAAACACGGGGAGAACATACAAACTCCTTGCAGATGTTGTCCTTGGTGGGGTTTGAACCCAGGGGTCTGTCCATATCTCGTTTTGATTCCAAGCAAGAGGTATAAATTGGAAGATCTCCTGACATACCTCAGATGGAAGCCTGTGATGTATCCCACTGCAAAGACATACAGTGGGATACATCCTCCATAGGCTACAGAAGGAGAAGAAAAAAAATCTATATACTGTGTCCATCTGGATAGGAAAACATAATGTGCACTGCCTAACTACACAGTGGGAAAAAAACATGGAGGCATTCTTGTCATACGTCCGGTACAAGAGGGCCCATGGTCACAAGGAGGTATACACTGGAAACACTACTGATGTAAACCTCCAGTGTGAACAGTACCAGGGATATTACTGAAAAGTCCTTGCCAGCCAGTACTTGAATGTGAGTAGGCTTGAGCACTGAATATGCGGATCTGAAGCTATGGACAGGGGGACTCAATGTAAAGGGAGATCTGTGCTGCAAATCTGCACCATATCCACAGCATTCATTGCTGTGGGACGACCGCAGACAAAAGTTATACTCTAAAGCTAAGAGCAGGTCGACCAAAAGTCTAACATGTATAGGAACTCCGAGGGATCCAGCACATGAGATTTAGGACTGCCAATCCTTTTGTTCTCAGCAAGATAAGGCGCCCCAAGATAAGTCTGGCAGCAGATCTCTCATAGAGAACATAGGAGCGAGAACGCCTGTGTATTGGGGAGTCAGGAGAGATGGCTGTTCAGCCAGCAGCTATGGGTTGTGTATGGAGCCTCATGGACATCGCCACATTTTTAATTTTAACATGTATTTGTTTTGGAAAGTCATATTGCCAAAACTTACATAGATGTCAGGATGAATACTAGAAAATGGGCAAAGAAATGAAGTATATCTGTAATGTGGTAGGTATTGAAGAACACTATGTGAAGACAACACTGCACAATTCATAGCTTCATATCACAAGACCTTACCATTTCCTCCCAAAACGGATCATTTTATCAGATAAGACAGTTTCCTCCAAATCCAATTATAGAAAAATGAGAATTAAGAACTCAAGATCTGCATTGGGCATGGCATGCACCATAGTAGATGTAACTACCCAGCCAGATGCCATCCACTGAGAAGTGGTCTATTCACCCCCACCTGCTGAAACATGCTACTGGAAGCCCCTTCATCCTGACTGATACACAGGAACACAGTTTCCACTCCACTGTAAAAAAGAAGGTGCAGACCTAAATCTGTGTTATGACATGTCTACTGAATGCGACCCACTATCTTTAACAGTTTAATATCCTCATTCATTCTCAGGATCAGTGGGGATCCTAGAAGTCTAATCCCCACCAATCATAAAATAATGGCATATTCTAGTCATATCTCATCTCGTTATATAATGAAAACACGCCACCAGAATAACGACCATTTTTATTTCAATAGGAAAAGTGGTCAGCACTAGCTAATGTAATGTAAAGTCCAAAATACAACAATTTAGTTTCCCCTTTTAGGAGAGTAGGACGTAAAGGGGTTTTTCTGTATTTTTATATCAGTAAAGGTCAGCAATATAATTCCATGACTCTTCCTTTAGTATTGCAATCTCAATGTTGAGGAATGTACTGTATGTATATATTTACATTTGTACCTATTTTTATACTTTCAGGAAGTAAACCTAAAGAAAGCTTTAGCAGTTAAGCATTACAAACTGTCAGACTATAACTTTATGCTCCGATCTGACACCGGAATTTCCTAATCGCTTATCTTGCTCATTTTTTTGTTTCTGGATTTCTGAGAATCCACATTATCTCAAAAGTTCAACAATGAAACCTGCACTGGAATGTCAGACTTTCAGAGTGAGATAATTCCAGAATAAAGTCGTTATATATTATTTGTATTATTGAAATATTAATGAATTCATTAATTAACTATTAAAAGTTAATGAGAATAAACAGTTTTCCTTGAGGTAAGAAATCAGATATAATGACCATTACATTAGGAGTCACAAAAAGGAAGACTATAGTGTCAATCCAAGGGCAGAAATTACTACATTACATCAAATAAACAATTCAATTTTAGCTTCTTTAAGGATCGCAACTGATCTCCTCTCATGAATCCGGCATAATCCCCGGATTTAGCTCTAGGCTGCCCATCAAGCTTGCCTCTCTGTAGCTGTCCTATATTGCTATTAAATACAATGCTTAGTGAGTGAGGATGATGACAAAGAAGAATAAGGAAAGCTGGGTCAGGGCACCCCTGGGTATACACAATTTCTACACTACATCATAAAGGGGATTCTTGAAAGGCACCTACAGGTGTAGCCAAAAGTTTTGAGTGATAAATTTTGGTTTTCACAAAGTTAGCCGATTCAGTTTTTATAGTGGCAATTTGCATTACCTCTAAATTGTAATTGCAGGGGTACTACATACACCCTCTGTACACAGCGGATAGCACAGGATCCACCAATCACAATGGCTGATGTCACAGTGACCCTGCACCTCCTCTCTGCACAATGACCTTCCACAGGCTTATTTATCACTTCAATACAAAAGATATGGTTTGGATCTGACCATTACGAATGTGTAGCTGTATTACTACCTGAACCAATACAAAGCTAAAGTCTAAAAAAAAAAAAAACAAAACAGGTGACAGGGTGAGAATTGCAAGTTTTTTTTTGTTTTTTTTTTAATTCAGATTGTAACATGTATAAAATTACCAAATAAAAAAATACATTTAACACACATCTGATTGAATCAATAGGTAATTTTCTAATGACACAATCCCTTTAAAATCACAAAAAAAACATTTCCAACGATTTTCAGCCTTGTCAATGACCTGCTTACATCATTTCAGTGATCTTATCATTAGCTGAGGTGAAAGTGTTATGGAGGACAAGGCAGCTGACATCACTCAGTCAAGCTAATTGAATTATAAGACCAGACTGGTTTCGTTTAAAAGGGGGCTGGGGCTTGAAATCATTGTCTTCTGTTAACCATGGCTACCGCTATAGAAACAAGTGAAGAAGTCATTGCTTTGCACTAAAGGGCTTTCACAAGCAAGGACATTGTTGCTTGTAAGATTGCCCCTAAATCACCCATTTATCACATCAAGAACTACCAAGAGAGAGGTTCAAGTGCTGTGAATAAGGCTGCGTGCCCACTATGCTTTTTTCAAGCGCTTTTTCCGCGGAATTTCTGCAGCGAAAACGCTTAAAAAACGCTTGGTAATATGTGCCCCATGGTCCCCAATGATAATCCGCATGTGCTGTGCAAATGCTGCGGAAATTTCTGCTGCAGATTATCATTGCGGAAAAATCCGCAGCATGTCCATTAATTTTACGGACGCGCAGCGCAATTGCCGCCATTGACTTACATTGGACCGCGTGGCATCCGCATCACTGCATCTGCACATGCGGATATCACACGGTTCAATGTGCGGATGGTACCCAGGTCTGGAGAAGAGGAGACTCTCCTCCAGACCCGGGTACCATAGAACCTGTTAAAAAAAGAATTTAAAATAAAAAATAAAGATTATACTCACCTTTCGATGTCCCCCGGTGTTTTCTCCCCTCCATCTGTACTGCTGTATGGGTCGCGGTGTTGTGAAGGACCTGCCATGACATCATTGAGTTATGTGACCTGTCACATGACTCAATGAAGTCACCGCAGGTCCTTCACACCACTGCGAGCCGCCCAAGACACCGGACGCAGCGGAGAAAACACCGGAAGGACATCGGAAGGTAAGTATAATCTTTTTTTTTTATTTTTTACCATTCTTATACTTTTTTTTAACTATTACTTGATCACACTATATAATTCCATGCCGGTTGCATGGATTTATATAGTGTGAACAAGTTGTCAAGCACTTTTCCAAGTGATGCTAAAATCGCTTGGAAAAGCGCTTGATAACCCGCATGCAGAAATGCATGCAAAAAAACTTGACAAACTCTTCTACCTGGCGGGAAAAACGCATGTAAAATCTGCATGCGTTTTTCCTGCCAGAGAGAAGCGGAAAAAATATGCAGCATTTCTGCATCGTGGGCACATAGCCTAAGGCTTCAGGGTGCTCGTGAAAGTCCAGCAAGTGCCAGGCTCTTCTACAGAGGACTCGGCTATAGGATCGGTTAAACAGTACAGAGCAAGGTCAGGAATGGCAGCAGGCAGGTGTCAGTGCATCTGCACACATTGTGAGGCCAAGGCTTGAGGAGGCTGGTCTTGTGTCAAGAAGGGCAGTAAAGAAACCACTTTTCACCAAGAAAACCATCAAGGACAGACTGACATTCTGCAGGAAGTTCAGGGATTGGACTGCAGAGTACTGGGGTAAAGTTATTTTCTCTGATGGAGCCATCTTCACACTGTTTGAGATATCTGGAAAAATGATTGCCTGGAGAAGAAAAGGTAAAGGCTACCATAAGTCCTGTGTCATGCCAATAGTAAAGCATACTGAGACCATCTATATGTGGAGTTGCTTTCCATCCAAGGGAGTGGGCTTACTCATAATTTTGCCTGAGAACACTACCAAAAATTAAGAATGAGATCTAAACATTCTCCAAAACAAATCCCAATGACCCATGGACCATTTGGTGATGGACAATGCTTATTCCAGCACGATGGATGGAGACTATGTCTCAAGGCAAAAGTGATTTGTCCATAAAAGTTTTAAAAGCCTATGAAATGCTGATAATTGTACTTCAGTACCCATAGAAACACCTGACTAAAAAAATCTAAAAACAGTGAAGTAATAAACTTTGTAAAAACTTGTGTCAATCTCAAAAGTTTTGGCCACAATTGAATGTTATAATTAAATGGATGATAATCATAAACATAATTCAACAATTACCAAACACAGAAAATTGGATTATGGTATGCAAAAGGGGAAGTGTCCAATTTTTCTCCAGTGCCACCACAAGGGAAACAAATATTACACACAGTCAACAGTGGTCAATGGGCTGATGACAATGAACAGACTTGAGACACCCGCAGTAGCTAATAGGTGGGGTGTTAAAGGGGGATGTACTATTAACCCCAGAATTCCATGAAGATAGTTTTCTGAACAATGCAACATCTTTAAGGTGCCCATATATATTACTTAGGACACGGCTTATGCATTTTTTTTTTTTCAGATCTGTCAATGTCCCCAAAAACACATATTTGACATAAGTATAATGGAGAGAATATAGCCTTTTTATATATGTAATGTTAGACAAGTCCAAATATAGACTACATTCAGAACATTTCACTTTGTGGCTTTAAAAATATATGAGGAATTCAGAAAGAGATATGTGTATGCGACAGCAAATGCAGGGATGGAGGAATCCAGCTTTTATATTTTGGGGGGAAGGAACCGCATGCATTCCGTCATGATAAGCATTCCTGATGGTGCCTTAGCTCCGCAGCCTTGGTTATTATTGGTGCCACAAGAGGAGACAACAGGAAAGAATAGCAATGTAAATAAAGCTTTCAGACTGCCGCCCTAAGAACGAGGAGCGGCACACATACCGTCTATTTGGGTGGAATGGATTATTTTCACAACAAGCACAGCGAGGACAGATTATACCTAACCCTGCAGCTTCCTAGGTTTCACAGAAGAATGTTATGTATCCTTGTATATTTTGAAACATGGAGATTATATAAATGTGGCTCATTTACCATTGGCACCAATTTGGCATGATGTCCAAAACAGTCACAGGCATGCTTCAGAAATATATTTTCAGTAAATGATATGAGAAAGCGATTACTGACGGGAACAGCAAGATATTTTTATCAGAGAATGAAAAAAAAGATGTAATTCATATTTTCATTTACTAAAGGAATATGGGTGTCTCGGCATGAAACAAGCTATTCTATACATGCCGACCAGCCATGACATTAAAAAGTGTGAAATAAAAACAGTGTGTGGTTTTCAACTGAAAGTGCCCAATGCAGTCTGTCCGGTGGCTGGAGCGTAGGCAGAGCTGCAGAGGTGAGTGATATGCCAGTAGCTTCCCGGCAGGACGTGCCGGGGGCGGAGGGAGGGAGGCAGGCAGGACGTGCCGGGGGCGGAGGGAGGGAGGCAGGCAGGACGTGCCGGGGGCGGAGGGAGGGAGGCAGGACGTGCCGGGGGCGGAGAGAGGGAGGCAGGATGTGCCGGGGGCGGAGGGAACGTACTGACCCACTGCAAACCGGTCACGCTGAAGGATATTGCAGCAATGTGACGTTGATGGATGGAGCGAGACATGATGCCCCAGATGTGCTCAATCGGATTCAGGTCTGGGGAACTGGCGGGCCAGTTCATAGCTTCAATGCCTTCATCTTGCAGGAACTGCTGAAACACTCCAGCCACATGAGGTCTGGCATTGTCCTGCATTAGGAGGAACTCAGGGCCAACGGCACCAGCATATGGTCTCACAAGGGGTCTGAGGATCTCATTTCGGTACCTAATGGCAGTCAGGCTACCTCTGGCGAGCACATGGAAGGCTGTGCGGCCCTCCAAAGAAATGCCACCCCACACCACTACTGACCCACTGCCAAACCGGTCATGCTGAAGGATGTTCAGGCAGCAGATCGCTCTCCACGGCATCTCCAGACTGTGTCACGTCTGTCACATGTGCTCAGTGTGAACCTGCTTTCATCTGTGAAGAGCACAGGGCGCCAGTGGAGACTTTGCCAATCCTGGTGTTCTGTGTCAAATGCCAAGCGCCCTGCACGGTGTTGGACTGTGAGCACAACCCCCATCTGTCGGGCCCTCATACCACCCTCATGGAGTCGGTTTCTAACCGTTTGTGCAGACACATTGCACAAAGGCGGAGGTAGCGGTCCTGCTGCTGGGTTGTAGCCCTCCTACGGCCCCCTCCACGTCTCCTGTTGTACTGGCCTGTCTCCTGGTAGCGCCTCCAGCCTCTGGACACTAGGCTGATAGACACAGCAAACCTTCTTCTTGCCACAGCTCACATTGATGTGCCATCCGGCAGGAGATCCCACAGGAGACCATCCGCAACCTCATCAGGAGCATGCCCAGGCGTTGTAGGGAGGTCATACAGACACATGGAGGCCACACACAATACTGAGCCTCATTTTGACTTGTTTTAAGGGAATTACATCAAAGTTGGATCAGCCTGTAGTGTGTTTTTCCACTTTAATTTTGTCGGTGACTCCAAATCCAGGCCTCCATTGGTTAATAAATTTGATTTCCATTCATGATTTTTGTGTGATTTTATTGTCAGCACATTCAACTTTGTACAGAACAAAGTATTCAATGAGAATATTTCATTCATTCAGATCTAGGATGTGTTATTTGAGTGTTCCCTTTATTTTTTGAGTAGTACACACACACACGCACACACACACACAGCATTGTGAAAGTATTTGGCCCCCTTGAACTTTTCTACCTTTTGCCACATTTCTGGCTTCAAACATAAAGATATAAAATTCTAAATTTTTTGAGATCAACAACAAGTGGGACACAATCGTGAAGTGGAACGAAATTTATTGGATATTTTAAACTTTAACAAATTAAAAACTGAAAAGTGGGGCGTGCAATATTATTCGGCCCATTTACTTTCAGTGCAGCAAACTCACTCCAGAAGTTCAGTGAGGATCTCTGAATGATCCAATGTTGTCCTAAATGACTGGTAATGATCAATAGAATCCACCTGTGTGTAATCAAGTCTCTGTATAAATGCACCTGCTCTGTGATCGTCTTAGGCTGTGTGCCCACGATGCGTTTTTTAAGCGTTTCCGCAGCGGCAAAAACGCTTAAAAACCGCATGGTAGAAGGCCAGCCATGTTCCCTAATGATAATCCGCATGTGCTGTGCACATGCTGCTGTAATTTCCGCTGCGGATTATCATTGCGGAAAAAAACGCAGCAATACCAATTATTTTGCGGAAGTGCTGCGTTTTCGCCGCCATTGACTTGCATTAGTCCGCATGGATTACGCATCACTGTATATGTAGATGCGCATTCCATGCGTTCTAATGTGCGGATGGTACCAGGGTGTGGAGGAGAGGAGACTCTCCTCCGGACCCGGGTACCATAGAAAACTGTAAAAAAAATAAAATAAATAAAATAAAATAAAAAATAAATATATACTTACCTTCTGGCGGCCCCCAATGCGCTCCTGCTCGCATGCCGGCAGTTCGCGATGGACTGAAGGACCTGCGCTGACGTCATAGTCATGTGACGGGTCACGCGACGATGACGTCGGCAGGCCCTTCAGTGTACCGCTGCCGGCAAGGGAGAATGGAGAGAATCAAGACTGCGGGGGCCATCAGAGGGTAAGTATATATTTATTTTATTTTTTACCATTCTTTAGGTCACACTATATAAATTCATGCCGTTTGCATGGATTTGGATAGTGTGACCAAGTTGACAAGCACTTTCCAAGTGATGCTAAACGCTTGGAAAGCACTTGTAAACCCGCATGCGGAAATGCATGTGAAGAACGCTTCACTTCCGCATGTCCCTGGCAGGAAAATGAATGTACAATCCGCATGCATTTTTTTCTGCCAGGGAGATGCAGAAACGCTCAGGAAAAAATCCTGAGCATTTCTGCATCGTGGGCACATAGCCTCAGGGTTCTGTTTCAAGTGCAGAGAGCATCATGAAGACCAAGGAACACACCAGGCAGGTCCGAGATACTGTTGGGCGAAGTTTAAAGCCGGATTTGGATACAAAAAGATTTCCCAAGTTTTAAACATCTCAAGGAGCACTGTGCAAGCGATCATATTGAAATGGAAGGAGTATCAGACCACTGCAAATCTACCAAGACCCGGCCGTCCCTCTAAACTTTCATCTCGAACAAGGAGAAGACTGATCAGAGATGCAGCCAAAAGGCCCATGATCACTCTGCATGAACTGCAGAGATCTACAGCTGAGGTGGGAGAGTCTGTCCATAGGACAACAATCAGTCGTACACTGCACAAATCTGGCGTTTATGGAAGAGTGTCAAGAAGAAAGCCATTTCTCAAAGATATCCATAAAAAGTCTCGTTTGAAGTTTGCCACAAGCCACCTGGGAGACACACCAAACATGTGAAATAAGGTGCTCTGGTCAGATGAAACCAAAATCAAACTTTTTGACCACAATGCAAAACGATATGTTTGGTGTAAAAGCAACACAGCTCATCACCCTCAAAACACCATCCCCACTGTCAAACATGATGGTGGCAGCATCATGGTTTGGGCCTGCTTTTCTTCAGCAGAAAAATGGAAGATGGTTAAAATTGATGGGAAGATGGACAGAGCCAAAAACAGGACCATTCTGGAGTCTGAAAAAGACCTGAGACTGGGACAGAGATTTATCTTCCAACAAGACAATGATCCCAAACATAAAGCAAAATCTACAATGGAATGGTTCAAAAATAAACGTATCCAGGTGTTAGAATGGCCAAGTCAAAGTCCAGACCTGAATCCAATCTAGAATCTGTGAAAAGAGCTGAAAACTGCTGTTCACAAACGCCCTCCAATCCAACCTCAATGAGCTCAAGCTGTTTTGCAAGGAAGAATGGGCAAGAATTTCAGCCTCTCGATGTGCAAAACTGATAGAAACATAGCCCAAGCGACTCGCAGCTGCAATCGCAGCAAAAGGTGGCGCTACAAAGTATTAACTCAAGGGGGCTAAATAATATTGCACTCCCCACTTTTCAGTTTTTAAATTTGTTAAAAAAGTTTAAAATATCAAATTAATTTCTTTCCACTTCACGATTGTGTCCCACTTGTTGTTGATTGTAACCAAAAAAATTAGTATTTTATATCTTTATGTTTGAAGCCAGAAATGTATATATGTATGTATATATACAGTACAGACCAAAAGTTTGGACACACCTTCTCATTTAAAGATTTTTCTGTATTTTCACGACTATGAAAATTGTACATTCACACTGAAAGCATCAAAACTATGAATTAACACATGTGGAATTATATAGTTAACAAAAAAGTGTGATACAACTGAAAACATGTCTTATATTCTAGGTTCTTATGCGTCGCACAAAGACACGGTGATTGGAACCAAAGATCTCAAATTTGGACTCATCAGACCAAAGCACAGATTTCCACTTGTCTAATGTCCATCCCTTGTGTTCTTTAGCCCAAACTGGTCTCTTCTGATTGTTGCCTGTCCTTAGCAGTGGTTTCCTAGCAGCTATTTTACCATGAAGGCCTGCTGCACAAAGTCTCCTCTTAACAGTTGTTGTAGAGATGTGTCTGCTGCTAGAACTCTGTGCGGCATTGACCTGGTCTCTAATCTGAGCTGCTGTTAACCTGCGATTTCTGAGGCTGGTGACTCGGATAAACTTATCCTCAGAAGCAGAGGTGACTCTTGGTCTTCCTTTCCTGGGGCGGTCCTCATGTGAGCCAGTTTCTTTGTAGCGCTTGATGGTTTTTGCAACTGCACTTGGGGACACTTTCAAAGTTTGCCCAATTTTTCGCACTGACTGACCTTCATTTCTTAAACTAATGATTGCCACTCGTTTTTCTTTACTTAGAATTTGTATTATGGCAAGAAAAAGCAGCTAACAGTCTATTCAGTAGGATTATCAGAGGTGTATCCACCAGACTTCTGCACAACACAACTGATGGTCCCAACCCCATTTATAAGGCAAAAAATCCCACTTAATAAAGCTGACAGGGCACACCTGTGAAGTGAAAATCATTTCCGGTGACTACCTCTTGAAGCTCATCAAGAGAATGCCAAGAGTGTGCAAAGCAGTCATCAAAGCAAAAGGTGGCTAATTTGAAGAACCAAGAATATAAGACATATTTTCAGCTGTTTCACACTTTTTTGTTAAGTATATAATTCCACATGTGTTAATTCATAGTTTTGATGCCTTCAGTGTGAATGTACAATTTTCATACCAATGAAAATACAGAAAAATCTTTAAATGAGAAGGTGTGTCCAAACTTTTGGTCTGTACTGTACAGTCATGGCCAAAAGTATTGAGAATGAGACAAATAGTAATAATTCCAAAGTTTACTGCTTCATTTTTTGTAATGGCAATTTGCATATACTCCTGAATGTCAAAGAGTGATCAGCTTAACAGCAATTACTGTACTTGCAAAGTCAATATTTGCCCAGAAAATGAACTTCAACCCCCAAAACGCATTTCAACATCATTGCAGTCCTGCCTTAAAAGGAGCAGCTAACATCGTTTTAGTGATTGATCCATTAACACAGGTGTGGGTGTTGATGAGGACAGGGCTGGCGATCAATCAGTCATGATTAAGTAAGAATGACATCACTGGACACTTTAAAAGGAGGCTGGTTCTTGGTATCATTGTTTCTCTTCAGTTAACCATGGTTATCTCTAAAGAAACACGTGCAGCCATCATTGCACTGCACAAAAATGGCCTAACAGGGAAGAGTATCGCAGCTACAAAGATTGCACCTCAGTCAACAATCTATCGCATCATCAAGAACTTCAAGGAGAGAGCTTCCATTGTTGTCAAAAAGGCTCCAGGGCGCCCAAGAAAGACCAGCAAGCGCCAGGACCGTATCTTAAAACTGTTTCAGCTGCGGGATCGGACTACCAGCAGTGCCGAGCTTGCTCAGGAATGGCAGCAGACTGGTGTGAGTGCTTCTGCACGCACTGTGAGGCGGAGACTCTTTGAGCAAGGGCTGGTTTCAAGGAGGGCCGCAAAGAAGCCACTTCTCTCCAGAAAAAACAAGGGACCGACTGATATTCTGCAAAAGGTACAGGGAGTGGACTGCTGAGGACTGGGGCAAAGTCATTTTCTCTGATGAATCCCCTTTTCGATTGTTTGGGACATCTGGAAAACAGCTTATTCGGAGAAGAAGAGGTGAGCGCTACCACCAGTCTTGTCTCATGCCAACTGTAAAGCATCCTGAAACCATTCATGTGTGGGGTTGCTTCTCAGCCAAGGGAATCGGCTCACTCACAGTCTTGCCTAAAAACACAGCCATGAATAAAGAATGGTACCAGAATGTCCTCCAAGAGCAACTTCTCCCAACCGTCCAAGAGCAGTTTGGCGCCCAACAATGCCTTTTCCAGCATGATGGAGCACCTTGCCATAAAGCAAAGGTGATAACTAAATGTCTCATGGTACAAAACATAGAGATTTTGGGTCCATGGCCTGGAAACTCCCCAGATCTTAATCCCATTGAGAACTTGTGGTCAATCATCAAGAGACGGGAGGACAAACAAAAACCAACAAATTCTGGCAAAATGCAAGCATTGATTATGCAAGAATGGACTGCTATCAGTCAGGATTTGGTCCAAAAGTTGATTGAGAGCATGCCAGGGAGAATTACAGAGGTCTTGAAGAAGAAGGGGCAACACTGCAAATATTGACTTGCTGCATTAACTCATTCTAACTGTCAATATAACCTACTGGTACTCATAATATGATTACAATTATATTTCTGTATGTGATATAAACATCAGACACACACTAATAAAAACCAGAGGCCAGCAGATCATGTGAAAATATAATTTAGGTGTCATTCTCAAAACTTTTGGCCATGACTGTATATACATGGTGGGCCATTTATATGGATACACCTAAATTGAATGGGAATGGTTGGTGATATCAGCTTCCTGTTTGTGGCACATTAGTATATTGGAGGGGGAAAACCTTTCCAGATGGGTGGTGATCATGGCGGCCATTTTGAAGTCGGCCATTTTGGATCCAACTTCATTTTTTTTCAATGGGAAGAGGGTCATGTGACACATCAAACTTATTGAGAATTTCATAAGAAAAACAATGGTGCGCTTGGTTTTAACATACCTTTATTCTTTTATGAGTTTTTAACAAGTTTATGACCACTTATAAAATGTGTTCAAAGTGCTGCCCATTGTGTTGGATTGTCAATGCAACCCTTTTATCCCATTCTTGACACATGAAAAAAGCAACACCACAGAAGAAATGCTAGCACAGGTTCCAGTATCCGTTGTTTCAGATGCTGCACATCTCAGATGCTGAAATTCTCAACAAGTTTGATGTGTCACATGACCCTCTTCCCACTGAAAAAAATAAAGTTGCATCCAAAATGGCCGACTTCCATCTATCTGGAAAAGTTTTCCCCCTCCCATATACTAATGTGCCACAAACAGGAAGTTGATATCACCAACCATTCCCATTTAATTTAGGTGTATCCATATAAATGGAAGTGTGTGTGTGTGTGTGTGTGTGTGTGTGTGTATAGAGGGAGAGAGAGATATACAGTGGGTATATTCAGACCCCTTTACATTTTTCACTCTGTTTCATTGCAGCCATTTGGTAAATTCTAAAAAGTTCATTTTTTTCTCATTAAAGTACACTCTTGACTGAAAAATAACAGAAATGTAGACATTTTTGCAAATCTGTTAGAAAAGAAAAACTGAAATATCATATGGTCATAAGTATTCAGACCCTTTGCTCAGTATTGAGTAGAAGCACCCTTTTGAGCTAGTACAGCCATGAGTCTTCTTGGCAATGATGCAACAAGTTTTTCACAACTGGATTTGGGGATCCTCTGCCATTCTTCCTTGCAGATCCTCTCCAGTTCCGTCAGGTTGGATGGTGAACGTTTGTGGACAGCCATTTTCAGGTCTCTCCAGAGATGCTCAATTGGGTTTAGGTCAGGGCTCTGACTGGGCCAGTCAAGAATGGTCACAGAGTTGTTCTGAAGCCACTCCTTTGTTATTTTAGCTGTGTGCTTAGGGTCATTGTCTTGTTGGAAGGTGAACCTTCGGCCAAGTCTGAAGTTCAGAGCACTCTGGAAGAGGTTTTCATCCAGGATATCTCTGTACTTGGCTGCATTCATTTTTCCTTCAATTGCAACAAATCTTTCAGCTGCAGGGACAGGACAACATCCCCATAGCATGATGCTGCCACCATGTTTCACTGTTGGCATTGTATTGGGCAGGTGATGAGCAGTGCCTGGTTTTCTCCACACATACCGCTTAGAATTATCACCAAAACATTCGATCTTCGTCTCATCAGACCAGAGAATCTCATTTCTCATAGTCTGGGAGTCCTTCATGTGTTTTTGAGCAAACTCTATGCTGGCTTTCATATGTCTTGCACTGAGGAGAGGCTTCCGTCAGGCCCTCTGCCATAAAGGTCCGACTGGTGAAAGGCTGCAGTGATATTTGACTTTGTGGAACTTTCTCCCATCTCCCTACTGCATCTCTGGAGCTCAGCCACAGTGATCTTGGGGTTCTTCTTTACCTCTCTCACCAAGGCTCTTCTCCCACGATTGCTCAGTTTGCTGGACGGCCAGGTCTAGGAAGACTTATGGTGGTCCCAAACTTCTTCCATTTAAGGATTATGGAGGCCACTGTGCTCTTAGGAACCTTGAGTAAAGCAGAAATTCTTTTGTAACCTTGGCCAAATTTCTGCCTTGCCACAATTCTTCCTCTGAGCTCCTTGAGCAGTTCCTTTGAGCCCATGATTCTCATTTGGTCAGACATGCACTGTGAACTGTGAGATCTTAGATAGACAGGTGTGTGCCTTTACAAATCAAGTCCTATCAGTAATTAAACACAGCTGGACTCCAATGAAGGAGTAGAACCATCTCAAGGAGGATCACAAGGAAATGGACTGCATGTGACTGCATGTGACTTAAATATGAGTGTCTGAGCAAAGGGTCTGAATACTCATGACCATGTGATATTTCAGTTTTTCTTTTTTAATAAATTTGCAAAAATTTCTACATTTCTGTTTTTTTTCAGTCAAGATGGGGTGCAGAGTGTACTTTAATGAGAAAAAAAATGAACTTTTTAGAATTTACCAAATGGATGGCTGCAATGAAACAAAGAGTGAAAAATGTAAAGGGGTCTGAATACTTTCTGTACCCACTGTACATACACACACACGCACGCACATTAGGTATTCACGCTCAGAGGTAGGCAGCGTCCACACAGGCACTGGATTCTTGTTTCAAAACAATGTTGTTTATTTCCACAGGTTGCACTTCACCGAAAATAAAACCATAAACATAAACTCCCTAGCCTTGTCCAAGCGTAAAGCAAAAATAGAAAATAGACTGACTAGTCATACATGGTTGAGCTACTCTCAGTTCGGTCAAACAAAACGGCTATTACCCATAGCAACCAATGATTCTTGCAGTTTGGTGCACACCGCCTGTGCAGACTCCTTCCAGAGAGACTCTGGTTTGTCTCTCCCCAGCTCCAACACAACCCACTCTGCTCAGCTTCCCCCAGCTAACAGGGAGACAAGGGTGAACACATGTTCTGGTTCTTAGTCAAAGCTAGCCAGGTGCATCTAATCAAGACCTACAGTGCTAGGATTTAACTCAGTCCTATCTGGCTTTCCTAAAATATATATATTATATATATTTATTAAGTACACTCACAATTTAATGGGTATAATTTCCTCTACAAGTAACTGGATAGTGTGGTTTTGAAGTGTTATCCAATATTTTTCTATTTATAACTAAGGACACTTGACAAGCCAGAAACGCGTCAGAATTTACCTCAAGGTGACTGGCCTTTTTACATCCTTTTAATGGAACTTACCTAAAGATTATATTTTTATACTTTTTTATCCGATTGGTTGTGGTTTTCCCCTTTACAAGTATATTTCATTGGTTGGGGGTATGCAATGATGTTAGTACACACAGATAAGGGACTGTCTACATAATATGAAAACAGTACCGTGGCAAATCTTACCCATTATTTCAGATTTTAGTATCCTATATACATGTCATTCTGGTTTCTGCAATCTCCAACAAAGAGATCAGGTCTAGCATAGCCACAAAACTTGAAATAACTAAGCACACAGTATCCACAACTATAATACACACCAAATGTCAAAGCCAAATTTTGCAAATATTATATAAACTAATGCAGCGTATCTGACTACAAAGAGGCTAAATGCAGCCAAAATATACACTCAAGGTCTGGCAAACCACGAGAACTGCTCGTTTAGCTGTAGGAGTAAACAATGGCTCCTAATGGAAGGTGGTGGGAACATTTTTACAAGGGAAATGTGGAAACCTGGCATTCACAAGCTTTAATGAGGTTCAGCACACTGCACATTCTCTCATTGAGCCCTGCTGATTTATCTGACAGGTGAGGGAGCCTAGAAAAACTTATGGCATAAGTAATCCTTTGTACAGGTACATATAAAGAAGTTGCACTAGTGTAAACTTTAAGAAGCATTCTTAATAGGAATATGGTGGGAATGGAGTAAGAACAATGACCAATGTGCTACTGGTCTACAGTAAATGTCTCAAAAGATGTCCACCTTCCAATATCTAATAACCTGATGTGAAAACCACCTTTGAGCAGTGCAGGGAACACGATCACAAGTTGTAATTCAATGGTTCCCTTCAGTGCAGTTATCAGCTGATGACACAGGAATGATGCAATGGAGGGTGAAAAGATAATGAGTGGGTTCTCTTTACCTTGATCATTCATGTGTATGGGCAAGTCAGGCGAATCACCCATCACCCAACCCTTTGATCAAGTACTAGGATTATCCAAATGCAGATAGTCAGAAGTTTTGTGCCTGGATGTAAACAAAAGTCCTATTCATTATAGTGTGAATTCCTACTGATCACTATGATACCAAAACTGCAGCTACACAGGCACCCCAAATGTCAGAGCTGAGATTTAACCACTCTCTACAAGTTGTCCAGGACAAGACTCATCTGTTACAATCATGTTCCAATAGTCATAAATGAATTAATGTGACATTGCAGTGACAGGCCCCATCATTCACATGCCACAAGCCGATAAAACTTTGAATCTGAGTTATCAAGATACTCAAATTATCAAGTCTGCTTACAATCCAGGAAAAATCTGATGGAATAAGACGGACCCACAGCTATTTTATCCCACCAAAAGCCGCTAGACTGTCAATTTCCATCACTTCTACGGCTTGAAGCTGTCAATCACACGGGTTAGATAAAAGAAAGTTACATTTAACAGAATCTCTTGCTGGCTGACACTGCAGATACACTGAGCTGCATGCATATATAGAGCATCTCAGCTTATACATGTGGCATTAAAGCGCACCTGTGAGCAGGATTGTTTATTAAACCACATACACTGTCAGGTGGGCGCTGTTACACTGAGTAAAATGATACCTTTGATGATGAAATCTGTCCAGTGGTTCTTTTATAATCTTTAGGTTTCAGTTCTGACATAATGATATGAATGTGCTTCTGTATTCATGTATTCTTATCTCTGGCCTCTGACACGTCACTGTGCTTTCAATGACCTGCCTACTATTTTAAATACTGACTGTGTAACTTCTCTGCCCATGTGAAATGTACATATCCCAAAATAGCCGCCAGCGCATGCGCAGTAGCATCTTTCGGTTGCCGATGCTACTGTGCACGCGCAGCCGCCATTTTGCTAGAGGAAAAAGAAACTTGCCTGCAGCAAGATGGCCCCCGCAGCCCGCGCTTGAAAAGTAGCATTTCTCAGTTGCCGAGAGATGCTACTGCACATGCGCGCCACACTGCTGCACCCAAATTATTTTCCCAAAAGCAAAATGGTGTGTGCGAAGTAGCATCTCTCGGCAAACATGCGCTGGCGGCCGGGGCCACTTTGGGGAATGTAAATTTCAATGTGACACAAAAATTAGTCAGTATGTAAAATAGTAGGCAGGTCACTGAAAGCACAGTGACCTGTCACAATGCACAGTTAGGAATATATGAATACATAATGAGAGCACCAGAGCACATGCATATCATTATGGCAGAAATTAAAATTATAAAAGAACCACTGGACAGATTTCATCAACAAAGGTATCATTTTACTCAGTGTAACGGTGCCCACCTGACAGTGTATGTGGTTTACTAAACACAATCCTGCTGACAGGTGCGCTTTAAAAGGGATCTAACATACACGAGCTCCGGCAGATAACAAGCGCACAGCACTAAAGGGATCTAACATACACCAGCTCCGGCAGATAAGTGCACAGCAATAAAGGGATCTAACATACACCAGCTCCAGCAGAAAACCAGCGCTCAGCACTAAAAGGATCGAACATACACGAGCTCCAGCAGAGAACCAGCGCTCAGCACTAAAAGGATCTAACATACACGAGCTCCAGCAGAGAACCAGCGCACCGCACTAAAGGGATCTAACATACACCAGCTCCAGCAGAGAACCAGTGCACAGCACTAAAGGGATCTAACATACACCAGTTCCAGCAGAGAACCAGCGCAGCACTAAAGGGATCTAACATACACCAGCTCCGGCAGGGAACCAGCTCACAGCACTAAAAGGATCTAACATACACCAGCTCCAGCAGAGAACCAGATCACCGCACTAAAGGGATCTAACATACACCACCTCCAGCAGAGAACCAGCGCCAGCTGGACAAACATGCGCTGGCGGCCGTGGACATTTTGGGGAACTTAAATTTCAATGTGTAACAGCGCCCACCTGACAGTGTATGTGGTTTACTAAACACAATCCTGCTGACAGGTGCGCTTTAAAGGGATCTAACATACACCAGCTGCAGCAGAGAACCAGCACGTAGTACTAAAGGGATCTAACACACACCAGCTCCGGCAGGGAATCAGTGCACAGCTTTAAATTAAATCTGTTGTTAAAATTAACATCCCCCCACCCCTAAGCTTTATATGTGGGCATACAGATCTTTCAAGTGTAAATCCACATATATATTTATATCTGTCACTGCATTTTCAAGGAATAAGGGTTTTCGTTTTTAAAATGTTATAACTAACTTGCAAAATATGATCCCAAATCATTGAAAATGACTGACCATTTCCCAGCACAGCAGTTCTCTTACCATCCCATTGTTAAGGAAACTGCAGGCAGATCCATTACAGGGAATCTGTCAGCAGGTTTTGCTACCCCATCTGAGAGCAGCATGATGAAAGCAAAGAGTCCCAGAATACAACAGCTACCCCCGCCCACACCATAGCTACCCCTGCTCACTGAAATTCTGCTTGGTCTTCCAGAACTTATCTTGACCTTCACTGTTCCTGTTAACTGACATTTGAAAAAATATTTTTATTATATATACATATATATACATATACATATATATACACATACATATATATACATACATATATATATACACATACATATATATATACACATACATATATACACACACATACATATACACACATATACATACATATACACATACATACATACATATACACATACATACATACATACATATACACATACATACATATACACATACATACATACATATACACATACATACATACATATACACATACATACATACATATACATATACACATACATATATATATATATATATATATATATATATATATATATATATATATATATATATATATATATATATATATATATATATATATATATATATATATATATATATACACAGTACAGACCAAAAGTTTGAACACACTTTCTCATTAAAAGATTTTTCTGTATTTTCTTGACTATGAAAATTGTACATTCACACTGAAGGCATCAAAACTATGAATTAACACAAGTGGAATTATATACTTAACAAAAAAGTGTGAAACAACTGAAAATATGTCTTCTATTCTAGGTTCTTCAAAGTAGCCACCTTTTGCTTTGATGACTGCTTTGCACACTCTTGGCATTCTCTTGATGAGCTTCAAGAGGTAGTCACCGGAAATGTTCTTCCAACAATCTTGAAGGAGTTCCCAGAGATGCTTAGCACTTGTTGGCCCTTTTGCCTTCACTCTGCGGTCCAGCTCACCCCAAACCATCTCGATTGGGTTCAAGTCTGGTAACTCTGGAGGCCAGGTCATCTGGCGTAGCATCCCATCACTCTCCTTCTTGGGCAAATAGCCCTTACATAGCCTGGAGGTGTGTTTGGGGTCATTGTCCTGTTGAAAAATAAATGATGTTCCAACTAAATGCAAACCGGATGGCATAGCATGCCGTTGCAAGATGCTGTGGTAGCCATGCTGGTTCAGTATGCCTTCAATTTTGAATAAATCCCCAACATTGTCACCAGCAAAGCACCCCCACACCGTCACACCTCCTACTCCATGCTTCATGGTGGGAACCAGGCATGTAGAGTCCATCCGTTCACATATTCTTTTTTGCGCAAAGACATGGTGTTTGGAACCAAAGATTTCAAATTTGGACTCATCAGACCAAAGCACAGATTTTCACTGGTCTAATGTCCATTCCTTGTGTTCTTTAGCCCAAACAAGTCTCTTCTGCTTGTTGCCTGTCCTTAGCAGTGATTTCCTAGCAGCTATTTTAGCATGAAGGCCTGCTGCACAAGTCTCCTCTTAACAGTTGTTGAAGAGATGTGTCTGCTGCTAGAACTCTGTGTGGCATTGACCTGGTCTCTAATCTGAGCTGCTGTTAACCTGCGATTTCTGAGGCTGGTGACTCAGATAAACTTATCCTCAGAAGCAGAGGTGACTCTCGGTCTTCCTTTCCTGGGGCGGTCCTCATGTGAGCCAGTTTCTTTGTAGCGCTTGATGGTTTTTGCAACTGCACTTGGGGACACTTTCAAAGTATTCCCAATTTTTCAGACTGACTTACCTTCATTTCTTAAAGTAATGATGGTCACTCGTTTTTCTTTACTTAGAATTTGTAATATGGCAAGAAAAAAGCAGCTAACAGTCTATTCAGTAGGACTATCAGCTGTGTATCCACCTGACTTCTGCACAACACAACTGATGGTCCCAACCCCATTTATAAGGCAAGAAATCCCACTTATTAAACCTGACAGGGCACACCTGTGAAGTGAAAACCATTTCCGGTGACTACCTCTTGAAGCTCATCAAGAGAATGCCAAGAGTGTGCAAAGCAGTCATCAAAGCAAAAGGTGGCTACTTTGAAGAACCTAGAATATAAGACATATTTTCAGTTGTTTCATACTTTTTTGTTAAGTACATAATTCCACATGTGTTAATTCATAGTTTTGATGCCTTCAGTGTGAATGTACAATTTTCATAGTCATGAAAATACAGATAAATCTTTAAATGAAAAGGTGTGTCCAAACTTTTGGTCTGTACTGTACATACATATACACACATACACATATATACACACAGTACAGACCAAAAGTTTGGACACACCTTCTCATTTAAAGAAATGTCTGTAAACTGTACATTCACACTGAAGGCATCAAAACTATGAATTAACACATGTGGAATTATATACTTAACAAAAAAGTGTGAAACAACTGAAAATATGTCTTATATTCTAGGTTCTTCAAAGTAGCCACCTTTTGCTTTGATGACTGCTTTGCACACTCTTGGCATTCTCTTGATGAGCTTCAAGAGGTAGTCACCGGAAATGGTTTTCACTTCACAGGTGTGCCCTGTCAGGTTTAATAAGTGGGATTTCTTGCCTTATAAATGGGGTTGGGACCATCAGTTGTGTTGTGCAGAAGTCTGGTGGATACACAGCTGATAGTCCTACGGAATAGGGTTGAGCGAGTATGTGCTGTCCGAGTATTTACTGCTGCTCGGTGATAAGGTTAAATCACTCCCGTGTGCATGATTTGCAACTGTTTGACAGCTTTATTACATGTGAGGAATGTGTAAGAAATAGACATTCCTCACATGTAATAAAGCTGTCAAACAGTTGCAAATCATGCACACGGGAGCGATTTAACCTTATCACCGAGCAGCAGCAAATACTCGAAGCTCGGCTCGAGCATACTTGGCGAAAGGGTTAATAGAACATACTCGCTCAACACTACTACTGAATAGACTGTTAGAATTTGTATTATGGCAAGAAAAAAGCAGCTAAGTAAAGAAAAATGAGTGGCCATCATTACTTTAAGAAATGAAGGTCAGTCAGTGCGAAAAATTGGGAAAACTTTGAAAGTGTCCCCAAGTGCAGTTGTAAAAACCATCAAGCACTACAAAGAAACTGGCTCACATGAGGACCCCCCCCCCCCCCCCAGGAAAGGAAGACCAAGAGTCACCTCTGCTTCTGAGGATAAGTTTATCCGAGTCACCAGCCTCAGAAATCGCAGGTTAACAGCAGCTCAGATTAGAGACCAGGTCAATGCCACAAAGAGTTCTAGCAGCAGACACATCTCTACAACAACTGTAAAAAGGAGACTTTGTGCAGCACGCCTTCATGGTAAAATAGCTGCTAGGAAACCATGGCTAAGGACAGGCAACAAGCAGAAGAGACTTGCTTGGGCTAAAGAACACAAGGAATGGACATTAGACCAGTGGAAATCTGTGCTTTGGTCTGATGAGTCTAAATTTAAGATCTTTGGTTCCAACCACCATGTCTTTGTGCGACGCTGAAAAGGTGAACGGATGGACTCTACCATGCCTGGTTCCCACCGTGAAGCATGGAGGAGGAGGTGTGATGGTGTGGGGGTGCTTTGCTGGTGACACTGTTGGGGATTTATTCAAAATTGAAGGCATACTGAACCAGCATGGCTACCACAGCATCTTGCAGCGGCATGCTATTCCATCCAGTTTGCGTTTAGTTGGACCATCATTTATTTTTCAAAAGGACAATGACCCCAAACACACCTCCAGGCTGTGTAAGGGCTATTTGACCAAGAGGGAGAGTGATGGGGTGCTATGCCAGATGACCTGGCCTCCACAGTCACCAGACCTGAACCCAATTGAGATGGTTTGGGGTGAGCTGGACCGCAGAGTGAAGGCAAAAGGGCCAACAAGTGCTAAGCATCTCTGGGAACTCCTTCAAGATTGTTGGAAGACCATTTCCAGTGACTACCTCTTGAAGCTCATCAAGAGAATGCCAATAGTGTGCAAAGCAGTCGTCAAAGCAAAAGATGGCTACTTTGAAGAACCTAGAATATAAGACATATTTTCAGTTGTTTCACACTTTTTTGTTAAGTATATAATTCCACATGTGTTATATATATTCCTAAGTACAAAGGAAATCTTTAACTTTAGGCCTTTTAGAGATCATTTCATCTTCAACTTGCTTATCTGTTCACAATAACAGTAATTTTGACCAGGGGTGCCCAAACTTTTACATGCCACTGTAGACAATTGCAATGTTACTATTATTTAAATACATGTGAATTGTAATGTCAATACTAGGGCTTTATAGGATTATTTACAAGCCCTGGGTCATATCACTGCATTAGATAAGCGATGAAGGAAGCACATTAGCAGCCAGCGGACAGGTCACTACTGATGAGCACCAGTGTCATAAAATAATCAGTAATTATGTTAACAGGCTGCTAAGCTAATGTTCTCCAGGCTGTTTTGTACTGGTCCAATTCATAACTGGTTACATGCACATTTAGGAAATTAGCAACAATAAGATAGATGTTCTGAACCCAAGATCTACCACATACATAAATGTTCCCCTTACTGCTTCAGAAAAACAATGATGGTGCCTATTACAATGTCCATATGCATTTCCAACGACCCAGAGTGGTGAGATACTCTCCCCCGCTCCCTCTCCTACGGATTGGCGTACGTGTAAAATTTCATACCAGTTTTGGCCTCCTATTCATTATCCAGTAAAATAAGGAGGGGCAGAGTAACAGATGCCACACACTTATTGGGGTGATTGTCGAATCCCTGAAATGTTGCAGCTCTGTAACAAATGCCCTTTTTATTGTTTCTCCAGGTACTACAGCATATTTATTGTACATGTGTGGGAGTCTGGAGGGTTATATTAAAGGGGTGAACCGAAACGAATATTGATTTTATTCCTAAATCTCTATTTATTGTAATAATCTAATCGCTTTTCTAATATACCTAAATTTAAAAGTCCCGGCAGTTCCAGATCTAATCTAACTGCTTTGCTTTTATTTATTTTTGTACCTACTTCCGTTTTGATGACGCTTCGTTTGAGAATCCTCAGTGCATGCTGGGAGACACAAATGGCATGTCATCAGGGGGCAGATGCTGCAGCCACAGTGGCAGCCTCTGTCCCTACCCTGAAACGAAGAGTCATCAGTGACATCCGTTTCAGGGGCTGACAGTGCGCATTGTAAGGAGAGACCCCGGCGAGCAGGCACCAGCCTCGCCACCTAAACAGCAAAGTGTCACTTTCAGGACGGGACGGGCTGGTCTCTGCTCTCCTTTCTTGCCACTTTCTCTCCTTACAACTCGCACTGACAGTGCGCTCTCTTGCCTGCTCGTCACTTTCCATCAGAGGCAGCGAAAAACAAACTGCGCAGTAAGAAAGGAGCTTGTATTGAGCATACATTGGAATTGACAACCGATGCATGCTCAGTAAAGCAGGGACTAGCCTAGCTCCTGAAACAGACATCACTGATGACACTTCATTTCAGGGTGGTGACAGAGCCTGCGGCAGTGACTGCAGCCTCTGCCCACTGATGACATCCCATTTGAATATCCCAGCATGCACTGGGGATCCTCAAAGTGTCATCCAAACAGAAGTAGGTTAGAAAAAAAAACAAAAAACAGTTACATAGATTAGAGGGAACGGTAAGGACTTTTTAATTAAAGCATACTAGAAAAGCGATTAGATTACAATAAATAGATAGACATACAACTTTAAGGGTAAGTTCACATGAGCATATTTTCAGTCCTGTCCATGAAAAAACAGACATTACATGGACAAATGTTACTCAAAGGGGCATTGCAAATGAGCGATTTTTATCACAGACCGAACCAGTGTGTGTGGAGGGGGGCGCAGCATGCACTAGGTTCGGAGTAGCCGATGAGACAGTTGGAAAATTGTCAAATTTTCAAAATATTTGCCAAATTTCCAAGGTCACCAAAGGCCTCACTGAAGACAAGGAACATGTCACAAACGGTGCAGTTTTTGGCATCTAGACATGTGGTTTGGATTTTGGTGTAGAGAAAAGAATGCTTATGGCAGCATTGGTGTAGGTGAACATCATCAAAAACTCAGACTTATTGTTAAGAACCCCAATAAATAAACCATAGACTATTAGCAAAATTAAAGGTTACAGTAAATGTAAAGTAGTTCTGCTCAGGTGGCTCAGGTCTACTGAACATACATGATTCCTCACAAGGGTCTTTCTGCTGATCTCGGTGCAGTTTTAAAGGTTAAGGTGATCCGATCCGGGAAAACACATGTAATGTTCTGCTGTGCAGATTATTATCCAAACTACAGGGCTTCTATGAAAGCCTTGTCAAAATAATACATGTTATCAGTCCTGGCCCCAGTAATAGAAGCTAGACACCCCAGCTGCCATTTGAATTATTTACTGACCAATGCCTTGGCAGGCGGCCATGCATGCCTGAAAGGCTGTTCAGCTAATGGAATCATGGGAGCCAGAATCTCTGCCAATATCTAAATGAAAATGCTGAGGTGTAGGGAATAATATGGCCAACAATACCAGTCCACACAGGGCCATGAACTTGAAGCAATCCCTGCTGCAAAAGCATTTAATCTGCTCTGTAAAGTGCTAGAGGGTACGCTACATTGAGGTGCGCAGACCTTTTTCGAGAGGAATTAGCCTGGATTGTGACCAGGCTGCACATGAAAACAAACTAGTTTTGTCTCAATGGAGGACTTGACTTTCAATTGTGACAACAGGAAGCACAAGGGATGCATCACATCAGATCATGCATCTTTAATCAGCCCTGTGTGAAGAATAGAATGATGCATTAGATCACAGAGAGGTTTACCATTACCAGCCGGTCACCAGGAAAAAGGAAGCGTCAGGCGGCCTACTTAAGACGCATTTAATGAGAGCATGATTAAGTGACCTGAACTAGGAGTGTCGCTTTTCCTCGTCTTATTTGTGGTTTACAAGTTCTTTTTATTACTCATAATATTCCAGTAGTATGTGACAGCCATCATGGGTGACCACATCCATACACCACAGCACCGGCTCAAAACTCTAAAAATCTAGGCTGGACAAGAAATGGAAATGTTGTGCCAAGCAACCAATCACTTCTATCATTTCCAAACTCACAAAAATAAAAGTTGAATATTGTTTTAAGATGGCAAGAGAAATAGCTCCACTTCTGGTCTGAGCACTCCAGAAAATGGCTTACCACATATGGTAATCACTTTAAAGCTATCATCAATATCAAATCTGTTAGGGTCAGCCATCCCCCTCATCAAACAGCAGCTTGAGGCACTCGCTGGATGCAGTTCATGAAACGTCACAGCGTTCACTTTAATAGGAATGAAGCTGCGGTGAGAAGGGCCAGTGATATTCTGGCTCCATACTCTGATCACATCAGGCCCCCGCTGGGGCAGAAAACAGCTAATGGAGAGGTGTGCCATCTGACACTGGTGACCTATCCTAAGGCTAGGCCACCAATATGTGAGTAGGAGACAACCCCGTTACACTACTATTTTAAACTTCATTAATCAAATGAGGTAGAGGATGAGCAGATAACACAGATAACTTACATGTCAGTCTGTGTTTAAAAGTCCTTAATGTTATCACCTTCATAGTGATAAATGGTCATGGAATGACAAAGGTATGCACCGAAACGTGTGTCAGGGTGAGCGCCACACTCCATGCTGGATCTGACTCCCTATATTTCACCTATAATAATCTAATAAATTGTGGATTACCATCCTGTGATGGTGCAATTATACCCTACTTACCACAGAGGTGATTAATTTATGTCACATTTGGCATAAGGTCTGTACAAGCATTACATTGTCTGACATGAACAGACTAATGTTATCTTTCTGGCACTCTTAGCAATTTATATTATCTTTATCTGCTCTGCTACATATACGTTAACTATATCATTTGCTTGGTATCTTAGGACTGTTTACTATAATCTTATTGTGTATAGGCATTGTTGGCCCTGTTCATGCTTACATACCATCACCTGATATATTTCGCCTATATTCTAGGTCGTATGATCTGCAGCAATACTTGGTCAACCTTGTGTGTGTGCAGGCTTTCCTCTGCCACCACATACCCACTTGTACTTACAATAAAGGTATTTTATTACATCAATCTATGTTCGGACCACTTATTCTGGTTAATTACCGGTATATTGGTTTGGTATTTTACACTTCAGTTTAACGAACATACAAAGTAAGGAAACTTTCTACAGTAAATGCCTTGCTTTACTTGTTCTCTTCTAGGAAACCAGACCTGTATTCATCGTTCTGCTGGTTGCTATAACTTGTTGACAGGCACAACTCAAAAGTTTACAGATGTTGTAGACATTATTTATAAAAAAAACAAAAACGTCCTTTCTAGCCTCTGCTGATCCAGTGCTGACACTGTAGTGTCCCCCATAAGTCGTTTTCAAGTTGTTAGTATGTGACCGCTGCAGCCAATCACTGACTTCAGAGGTCACATGCTATACTTACTGACATGACTCCGAGCTGATGAGAAATGATTCCAATAGTACAGCATGTGATCCCTGAAACCTCTGACTGGCTACAAATGTTCCAGGCGGCATCTTGAAAATGAAACCAGCAGGGACTGCCTGAGCATTAGTGCTGGATCAAAAAGGAGCTAAAAAGGTAGTACTTTAAGGGGGTTCTCTCCCTTCTCAATCCCTGTTTCCACCTTGTAAAATAATAACACCTACACTCACTTCCAGGGGTGGCGGCACTGGATCTTCCAGGAACCACGTGACATTGTTGTATTTTATAGACAAATGGGTAAAGGTTTTTGTATCTCAACTAAAATGAAGTTAAAGAAACAGTAAACCAAGAAATGGATGACACAACTAAACAGAAGATAATCTTGTCATACGGTCGTTCTGATGGATTTTCTTCATGTTCCTGAAAATAAATAGTCAATAAGAAATCTGTGAACAATACAATCTAGTCTCCGGCAGATCTCTTCCATTTTCAGCTGTGGACTGTCTTATTCACACGACCAGTGCCATTGTTGCAGGCACAAGAGCAGAAGATAAAACGTAATTTGCAACCAAATGGAGATATGGCCAGGCTGTTGCCAATTACTCTGCAAATGGTAAAAATAGCAGCGTACGTCTGATAGCGATGTTGGAGGTGGGCTATTTTATGAAGCAAAACATTCTTATTACATGAAATGCAAAACTGTCACTCGAGATAGAAGTGACGTGTATGAAAGCCAGTAAGCATCATGAATTAGCTACATCAGCAACTAGGCTGTTAGATCCTACAGATACTCCTACGTGTCACTGCCAGTAACACCAACCCCGTACTTGCATGAGAAAAATATCATTTTCAGTCATTAAAAAAAAAAATCAACCTCCAGTTGTGTTTGGAACAGTGTCGCCTTACAGAAATGTAACGGCAAAGACATGTGCTGCCACCTGTGTCCTGTGGACCTTACCACCGGGTTTGTGCCAGTAAAGCCTTCAGCAGACCACAATGCCATGCATTTGCCGTAGGGGTGTACTGACCATTTCTATGGGGAGGGGTGAAATCTGCAAACAACTTCTTACAGGAGTAATAGTAATGATTGATGACAATAGGTGAAGAATGATTCAGAATATGCTGGTGCTATACAAGCAAGAGAAAGATCCTAAATTGGCCGTCATCTTTTCTTTGTCACCGGTTTTCTGGGCTTTAAAAGTAAAACAGTTTAATTAAAAAAATTTTAAAAAAGTCCAAGTTTTGTCCTTTTGCGCTGGCCTCCCACTATTCTGTATCAAACAAAAAGTGGACAGGGCAGATCCAGGAGCCGTCCAACAGATTCACTACTATACAAGACCGTGATGGTGTAAAATTATAGCACAAATTTACAAGTGTCATAGCTGGCGACAATTTCAGAAGCCCAAAAATGCTCCAGACTTAAGAGGTAGAACGTTTGCTTTTTTGTTAAGACTGAATAAAGATACAACAGTTCTGATGAATTTTAGGAGTCGGAGTCAGTCTATGTTATACCGACTTCACCAAAATGGACACCGACTGACTCCACGACTCCAAAGCCCTGGATCCCATGATGAGCTTTTGATGTTGCAGAATTTCTGTACCATTTCTGCAGCTATTATTTCAATTAGGTTACTTGAGTTTTTTCGGTGCGTGTTCTTTTAACATGCATTTTTTGTCTCTGGTGTCATGTTGTAAATAATGCTGCTTTGTTTTTGATATTTATTTATTTTTTTTGATTTGACAAAACTTTATTGACATACTTAGGTGCAGATTACTGGCGTTTTTGATGCGTTTCTGCCTCGGAAACAGACTAAAAAGGCATGTGTGATTTTTACCTGCGGAATCAGTTCTGATGAATTGGCAAATCTAATGTGTGTAGAAAAGAATTATACTGACAAACTGATAAAAAATTATGTTAACTAATGAGGATTTAACATTTTTGCATACACAGGTACTGAGCAAGGCTCATGTGTCTAATCGGCATTTGCTGGTAGAGATCTTGAATATTTCCAGAAGCTTAGAGGTTAATTAGCCGATCAGCGGCTGTTGCAGGTACAGGGCCGTTTATAGGCAACAACACATTCCGGACATTCCTCCAGACACCATTCAAGCTCATCTATTACAACACAGGCGGCTCACATTGCAGAACACATGAGGCAACGGCCTAACAGCCATGTTCAACAGGCAAAGAAAGTATGACGCCATCACCGGAAAATGCAAACTCCACAGCACTCACTCAGGAGTGGTTACTTACTGCATTTATGCACCCCTCTATGTATGGTAAGGGTGGGCTACAGAATCAACAAAAAGAAGGATTTCCTATCTATCTATGCATTTTTTGTAGCTTTCTCATAGTAAAGTTTTAATATTCTATACACTTTTTGATTTTACAGCCTGTTGCTGGCTGAGACGTCCAACTTATCGTTACAATAGACCTTGACAGAAAGTTCTGGAAATTATTTATATAGTTATCCCAGGTACCCAAGAGGGGGTGGGATTGTTCCACTTACACCCATAACTGCGGAGAGCGTATTTACACAAGTCATTATGGAGTGGCTCTGTGGCATTTTTTTTGTGCTTGCTGCAAAAATCTTGACCAACAGTGAAGGAAAAACTGGATATGAATGCTGCCAAAAAATAATTTAGAAACAAAGCTCTGAACTACAAACTATATGGACTTCCTCACTAGAGCACATTTCTGAAATCTTATTTAGGCCATGGCTCCACTATCAGTATTTGATCAGTATTTTTTCTCAGGAGTGGGAGCCAAAACCAGGGGAGGAACAATCAGAGAAAAGGTATAATAGAAACAAGTCACCAAGTCTGCATTTATCACCAACTCCTGAGAAAAAATACTGACTGAATACTGATAGCGGGGCCATAGGTTTAGGCCATGTTACCACCAGGGCTGTGCAGTTGGTAAGCCAAACCACCGACTCCTCAATTTCCCTGATCCCGACTCCACAGCACCGGTCACTACTGAGCGTGTACATAAAGTGCAGCACAGATTCATCTCAACTAAAAGCCTAAATCCTTAAATTAGGAGCAGAACAGACATTTATAGGACATGTAACACATTTCCCAAATTCTTGTGACAACATTTACAGCATATCTTGCATTGTAGTAATGTACCAATTTATTATATATTTTAGGAGTCGGAGTCAGCCTATGTTATACCGACTTCACCAAAATGGACACCGACTGACTCCACGACTCCAAAGCCCTGGATCCCATGATGAGCTTTTGATGTTGCAGAATTTCTGTACCATTTCTGCAGCTATTATTTCAATTAGGTTACTTGAGTTTTTTCTGTGCGTGTTCTTTTAACATGCATTTTTTGTCTCTGGTGTCATGCTGTAAATAATGCTGCTTTGTTTTTAATATTTCCATTTTTTTTTTTTGATTTGACAAAACTTTATTGACATTCTTAGGTGCGGATTACTTGCGTTTTTTATGTGTTTCTGCCACGGAAACAGACTAAAAACTCATGTGTCATTTTTACCTGCGAAATTTCTGTACAAAATTGAAGTCTACGAGGAAATTCTGACCAGAAACCTCAGTGTACACACAAGAGAAATTGACATGCTGCGGATATGAAACACGCACCGAAGGTCAGTGTACGCAGAATTAAAAAGAAGCCGAGTGGGCCGGAGATTTCTATATATCCAATCCACTTTGCTGGAACTACTAGATTAGATTTAACTCCTTCTTAGCCCATCCTCCCATTTACTTGAATCGCTTACCAATTTGCAGGATTTTCCTTCCTCTTTTGTCATTAACTATTTTTTTAAATTCTTTTCTTTTTGGAATCATCATTGTGAAGTCTGTCATTTAAAGAAGTTGTGCACTACTTTATATTACCCCCCCCCCCTCAATGTATCCTCCCCGGGGCCCCTAAGACATTTTGTAAATACCTCATGTTGCAGATAATGCCTGTGAGTTGCGCTATCATTGGCATCACATGACCCCCGGCTGCAGCCGGCTCTGACATCTGCTGACGTTGCGACAAGTAGCGCCAGGGAGAAGATACAAACTCCTTGCAGATGTTGTCCTTGGTGGGATTTGAACGCCAGTGCTACAAAGCTGCAGTGCTAACCACTGAGCCAGTGTGCTGCCCATTAACAGATAATCACAAATGGGGCATACTGGAATAATATAATATGGTATGCAAGAGAAGTAAAAAGCATATGGCCCAATGGCCTCATTAAAATATGTAATAACAAAAGGATAAAAAAAAGTTGTATTAGTAATACAGATAAAGTAGGATTCCAACAAAAGTGCCCCACAGTGAATTCCTCCACAGTACCCTCCACACACATGGTATGATGACCCTACTGTACCCCCCCCCCCCCCAGCAAAGTATGGTGACCCATCACAGTATGATGTCCCAACTGTGATCCCCACATAGTCCTCCGTACAGAATAATGGGCCCCACATAGTCCTCCGTACAGAATAATGGGCCCCACATAGTCCTCCGTACAGAATAATGGGCCCCACATAGTCCTCCGTACAGAATAATGGGCCCCACATAGTCCTCCGTACAGAATAATGGGCCCCACATAGTCCTCCGTACAGAATAATGGGCCCCACATAGTCCTCCGTACAGAATAATGGGCCCCACATAGTCCTCCGTACAGAATAATGGGCCCCACATAGTCCTCCGTACAGAATAATGGGCCCCACATAGTCCTCCGTACAGAATAATGGGCCCCACATAGTCCTCCGTACAGAATAATGGGCCCCACATAGTCCTCCGTACAGAATAATGGGCCCCACATAGTCCTCCGTACAGAATAATGGGCCCCACATAGTCCTCCGTACAGAATAATGGGCCCCACATAGTCCTCCGTACAGAATAATGGGCCCCACATAGTCCTCCGTACAGAATAATGGGCCCCACATAGTCCTCCGTACAGAATAATGGGCCCCACATAGTCCTCCGTACAGAATAATGGGCCCCACATAGTCCTCCATACAGAATAATGGGCCCCACATAGTCCTCCATACAGAATAATGGGCCCCACATAGTCCTCCATACAGAATAATGGGCCCCACATAGTCCTCCATACAGAATAATGGGCCCCACATAGTCCTCCATACAGAATAATGGGCCCCACATAGTCCTCCATACAGAATAATGGGCCCCACATAGTCCTCCATACAGAATAATGGGCCCCACATAGTCCTCCATACAGAATAATGGGCCCCATAGTCCTCCATACAGAATAATGAGCCCCCCTTTGTCCTCCATACAGAATAATGAGCCCCCCATTGTCCTTCATACAGAATAATGGGCCCCACATTGTCCTCCATACAGAATAATGGGCCCCACATGGTCCCCGGTCAAATATAAACACCCTGAGGGCCAAATTTGGCCCACGGGTCAGAGTTTGACATGTGTGATTTAGAGGAAGAGTAGTTGCTGAGGGTCAGCTCATAGGTAAGATATTCTGCCTGAATGTAGGGTTATTCTTCGCACAATGTATACTGGTTTCAGAAGACATGGAGGCTCGCCCCGAGCACTGGAGCAGCTCACTTTAGATCATGCTGACCTTGAGCAAACGAACCCACTTAGGAAAGTACTTCTGTCTTTTTTCACGTCTACAGTCAGACAGCCTCACCATCTATAGTAGTCAACATGCTTTGGCCGGGCTCAGGGACCTATTTTAAGCAAAGCTGCTACATTACAGTGATCTGTGGTTCAGAGTGATAGAATAACATTTCTCCATGTGAAGCTAGAGCAAAACCCAAGCTTGTAGTTCGGCTTCAGAAACCTCTACTGCTCAAAAGGAAAATATTACATAATATGAAATGTTTCTCCAGATAGGTTTCCTCCACATATGCTGTAATACATGCAGTATGTGCGGTGGCACATAATAGTGCTGCTACTTGGAGAACCATCAGTAAAGCAGAACTGGAAGCAGTTTCCCGGATCTCACTGACAGATATCTGCATCAAAATGTTTAGTACAGGCTTCATTATCTCTCTTCTCAGATTAAAATCTTTACATTTTATTGCCTATGTTTTTTCTAGATTTTATTGTTCCTTTAAATTAAATCCAAGCCGTTCCACCCTTTAAAGGGTTTTCCAAAAATTGTCCAAAATTTGCAGAAGAGTATGGAAAGTTCTAGAGCAAGAAACAAGCATTACTTACCAGATGATTCTGCCACCACTTTGACCCCACCGCTCGGTTCTGCAGCCGCTTGCCATCAGTCATGTAACCGCTGCAGCCGCTTGCCCTCAGTCATGTAACCGCTGCAGCCGCTTGCCCTCAGTCATGTAACCGCTGCAGCCGCTTGCCATCAGTCATGTAACCGCTGCAGCCGCTTGCCATCAGTCATGTAACCGCTGCAGAAGCTTGCCCTCAGTCATGTAACCGCTGCAGCCGCTTGCCCTCAGTCATGTAACCGCTGCAGCCGCTTGCCCTCAGTCATGTAACCGCTGCAGCCGCTTGCCCTCAGTCATGTAACCGCTGCAGCAGCTTGCCCTCAGTCATGTAACCGCTGCAGCCGCTTGCCCTCAGTCATGTAACCGCTGCAGCCGCTTGCCCTCAGTCATGTAACCGCTGCAGCCGCTTGCCCTCAGTCATGTAACCGCTGCAGCCGCTTGCCATCAGTCATGTAACCGCTGCAGCCGCTTGCCATCAGTCATGTAACCGCTGCAGCCGCTTGCCATCAGTCATGTAACCGCTGCAGCCGCTTGCCATCAGTCATGTAACCGCTGCAGCCGCTTGCCATCAGTCATGTAACCGCTGCAGCCGCTTGCCATCAGTCATGTAACCGCTGCAGCCGCTTGCCATCAGTCATGTAACCGCTGCAGCATCTTGCCATCAGTCATGTAACCGCTGCAGCCGCTTGCCATCAGTCATGTAACCGTTGCAGCCACTTGCCATCAGTCATGTAACCGCTGCAGCCACTTGCCATCAGTCATGTAACCGCTGCAGCCACTTGCCACACGTACGAACGTCACGGCTGAAGCCAGTAATTGGCTGCAGTGGCCACATGAATGATATATGGGATGTCACCACTGCAGGATGAGCAGGGACCACCGAAGCAGCAGTACTCACCTGGTATGTAAAGCTTATTTCTTTACTTTAGAACATTCCCTTCCACAATTGTTTTTAAAACCTGGAAACCCCTTGTAATATCATGTTCCTTGCTTCAATGAGGTCAAGATTCAGAAAAAACGTATAAGCCTCAGACCTGATCTCTTTCTAGCTGTAAGGTGCTTTCACGTTGCGTCCTACCTCCCCATCAGGCCATACATCTGAAATCCCCCACAAAACGGGGTCCCGACGTATATGCCGACGGGACCCCGCCATAGATTGCAATGATGCAGACAGAGCAGTGTACAGTGGTAGACTGTGTCTGGGTGTCCACTTCCAGTAGTCAGACACTCCCAAAACTGATGCAAGGCAAAACGTCTATGCATCATTGCAGTCTATGGCCTTGTCACCGCATACGTCTGGACTCCATTTCGCAGGGGTTTTTGGATGTATACCCCGATGGGGACACAGAAAGCAATGTGAAAGCACCCATATCTCAGTTGGTCCATGTTCGTACCACAATTCCCTGCCCCTGACCTAAACTAACACCCTCCTGGGTATATAGGAGGCTGTTAGTTCAGGTCATGAGACCCACAGTTGGGCTGAGAATTGGGATGCAAATGTGACCCCTAAGACTTCCATGTGTGAATCTAGGCTAAGGCAGCAGATTTCAGCTGGAGCCCTGCCTCACTACTCAGCCTAATGAGTTATAAAGCACCAACTACACCACAATATGGCAGCTGAAAACTATACAAATCAGGACAAATTTAACACTTGTGTGCAAGATTTTCATTAAAAAGACTGAAAACATTGTGGTAAGATTTCTTTTTGAACACACGAATAGTATATTTGTAGTAAGTGGATTTTATTTGCTATTATTGCATGCATGCAAATTAATAATCTGAAAAATATCCTGACATTTAATGGATACAACTTGTTGTAAACCTTCCATAGGCACCTAATCTAAAGGGAATTAATCTTTTAATGACACTGCCCTAAAATGTGTCATCTCCGCAATCTGTACTCAGAATATGGTGGTCCTTGGTACAAGTACTTGTTTATTGCTCACCGATTACACTCTGTGACTAAGCCTTGGATGGCAAACGGAGGTCATGAGTAAAAGGCAGAATTAGTTATTTTCAGCAATGGTTACAGAAGCAGTTATTTGTGGAAATCTGACTCTTAGTTCTCAGTTGCTTACAAGGATGATTCACCTAGTTGAATGCAATTAACCATATTCACAAGGCACTTTATAGTCTAACCTGTAACACGACTTTAACATGGGAACACCTTTGTATAAAAATGGATTTCATTTTTACCATAGGATGATATTTCATATCTACACTGCAGGCGTTGTGTGCTAAAGATAAAGATCCAAAACAGAAATATTCCATCATATTTCTACTTGCAAACCTGCAACATTGTCATCTGTTTTAATAGTGTGGATTAAAAGCAGAATTTTTTCCAAAACACCCAAGAACTTTTAGGACATAAATCAATCAATTCCGTTTTTGTTGACAAAATGGATAATATACAGAGCAGGTATGTACAAGTCTTCAACGGCTACGACACAAAACATGAAAGCCTTATGCATGCGGCCATATTACAGCTACATAAGCAGCAAGGTTGTATAGCGCAGAATTAGGGCACTTTCTGCGCAGACTCCCTGTTCTGCATGTCTGCAATTATATACTATGGTTCCTGCCATCATTCCATACCAATGCAGCAGAAAAAAAATTGTGGGGTCTAGCAATAAAGGTTTGCATTCAAAAAGAAGTGTTAAGCAAGTGAAATAAATGAAAACTACACTATGGAGACTTAGGACCCCGCATTACTGTCCACATTTTCCAGCTACTGCGATCCAACCCAATGAGGGAGGACAAGCAAGCGGGATCCAGAGGACATATTCAGGCAAGAATGAAGCCATGAACACACAGCTCACTCAGGCTTACAATCTTATAGTCATTCCATCAGAGCTTATGGTGGAGCTCTTCTTCAAAAGTCAACTAGATCAGACTGTATTGTGAGCTCCTGCCAAATTGCCATCCAAACACCGTGATCAGTTATTATTTTCACCTTCCTGCAACTGATTTCTGAGCCTACAAAATAATACATAAGATATATAAGATTTTGGCCTAATGCTGCTGAATGAGGCATTAAGGGTTAATGAAGACGGAAAAGCTAACGGCAAATTAGTGAAGTAGGCTCTAGAATGATGACCCTGCAATACTGCGCAATGCACAGAAATTTCTACCCTGCCCAAATGAAAGAAGAAAAAAAGTCATTTACAAACTGGCTCCATCTATACAAGCAAATAGCGCTGAAGACTATTCTACATAACCCTGCAATGGAAAACAAGGTGAAATCAATACAAGTTCATTTACAAGAAAATGAGATTTCTGTGTCAAAGCAAATTGCACCAGGGAATTGCTGCATTAAATCACCTGTGCCTCCTATGCTCCTAGCCACATCTGTACCAAAATTCATGTTGGGCTCTCAACCAAGACTGTGGAGTCTGCAAGCCAAACCTCTGACTCCGACTCCTCAATCTCCACGACGCTCCGACTCCCTCATACACGGCTCATGTTTAAGTGATAAATTTACTGTAGCACCGATTCATCTCAGCTAAAAGTCTAGACCCTGGATCAGGAATAGGACAGACATTTATAGGACATTTCATAACTTTCCCAAATTCTTATGAAAAAATATTCCCCACAAACTGCATTGAACTACTGTACCCAATTTATTATATATTTTAGGAGTTGGAGTCGGTCCATTTTATACCAACTCCGATTCCGACTCCACCAAAATGGACACCGACTCCATGACTCAGACTCCGACTCCACAGCCCTGTTTTTTTTTAGCTATTGGGAGGGAGGAGGGATTTGGCTTCAGCTGCATCTTCAGACGACCAACAGCTGACCGGACCGTGAAATGAGCTTTATAAACACTCAAGTCTTCTCGCTCAGACGGCTCTCCACCAATCCAGTCACATCTCCCAGATCTGCCCAGTAACGGACAACCTGAGCAGATTCTAGAAAGGAGAGTACCCCAAGCACACCTCAGAAGGGGGCGCAATATAGCAATAATTACAATAAAAAAGGAACAAATGAATAAATACCTGAAGGGGAACATTAAGGGGTTAATACTGACAGAAGTGATTATTTTAAAAGCGAGAGAGGCAAGGGACTCTGCAATAACCCACTGTCATTCCATGGAGTGAAAACCAAACATATTAAAAGTAAATAAAAATCAGATACAACTCATGGGACCCAAACCCCATAACAGCCGGACGTACTGACACAAAAGGAAACGGATAATGTTAGTAAGAGATTGTGGACAAGATGAAATCTCGCCCAGTAAAAGGGACAAATTGATGATAAAAGCTCGTGTAAAGACTTACTATTAATTGTTCAGACGAGTTCATTTTGTTTTAATTTTAAAGCTTGATGATTTAACTACTATACTCTATTTAAAAGCGGACATGTCTAGTTTCATAATAAAAAAATTTGATACACGTATATTTAAATATTTAATATTGCTGATTTTACTTTAGTATTAAACATATGATTAGGATGAGACTGTATTTAGAAAATCACACTTAAAAATGATCTCAAGGAGAGCCCAACTTGAATCTTTGCACAATTGTAACCAAGAACTCAAGTAACACACATGCCTTTTTGAAAATTTTATAACATTGTTTTTTCAAAATTGTGCATGAAAATTTTGAATTTGACTCCTCAAAAACAAAATATCAACAATCGGTGACACATCAAATTAAAGCCTGTACCGTTCTAAACAAAAAGGCACCTCTCCCATCTCTTTATCTCATTTCTAACTCAAGATATGATAAAAAGTGTAACATCATACAAGCCCAAAATTCACTTTCAAAACTTTAGAAATCTATAAAAAATTAACTAATGAAGATAAAAATGCAAAACTTTTTTTGTAATTCACTTAAGTAGCACTTCAAAAAAAATCAAAGAAACAAAAAAACAAAGACATCAGGTAAAAATATATTCAGATTTGGATCACTTGACATGGAATGACCCTATTGGTGTTGGCGAGCTACTCAGTCTACTTGTAGTGGTCGTGGCTTGGTACTGCATATTCGCCTCCTATTCAAATCAATAGCGGCAGCCACTATCAGAAGACGGAGCAGCTCAGCAAGTGAGTACTTCCGGCCAGCAGCCACCACCACCAACACCGATAACAGCTGATCGGCGGGGGTGCCAGGCGTCAGACCCCGGACGATCAGACAATGTAAAAGTAGTGGACAACCTCTGCAAGCACAGATGTAGCGTTTAGGTATAACACAACAATCATTAAATGGCTGATAAAATGTTCCTAATACCTCTCTAGGAGTAAATCCTGCTGTCAAGTTCCTTTTAATGTAAAGACAAGAAGGAAAAGGAACTTCTTGAAGAATTTAAACTTCAAAGGCACGGTTTGAAATAGAATAAAATTAGGAGATGCTTCAATAGGACCCAGGTGACGAGTGAGAGGATAGAGAGAAATTAACAAGCTCTTGTCTATGTATTTTGTAAGGTAAATGAGATTTTATAACAAATAATACAACAACTCTATACATCCATTATAAGGATAGTTCTAGTTGGACTGTGTAATTTCTATTTAGAGGTGTTGTCTCAGCATAGACATTACTAAGATATGCCACCAATGTTCAGGTGAGTATGGTAGGCCTGATGTGACCGCAGCTGATCGATGGATCAATGGTGCAGTGATGCTAGAAATAGGACGTGCCATAACCTTGCCCCAATGAATATCACTTGTTGGGGCGCATAGTGTTACTGACTTTTTTTTTTGTTCAAGTAATCAGTGGAATCAGGTTCCACTAATTGAACACTGCAATATGCCACCAATGTCTATGCTGTGACAACCAATGACCACACTGTCTACATCAGATCTCTACATCAGAATCCTAATAGTTTATCCGTTAGATTAAAAACTCTGTACACACAAGAAAAGACCGGACACAAAGAGCCTGACAACTAGTCAAAATTGTACTTTGCCATTTCCTTGCGTAAATAATAAAAAAAGGTGTGTGATCAAAGTCTAAAAACAGACACAGTAAGCACAACCTTTAGGAAAATAAACTGCGGTATATTTAGAGGGTTTAAGCCAAGAAAATAAACAATATAGTAATATAATAAACTTACCTGTAATAACGGGACTGCAGATAAGTTGAGCAAACAGTCTTTGATATATGGCTAGCAGAGCCAAAGTCTATTACTTTCACCCTGTAAGGTTGCCGCACAGGATCCACCAGCATGATGTTCTCCGGTTTGAGGTCAGCGTGAATTAAACTAAGACTTTTAAGTTTTTTCAGTGCAGTAGCCACCTGCTGAAGGATGGCCCGTATAACTTTCAGGGGTAATGGGCTAAATTTGTTTTGCTTTAAAAAGTCATATAAATTCTGTTCTAACATTTCAAAAACCAAGCAGGTGTGGTTCCGATGCTGAAAGCATTCGTACGCACGCACAAAGTTATACTCGTCAGCATTCTCGCTGCTAAGCCTGGCAAGGATGCCCACCTCAATCTGCCCTTGGCGTGCGTATGAAGGATGGTTTTTTAGGATTTTGACAGCCACAACCTCATTTGTCCCCCTTTTCCAGCACTTCACCACCTGTCCAAAGGTTCCCCGACCCAAAAAATCCAGTACTTCATAAGTATTTTTAACCGAGCACAACACTTCATGCTGTACCAACTGATAGTCACCATCCACACTAGCCCCATTCTGCTTAGAAGCACCAGTGGTTGCCACAACAGCTACTGGGTTTGCTGCGGTGCCTGGCAGCATGGCAGGCAGTACTGACAATTCATCAACAATCTGCATGGTGCCACCTTGGGTTTCCAGCTCTTCACTCTTACGCTTCAATCCACATCGCTGATGCGTTTCCAGCAAATCTGATACACAATCCGGTGTCCCAACTGTTGGTGCCTCTGTGGGATCTGGCTGCGCCTGCACAGCTGAGTGCCCAGGAGCACCTGTGTTGGTTTTTAATGGGACTGCGCTGGTGTGGGATACGGCAGCCTGCTGGCGAGGTCTGTCAATTGGATTCTTTGTCTGAAAAGGAGCCCTACTGTTGTTGGATGGATGTGCAAATCCAAAGTGTCTAGCATTCAGGTCGGTGCGTGGATAGCTCCTCTTGCTGTACACACAACTACTTGGTTCTATTTTCAGTTTCTTCACACTACAAAAGGCACTTGACTGAGTTTGATAAACATATGGTGGGTACACCAAGACTTGTGAGGCCATACCTGAAATAACACAACACAAAAAAGAGAACATTAATCAGTCATGCAGTCATTAAAGCTGATGGCAATTCACATATCAGTGCTAGAAACACATTCAGGTCTAACTGGAGCAGCCGACCAGTATATAAAGCATTGCTCCAATCACGATGAGCAATGAACACAGTTCTTATGTGCTATCATCTTCCACAATTCGTATGGTGCTAGAGTAGTAAAGACAGTGCACAAACCAACCTTATATATCGCTTTATTTATTGATGAAGGGACACTGCAACCCAAAATGCATAACTTTGTAAAGCTTTTAATTCAATAAAAACACATTATTTTGAATCAGCTTCACTTTAGATATCGTTTTTTTGCTCAATTTCTTTCTTATTTCTACCCAAAAATTTTGAATAAATTCATAACCGGTAAATTGATAACTGTTGGGAGACGTCTCCATGTGGTCTGTCAATGATCAATCAGTGCAGCAATACACCCCTTTCATCCAGGGGAACGGTAAATCCCAGTTGACAATGTAATGTAATCTCTGAAAGGAATAACGGGAACAAAAAGGTCTAAGAAAAGATGCTCTAGAATTGTTATTTAATGAAGAATAAAAATATCTAAAACATACAGTATATTTAAAGAAAACAAACATATGTGAACAGAGTCTAAGAGAGTAAAAGTCTTGTAATTCATTGGTGCATCAATAGTCACATCTTATACCATCCGCACTTTGTTCTGGTCCGGACATAGTATGTTTTAAGAAATATTTATATCTTACATTAAATAAAAATTCTCGAGCATCTTTACTTAGAACGTGTCATTCCAGTTATTCCTCATAGGAATTTATGAATAAATTGACAACTGGGATTTACCATTGCACTAATCGAAGGGGTGCACCACCGCACAATCTCGTGCACTGATCGATCAATGTCAGACTCTGTAGGGAGATGTCTCCCAATATGTATAGACCAGTTATCAATTTATTCAAAAGTTTGGGGGAGAAATAACAGAGGAACAGGACAAATAAAAACAGAACTCAAATCTACTTGATTCAGGATAGTTATATTATTTCCTGTAACACACACAAAAGGAGAACAGATAAAAGGATTAGCATCCTGCGCCAAATGGAAGCAAAGGGGCCCAACTGATTTATATGGGGTCTCCATACAGGACTTTTTTCCCTCGTTTAAACATAAACAACAAATGAAAACCCAGACAAATCCGTATAAATCAGACTTTGTTCACATGTTTCGAAGTTCTCTCTCCATTTTGGTCATCCGAAAACTGATGCAAAAACAAATAAAAAGATCCAGTAGAGCAGGGTTGGGGAACATTTTTTCTGCCAAGGGCCATTTGGATTTTTATACCATCCTTCGGGGGCCGTACAAATCGCGTGATAACTCTGCCCACAAAGTACGTCCTGACGCTGGCACTGGTGTCAGTACATAATCATTCATTGCACGCTCCTCAGTAGTGAACGCAAAGAGCCCTATGGTCCTCGGGAATCTGCCCGGAGGCCGTATAAAAGGTCTGAGGTTCCTCACCCCTGCAGTAGATGATCCACTGAATAGAAAAGTCTTATGAAGTCTTCTCTTTGATTGCATCTCAGCTGCTTTCTTTTTTTTTAGCAGGATCTAAAAATGTAGTCTGCACAACTTCTTATGGTCTAGGGTTTGTTTGTTTGGTTTTTTTTAACATTGAAGTCTATGAGAAACGGATCGTAAAAGATGGTCACCTGTTAACTATTCCGCCAACGGATCTGTTTTTAGAATTGCGCACGCCCAGAAAACTAGAGCTGTTCAGAGATACCTCTAGTAAAAATGGATTAGTCACAGACGGAAAAGGAGAAAAATCAAGAATGGACGCACATCAGACAAAAGATCCACAAGTTATTGTAAGGAAATGAAGACAATGGTTGCATTAACCTCTTCAGCTCCACGCAAAGGAAAAACTGTCAATATCTTTGTTACTGATCTGAATTAAATTGTTCTGACCTTTTTCCTAACCTTTATGAATAGCGCACTTCTTCCCACTTGTGCAGAAATCTAATCAGCTATGTGAGTAATTAGACCAGCTCAATATTTAGCAGCAAATAGTAAAGCGACAGGTGTATTTTCCTAGCTACTTGCAGGTATTAAAAGATAAATCCGCTATCAGCTGCTAAAATCTCTTAGGACAAAAGAAGAATGCTATAAACCTAGATTAGAAAAGTGACATTACTCTAGTAACCAGCAATTGGAAATGCATGGCCATCAGCAGACGACAGCCGGAGAAGTAAGGTCCCAGTACAACATAGCAGTAAGCTGCTTACGCTGTCAGGGAAAACTACAGCCAGTCAGCTAATGCAGTGTTAAACAGCGGCCATTACTATGTATGGAACAGCTGCTCTATGATCGGCTCTGTGTTCTGGCTCAGAGAGGGGTTTCTGAGAGGGGTACCCCATCTATGAAGAGCAGATGCCCCAATAAGCAGTGTGGACGGAGTTTACGTATGACAGCCCTTTTAACAGGTCTTCCAAGTAGCTCCTTAGAATTAGATTTTCCCTCACTGTACTTTTCCTTACAGAAATGACCATGGAGCAGCACAGCATCTCTCCTCTCAGGATCGCCATAAAAGTCAGGTGAAAAAGTACACAGGTCATACGTTTGTGAAATAACCGTATAGGCTCCAACTGCGTGACCACTTTAACATCTCGACATAAGCCCCTTTGGAGACATGGATGTAATACATAGGAGACCCTTTTTCAGAGACTCTTATGATTAAGACTTCTACTATAACAAACCGATATCCAACGTATTACAATAGACTGTCACCTGTTGCCATTTGTTCATATGCCATCCTACCCTCCAGACCCTCAAAATCCCACAGAAGGGACGCAAAACAACTGGAGTCTATTTAAACTCTTATTTGCTGTGTAAAGTTAAATGCAGTCTATTCTATTGTCTGCGGTTATCAGCTATTTTTGGTGGAGGAGTGCCTAAAGATGGCGATGTACATTAGGCAGCTTCAGCTGATTGATCATTCAGCTGAGAAAGGCTTATCTCTACGCTGAACAAAAGCATCACACAATGAAATACAACCACCGATTTCTGATTGGTCGGACACCAGCGATCGGGAACTTCCATGGATAGAAGATAACTTCCAAACCTGAAAATACCCCTATGATGTGCAAAGAAAAAAGGTTTTGCAGCTCACCAATGTGAGAGGAGCCCTCCGGCAGTGCAAGGATTCAGCTGTGCCGGCAGCAGGACGAAGCAATAGAGGAGAGTGTGCAGCAACAGGTCCGGGAGAGAGTGATTAAAAACAAACATTTTTTTATTATGAATTCATTAAAAGGCAAAAAAGAAAAAAAAATTGGGACTGTCCCCAATTACTCCAGTAGATTTGACGGCCAGATCTGCTGGAGTAATTGGGTACAGACCCTGGGACAGTCCTAAAAATGTTTTTTCTTTTTTGCCTTTTAATGAATTCATAGTAAAAAAATGTTTGTTTTTAATCACTCTCTCCCGGACCTGTTCCTGGATTCTCACCCTATGATGTGCAAGTGGATCTTGACTTTTGTTTTTTAAAGTCCCCCAAAAAATCTACTTCCATGGTTACTACATTACCCCTTATCCATAGTGGTGATAACAAATATTCGCAAAAAATGTAAATGCTATCAGGCTATGTGCACACGGTGCGTTTTTTATGCGTTTTTTGCTGCGTCAAAACCAGGCGGATTTGGCCCCAAAAACGCATTCCAAACCTTATCCCAGCATTTTCTATGGGATTTTGGAAAATCTGTGCACACGATCAGGAATTTTCCTGACAGGATTTCATGTGCGGAAAAAGAAGCCGCATGTCCATTCTGTGTGCGGATTTGCCCGCGTTTTTCCTATACACTGCATTGGAAAAAATGCATGGCAATTCCGCAGGGAAAAACACACAAAAAAATGCATAAAAATGCAAAAATACGCATCAAAAACGCGCAGAATTTCTGCAGCATTTTTGATGCCAAGATACGTTGCAGAAATTTCTGCGAGCACATACTGATCGTACGCACATAGCTAACTCGTTTAGGTTTCGTGCGCCTGTAAAAGTGCCTAAATGAAGCTTTATTTCCTCCACAATGTCACAGTGCACACCTTAACCCAGCTGAAATGGAGTAACAGCAGCAAACATTAGTATTGTGCTTTTCTCACAATGGACTTAAGTGCTTTTACACTCCAGTTATGATGGAAGGTGAGGGAGAGCAAGATGCCCACACTACGTAACCCCTTAATGACCGGACCATTTTCCATTTTCGTTTTTTGCTCCCTTTCTTCCCAGAGCCATAACTTATTTATTTTTCGGTCAATATGGCCATGTGAGGGTTTTTTTTTCACTGGACAAGTTGTACTTTTGAACGACATCACTGGTTTTACCATATTGCGTATTGGAAAACGGGGGGAAAAAAAACAAGTGCAGTGAAATTGCAAAAAAAAGTGCAATTCCACAGTTGTTTTTTGTTAGTTTTTTTTCCACGTTCACTGGATGCTAAAACTGACCTGCCATTCTTATTCTCCAGGTCATTACGAGTTTGTAGACACCAATTTCCAAAATTTGATAAAAAAAAAGTCCCGTTTTCCAAGACCCATAACGTCTCCATTTTTTGGGATCTGGGACAGGTGAGGGCTTATTTTTGCACGCTGGTCTGACGTTTTTTATTGATACCATTTTGGGGTAGATTCGATGCTTTGATCGCCCATTATTGCATTGTATTGCAATGTTGCAGCGCCCAAAACAAAATTAATTCTGGCGTTTAGAATATTTTACTTGTTATCCTTGTTATGCCGTTTACCGATCGGATTAAATCTTATTTTATATTGATAGATCGGGCGATTCTGAACGCAGCAATACCAAATATGTGTATTTTATTTATTTTTTTATTGTTTTATTTTGAATGGACAAAAGGGGGGGGCGATTAAAACTTTTATAATTTTTTTACTTGCTTCAATAGTCTTCATCTGAGAGCACTTGTCTGATCACGTGTGTAGCAGAAATGCTATGAGCGCCAACCGCTGGGTCGCAATAATCACATTACCTGTGTTTTCTCCAGGTTCTCCGGTTTCCTCCCACACTAAAAAGACATACTGATAGGGAATTCAGATTGTGAGCCCCAATGGGCATAATATATGTAAAGCGCTGCGGAACATGTTGGCGCTATATAAAAATAAAGATGATTATTATTATTATATAGCATTGTGCACTTACAATTGCTCATTTTCCCATCTACCCAGCTAAATTTTCTCTTTTCCATTAGGTCTATGACATCTCGTGATTAAAAACAGACTAGCTGAATCCTTCTAAGTTCTATATAATAACAAGTGATCAATTTTCCCTGTATGAGTCATGAGTCACTGCAAAAGTCCCTGACAGGGGGAGGAGGGAGCAGCTGGGTCAGGAGTTGAAGAGGGGAATGATAAATGCAGGGACCAGAGACTTCCTGTTTCTATATAAAGCAGAGAAAAGAAAATCATTTACTGGGTAGGAAGGCAAAATGAGTAATTGTAAGTACACAGTGCTATATAATATGATGATTGTAATATATTAAGAGGATAAAAGCTTTGATGGGAGTGTTTATTTAAGCCGCCATGTGCCACCTCAAACAACATATCCATTGTAGTTTATGCTGCCTTTGTGGTGTAAATTATGATGAATTTGTGGGTCATGCTGTCCATTTTACAAAAAGATGGCATAGTTTCTATCTTAAAGGGACTGTCTAGTGAAAACAAGTTATCACCTATTAATACGATGAGGGTCTGACTGCTGGGACCTGAAACAACTGGCAGAACAGGGAACTTTTATCCCCTTAGAATGGAGCGGAAGGTAACTTGCTCCACCGCTGCTCCATTTATTCCCTATAGAGCTGTCAAGTGAGCGCTGCGCTTGCCTTTTTCAGTCAGGCCCATAAAGATTAAATGGAGCTGTGTTCAGGCACCCGACCTCTATAACTTAAAGGGAACCTGTCACCATAAAAATGCTATTAACCTGTAGATAAGGGGTTAATCTGCAGGTTAAAACCTGCCCTGCGCCCGCAGGTAGCTGAATGCTGCGGGGAGAAAATGACCTTTATTCCCCCCCGGCATCGTTCGTGTTTCAGTCACGGGGGCGGCACCGATGTGGGTTCAGTCACCGCACTAAGAATACAGAGCAGCGGCTTTAACTGCAACCCTGGCCTGGACTGACAGCCCATTCCAATGCAGAGCAAGTGTCAGTCAGGGCTGGGCCGCTTACAGCCGCCACTCTACAGAGCGGTGACTGAACCCGCACCGCCCTATGACTGAAACACGAACGCTGCCTGGGGAGGGGGCATTTGGTTAAGTGCCGGCACCAGACAGGTTAATAACGCTATTACCCTGCAGATCAACCCCATACCTGCAGGTTATTAGCATTTTTGTTGGTTCCCTATAACAGGGATAAAAGTTCTCAATTGTTGATAAAGATTCCCCATTCTGCTGATCAGTGGTGGTTCATTAATTCAGACTCCGCGCAACCAGCAAGTGGATAGGTAATAACTTTTTCCACTGGGGACACCCTTTATAGATGAGTTTTACAATGACTTTGATATTTAAACAGCAATTACAGAGGTGTTATAAAGGGTAACACAGAACACAGGAGACCAAAACTTCCAAATGAAAAGTGCTTTATTCACCCATCACCATACAGAGACCATACATGAGCTCTGTGCTGGGATGTGTAAGTAGACCACTTTTCATTTGGAGGTTTTAGAGCCTCTTTCTTTTTTATTACCCTGGAGATGTTTGGGGGACTTGAGTTCACTCATTTGATGCTGTCACCCACCTTAGGGGGATTCTTACAGTGCCCTATTCCCTTTCCCGCTTGCTCAGGGTTTCTCTAAAGATGGCTATATACATTAAGCAAACACTGACCAAACATTGATTTTGGCAGCACCAGCCAGCCATCTAATGGGCATGGAGGTACAAAAACAAAAGAATATGCCCTGCACACCTTTAGTATTAATGTACAGGTGCACAAATACGCTAAGTGACCAATATATAAGCAAATACACACACAATGCGTCAGCACACGGCGGTTAATGAATACATGACCTCCACAATTGCTGCAAACGTTAAATATGTAAGGTACTTAGCGCTTTTTATCAAAATATTAAAGGTGTGCTGGCACTATTTCTTTCTTTATTGCAGTACAAATTGAAGGGGGGGGGGGATGTGGACCCCTCCAGGGCTCAGCAGCATTATCTACCCATCCTTCCCACACAAGGTTTTAACCGTGACAATGCCTGGCTTTCTTTCACTTCCCCAGTTCATATGGAGAGATATGACAGTAGTGACCATCCATATTTAGGTACACCTTGTCGTGGTTGCATGGTTTTGGAACTTTTTGATCAAAAAAAGGTTAACCAAGTATCTTAGGTTTTTAATGTTTACAGCAATACTGGAGTTCACGTACTCATTAACTGCAGAGGGCTGACACATCATGGGTGTACAGTATATGTGCATTGAGGTGTCCCAAATACAGGATTAGCCCGTGAGGTTCAAGCAAGTGACAGGATTAGGAATCGGTAGTGTGCATACATACACTGCCCATATATTGCCTTCATGTGCCTCCACCTTTATATAAGATAATGTCTATAAAGCGCTGTGGAATTACCAGCGCTACATAAGTGAGTAATATAAATAAAAAGACATTAAAATAGTAACAGTAATTATAAAAACAGTACATAAGCACAAGGCAGGAGTGAAGTACAATACTTTACAACACTTTGGGAATCATCTCAATAGAAAAGGTTGACGGAAGGAAGTAAAACCAAACCGCACTTATCAGCTGTAGAGTCAACATTGTGTGAACTGCAGCCATTTCTAGTCAGGAGGCTGCTTCATGTTGACCCCAGCAGTATTTGAGCAAGTCAGGACAATGTGCAAGCCAGTACAGAAAGTTATACTATAACCAAGAGTTTCCTCTAGCTAGCAGAATATTTTCCACTGCATTTCACAGAACTGATGAGGAGTGAAATTAACTAGGACTTTCCTGGAAGCTTTGGCTGTTGTTGGCACACAACCATGTGACTTCTGAGAGCATATGGAGCCTGGATACATCAGGATCTGCAGATGTACCAGCTAGCGATCAAAGGGCACCTTTCATCACCCACGAAGACCTGTCCTATTGCCAGATTACAGTTGGGTACGAGCTATTTATTTTTTTCCTGTTCTGCATTGAATACAGGGTTATTATGCTTTCCCCTCCCCTGGCATTCTTGCCTGGCTTTGTGGCCCAGTAGAATAATAAGACCTTTCATTGACGTAAAAGCCAGTTCAACACATTCTCCTGTAAACGGAGATTAGCTTAGCTGGGAGATTGCTATATCACCCTAATGACAACCAATGTAGTGCACAGAGACAGTGACATTTTACTTACAACTTCAGCATTAGCATAGTACAATTGCACATTGAACTGCGGACATTGCACGTTCTCCACAAGTGTTGCTCAAACAGATCTGCATATAGCATCACATGAGCTTCATGGGCCACCGTACAGTCCTGCATCCAACTCTGCAGACTACCAACAAGACAGTCTGAACTGCCCATATCACATGCTTCAATTCCAAGTATTCTGGACATATGCACAATTGTCAGATTTTATCATAGTGTTGCCTCTCTTTTACATATCATAAAATCATAGAAAGAAAAACAGACAATTGGTAGGAAACAATCACTGAAAATGATCTTTTATTTGGCTGCACTACCTGCATGTTAATGGAGGAGTTCTGCTGCCTGCTATCTACTAGCTATGTCTTAAGCCCCCCAAACACTTTCCACATCTCTCCTGACTCTCCCATACAGGAGACAGACTTCTCTTAACAAAAGAACTAGCAGTCCAAAATCAGACATGCCAGATCCTAATCTGTCAGGAGGGAGTCAGGGGACCCCATACATACTATCAGCCAAGCCAGTCAACATTGGCAGATTCGGGAGGCCTTAACCCCTTTCTGATGTGAAGCATAATAATAACGTCTTGCGGTTAACGCAGCACTGCGACCAGAGTCGTGGTGATCACATTAAAATTCCACCGCCATCTTACCTCAGGGTAGGAGGCGGCAGAGTCCCAGGGGGTGGAGACAACGCCCCCGGCAATTAGGATTGCGGTGATTGGCTGTTCCAAATCGCAGCATTTCTCAGTGTTTCAGGCAATCAGATTGCCTGAAACACTGATGTCCAGCCTAGGATTGGTGCTGTAAGAGCACCAATCACAGGCTGGTGCCTGGCAACGCCAAGCATCTCCTGAGCCCACTCTGATCAGCGCGATCGACGATGACATCGACCTCACCAATCACAACGCGTAACTGCACTGTGACCGCCCTGTACGTCCTCATAGTAGTTGAGAATTTGTCCAATCTGCGCTGTGCTGGGCCTTGTGGTGCCACAGAAGCCTTTGACACCACAATCGCTTCTCCTGCTGCCTGTTGCTGCTGAAGAACGAAGACATCTGTAATAAGATCCCTGCCTAATCTCTCCTCATCCACCCCAATCCCCCTCTCCTTCCTTCCCCACCTCTCTGTTTACCCTCCCCTTTCTGCCACTGAGCGCTGATCAGTACTTGATCGCTCGCTTTTGGCAGTTTTTTGTGTGTGTGTGTGTGTGTGTGTGTGTGTGTGTGTGTGTCCGGCAGAGGCCGAGCGCTGATCAGTTACGCAAATCACTGATCAAAGCCCGTGATTGCTGTTTTCCAGGACTTTTTTTTTTGTCCCTGTCCATTTTTCAAGCCCATACCTTTGCACTACCTCCGTGCGCACATTCAGCAGCCGCCGAGCGTTGATCGGTGACGCAAATCTCTGATCAGCACTCGTGCTTGCCGTTTTACACTTTGTTTTTCACTGACTTTTTTTTTTTTATGTAAAGGGCAGTCAAACAGTCCAATTGTGCGCCATGCTGGGCCTTGTGCTGCCACAGAAGCCTGTGACACCACAATCGCTTCTCCTGCTGTGACAGAAGACATAAGAAAGAAGACAGAAGAAAGTTGTTGTTTTTTCAGGCGTCCTGCAGCGGCCGAGCGTTCAGCAGTGCCGCAGATCACTGATCCGCACTCGTGCCCGCTTGTTTTACACTTTTTTTTTCCTCCCCTCCCTTTGCACTACCTCCGTGTGCACATGCAGCAGATGCCGAGCGTTGATCAGTGACACAGGTCCTGATCCTCCCCTGAACTGCCACGAAGACACCCCAGGACAGAAGATGAACCAGCGCCCCCCATTACTGACCCCATACGGACCTCGCTTCCCAAAAATTACTAGTCACCGATTCCTGATTTTGTGGCGCAATCAGGAATCAAGTTTGACACCATCGTCCTCACGGAAATAGACTTTTTCAAAGTCTTTTTCTCTGAGGATTTTGTAAACCTCATGGTGGGCCAAACTAATTTGTACGCTCAACAATTTTTGGCACAAAACCGCTCATCATTTTCTAACTGACTCCTGTATGACAGTAGAAATGATGAAGTTTTGGTGCTGGTCCTTAACATGGGGATCCTGAAGAAACCAGATGCTCGGCAATACTGGTGTGTTGACGTTTTACATAACACTCCTGTGTTCCAAATGGTCATGACCCGGACACGTTTTGATGCCATCCACAAACTCTTGCATTACAACGATAATGCACGGTGTCCTGCACGAGATGAACCCAAAATTGATCATCTTTTCAAAGTGTGGCCGTTCATCAAGCACTTCAACAAGTTTGCTGAAGTATATGTGCCCCAAAGGGACATCTGAGTAGATGAGTCCGTAATTCATTTTAAGGGGAGGCTCAAATTACAGCAGTACCGGCCTAGTAAGAGGGCCAGGTACGGAATTAAACTCTATAAACTGTGTGAGAGTACCTCAGGGTACACCCATAATTTTAGGGTTTATGAATAGAAAGACTCCCAGATTGAACCCCCTGAATGCCCCCTGTCCTGGGAGTGGGAAAATTGTGTCGTACCTTCAGTTCCAGGCGTAGTGATCAAGGCCCTGATATTTGTCAGTGGTGAAAGAGGGAGCCCAGTACTTCCGGAACTGAAGGTGCTCGTATTGTACCAGGCAAGCAGTTGCCTGGGGAGGTTCCTCAAAGCGGAAAAAAAGGTAAGTCACAAAAGAGGTGCAGAGCATGTTACAGAAGGGAAATACGCAAAGACACCATTAATCAATGTGACACCTGCCCCGACAAACTTGGCCTGTGTATGAAAGAATGCTTCAAAAAGTACCATACTTCCATGCACTACTAAATTCATTTCTGACTTACACAACTGACGTATGACAACCTGACGAACACTACACAGCTCAGGTATGCCACTACACTATGCCATACAGGAAACAGTAGATCAGTTCCAAAAAGGTGGCACTTGTTGGGCATTTCCACTGTTTAGGCACATCAGGGGCTCTGCAAACGCAACATGACACCCACAGACCATTCCATCGAAGTCTGCATTTCAAAGCGTCACTCTTTCCCTTCCAAGCCCTGCCGTGCGCCCAAACAATGGTTTTCCCCCACATATGGGGTATCAACGTACTCCAGGGAAATTGCACAACAACTTTTGGGGTCCAATTTCTCCTGTTAATTTTTTCCTTTCACATTTGATTAATTGCTGTGAAGCACCTGATGGGTTAATAAACTTCCTGAATGCGGTTTTTAGCACCTTGAGGGGTGCAGTTTTTAGAATGGTGTCACTTTTGGGTATTTTCTGTCATATAGACCCATCAAAGTGACTTCAAATGTGATGTGGTCCCTAAAAAAATGGCTTTGTAAATTTTGCTGGAAAAATGAGAAATCACTGGTCAACTTTTAACCCTTTATAGCTTCCTAACAAAAAAAAAAATTTGGTTCCAACATTGTGCTGATCAGAAGTAGACATGTGGGAAATGTTATTTATTAACTATTTTGTGTGACATAACTCTCTGATTTAAAGGCATAAAAATTCAAAATTTGAAAATTGCAAAAATGTCACAATTTGTCATATTTCTGATTTTTTCACAAATAAACGCAAGTCATATCAAATAAATGTTCCCACTACCATGTAAAAAAAAAAACAATCTCAGAAACAATGGGATCCGTTGAAGCGTTTCAGAGTTATTACCTCAAATTGACAGTGGTCAGAGTTGTAAAAATTGTCCCGGTCATTAACGTGCAAACAGCCTTCAGGGGTAAAAGGGTTCAGGCTAGGCCTAAATATCAGATGTGTGTTGCATGAGTATGCCAACTGTGTCCATACATGTAACGTGCATGGATGCCCCGAGATGAGCATCAGGCAAGTTGTTTTCCCGGAATTTTGGCATCAGCTTACTCCCCTGTGTGTTCAGCTATCCAATCTGTGTAGCTATGAAGGCCACTAGAGCAAGTATTGTCACGTATATACACACACACATATATACACACACACTATTAAAAAAAGACTTTTGTACAAATTACTTAATTCAAAATAAACTACCCCTGTAGTGTACAGGTTCCCTTTGTAAGGAGACTAGTGACAGCATAGCAGTGTAACCAGTACAGAATAGGGAACCGAATGTAAATAGTTTGGTACCCACCACAAATGGAGTATGTCTTCATAGAAACTGTAAGGCCACAGCAGCCACAATACCTTATCAGTACAGTGCACACAGGCCGCCTTCTCCACAATAATAGCAATTACAGCATGAAAGACAGAGCACTTACATGTGTCCACTATATATATAGCTCTGTATATACAGGCAGCAAAATAGTTAAGATGCTAATAAGGTGATAGTCACTGAGGCGTCAATTAAAAGTGATTAAATACTTAAAGGCAAAAGGACAGGTGACATCTTTATAACTCCAGGGACCCTTGCTCTGGTCAACCTGGGCCAACTGGATATTTTTTTTCCCAAAAAAAGCAGTTGGTTGGTTGTATTAGGAGACAATTGCTCTCATGGCACTGTTTTTGGAATGAAGTACATATGGTTTTCTGATACTATCCAACCTCTAATTAATTACCCTTTCAGGTCTGCCAAACTGGTGTGTTATTTCAATGGTGGCAGCTGGCTGCATCCAAGAGAAACCAGCCCAACTCATTTCTCTTCCCAAGACGACTCAAATTACCAGGATCCACCAATAAATATCATTCAGCAGGGTCTCAAGTACAATGAGCACTATGTAAGTAAAAACATTTTGCAACATTTAGACTAGGAGACTGAAGATCCACTTTAATACAGAAACAGATGAGGTTCAGAAGAAACTCAAATCAACCTCAGATCAATCGCCAAAAGAGTACCCAGCAGCAGCGATCATGCATTGGGGAACTGGGCTACCTGGATGTGTTGCTCCTCGCGGATATACATGTGTTAGACTATAATTTGTTAGTTCATTTGTGCATAAAACAATCTATAATTGTCTGTGATGGAAACAGTCATGCCTGGTTTAGTAATCATGGGACAATGACACAATTCTTCTCTAAGTACCAGTTGACGGGGCTCAGCTTGTATTATCTAGTTCTGAATTTATGTTGACCTACATGTAGACATCTTATGGTTACTTGCATTGTTCATGAGCTCATACACCAAGCATCTATCTAACCGTATCACGGACCACAGTCCTATTCCAAGTTCATAAAGACATACAGCATGGATACATACAGACCCACCACAGAAATCAATGCTGAGACCTCACATTCCCACAGCTGATGAAGAACTGGACAAAGGGGTTCTTTGTAAAGAAGCCATCACATGAACAAGGTTGTGCAGATGCTCTATCTTGTTATACTTGGTCTTTGTACAAATAGGGATAATGGATGTTAGATATATCCTAACATTTATACCAGAACAAACAAGATGGTGAAAAATGAGGAAAAGTAGGATCATTGGTATCATTATAGGACGCTTTGGTTTTGTTTTTTTCACATTTCATGTAACATTAATTTTGCCTGCTGCACACCAATGACATTCACGGTGTCTGGAAAATCAGAGGGTGCCGTGATCCAAACTCAACGTCGTGGGCATAAATGAAGCAGTTGAGTCCAGGTCAGGATTCCCACTGGTACCACAGTCCTTCCTAGGACCATGAATGTTTAAGTGGGAAACCAGCTGCTGTTTTGCAACAGCTGAAAAACTACAGGTTATACTGCTCTAACTACTTGGCAACAAAAGTTGTGACAACTTGTATTTTCCTGCTCAGACATCCTTGCAAAAAGTTAGGCCCTGTTCATATACTGCATTATTTATATCTATCTATCTATATAGATCGAGATCTATCTATCTTATCTATCTATCAATATAGATTTATATAGGGAATGTAGATTGTGAGCCTGAATGGGGACAATGCTGATATGGTCTGTAAATTGCCTGAATTGTAAAGCACTGCGGAATATGTTGGCGCTATATAAATAAAAATATTATTACTATTAATTATTATTATTATTATTATTATTAAAGATATATAGAAATAAAAAGGAACCCCCATTGTCAGCTTTTTATGTATAGCCAACAGACTGGACCAAACAGCCCCAAATTTAGCATATAGGTAAATCAGTTGGTTCCAAAGGCTTTAGACTGGTATTCAGCTCTCTAGAACTATTCTGAAGATATTTGCCCAAAAAAAACCACAAACAAAATATTAATTTGCAGCCAAACAACTGTACCAATCAGCTCCAAATTCCAAATTCAAAGTGTCAGTCATTACTCGGTTCGCACTGGTAACACCTGCACTCATTTACAATAAACCCTGGAGGCATATTCTCAGGGAGATCCTCCTGTGTCCGGCCCATAGATCTTAACAGCTCATTTGCATACAACAGAAACGTGGATTTCTCTGGAATGAGACATCGAATCGCAGCTAACAAGGTATGACTTTATTTAACTTTCTATGACCTGTGTGCCCACATAGACTGCTTAGGAGGGTTGATCCTACTGACGGATGCCCTTTATGCTAAACGTGTCAGAATTCTGAAACGTGTCAAAACTTGTCTTCCATTACTTGCACCTGAGCCTCAGTTGGGCCGGGCCTCATTGAAATGAGACTAGGTCTAATAAGGCCACGCAGTGCAACAAGAAGTGAGCCAGAATTGCTGTGCACATTTATGGCACAAAGTGAGCTAATTAATAGGTGGGGTAAACAGAGTAGAAAGTCTTAAAATTAGACCAACTCATCAAACAGCATTAAACACTTTGATAAATCTGTCACGTTAAGATGATCTAGTCTAAATTTGCAAAAAATCTAAGAATTAGATCGTTTTGATCAATCTGATCTAGATCTAGAGGACTTCGTGCATAAGATAGACTTTACAGAGCCATCGAAGGTACAAGCCAGGAAAAGCTCCCAACATATAAATCCGATTGAGGCCTGTGACAGATGCCATACAGTACCATCATATTCTTAGTTCCTGCTAAGCTGCGGTCATCTTACAGACTCCCACCTGGAAGTGTTTTCCCTTGTTGTGAGGGGCTCCTTTGCACAACAGGTCCAGGTGAGTGGTCACAACATCTCCCCCTTCATTCCCCCTCCAAACCTCAGGCTCTTCACCATTGGCGCTCCAACTGCTTTTGTTTTCCATACAGTACCATCAGGCATCTCACTTCAATTAGAATATCATCAAAAAGTTAATTTATTTCAGTTCTTCAATACAAAAAGTGAAACTCATTATATAGTCATTACAGACAGTGATCTACGTATTTCAAGTTTTTATTTCTGTTGATGTTGATGATTATGGCTTACAGCCAATGAAAACACAAGTCATTATCTCAGTAAATTAGAATAATTAACAAAAAACACCTGCAAAGGCTTCCTAAGCGTTCAAAAAGGTCCCTTAGTCTGTTTCAGTAGGTTCCACAATCATGGGGAAGACTTCTGACTTGACAGATGTCCAGAAGGCAGTCATTGACACTAAGTAAATGCAAAGTAAATTTTGCATTTCATTTGAAAATCAAGGTCCCAGAGTCTGGAGGAAGAGTGGACAGGCCACAATCCAAGCTGCTTGAGGTCTAGTGTGACGTTTCCACAATCAGTGATGGTTAGGGGAGCCATGTCATCTGCTGGTGTAGGTCCACTGTGTTTTATCAAGACCAAAGTCAGCGCAGACGTCTACCAGGAAATTTGAGAGCACTTCATGCTTCCCTCTGCCGACAAACTTTTTGCAGATGGAAATTTCATTCTCCAGCAGGACTTGGCACCTGTCCACGCTTCCAAAAGTACCAATACCTGGTTTATAAACAACAGTATCACTGTGCTTGATTGGCCAGCAAACTCGCCTGACCTTAACCCCATAGAGAATCTATGGAGTATTGTCAAGAGGAAGATGAGAGACACCAGACCCAACAATGCAGACGAGGTGAAGGCTGCCATCAAAGCAACCTGGGCTTCCATAACACCTCAGCAGTGCCACAGGCTGATCGTCTCCATGCCACGCCACATGATGCAGTAATTGATGCAAAATTGCAAGTATTGAGTGCATATACTGAACATACATTTCAGTAGGCCAACATTTCGGATTTTAAAAACATTTTTCAAGCTGTTGTTATAAAGTATTCTAATTTACCTAGATAATGACTTTTGTGTTTCATTGGTTGTAAGCCATAATCATCAACATTAACAGAAATAAACACTTGAAATAGATCACTCTGTTTGTAATGACTCTATATAATATATGAGTTTTACTTTTTGTATTGAAGAACGGAAATAAATTAACGTTTTGATGATATTCTAATTTAGTGAGATGCACCTGTATTATCAATACACGCCTTCTTCAGGCAATGAAATCCTATGGATAGCCGTAGCATCTTTCCTGCTAAACATGGTCAAACCCCACCAAGAACAACATCTGCAAGGAGTTTGTATGTTCTCCTCGTGTTTGCGAGAGTTCCCTCCGCATTCTCCGGTTTCCTCCCACACTCATACTGGGAGTTTAGATTGTGAGCCCCAATGAGGACCGTAATGATCACGTATGTAAAGCGCTGTGGAATATGATGGTGCTAAATAAGCTTATTAATTATTTTTATTTCTTAATTATAAACTGATGATGGGGGTCACTTCTTGGTTTCCAAATGATCTGTTGTAAGCAGGGCTGTGGAGTTGGAGTTGGTGTCGGTATAAAATGGACCGATTCCTAAAATATATAATAAATTGGTATAGTAGTACAATGTAGGATGTGCTGTAAATGTTATCATAACAATTTGGGAAAGTTGTGAAATGTCCTATAAATGTCTGTTCCTGATCTAAGCATTTACCGTATTTTTCGGACTCTAAGACACACTTTTTTCCTCTATGTGGGGGAAGCAGTAGCAGTGGAGGAGTGGGGCACAGAAGGCAGCAGCCGTCTGCTGCAGCCTACACACTGTCCCCGCTGCTAAAGAAAATAAATATTCACTGCCCCCGACGCCCATGGGCGTGGGGAGCATTGAATATTCATGCTCCTTAATAGCGGCACACAGTGTATCCGCAGTGCGGCTTCTGCTGCTGCCGGGCGATCGCATGTGCCCGCTATTAAAGGACATGAATATCACCCCCTCCCCACACCCATGGGCGGGGGTAGAGGGTGAATATTCATGCCCTTTAATAGCGCTGCGGCTACGCTGTGTGCCGGCTATTAAGGAACATGAAGTCACTGCTCCCCGCGCACACAGTCCAAGCGTGGGGGCAGTGACTTCCGGCAGCAGATCTCTCCTTGTGAGCCGCGCACATGGCGAGATCAGTGTGGGCAAACAGGACGAAGCGCTGGAGGAGAGAGAAGAAAGGTGAGTAGGAGTGTTTATTCTTTTTTATGTGCAGCGTGATGGGGATGAGGGGCGCCATGCCTACCGGGACAGGGATGAGGGGCGCCATGCCTACCGGGACAGGGATGAGGGGCGTCATGCCTACCGGGACAGGGATGAGGGGCGTCATGCCTACCGGGACAGGGATGAGGGGCGTCATGCCTACCGGGACAGGGATGAGGGGCGTCATGCCTACCGGGACAGGGATTACTGTGCCATGCCTACCAGGATAGGGATTACGGTGCCATGCATCCAAGGTTAGGGACTACTGTGCCATGCATACCAGGATAGCGACTACTGTGCCATGCATATCAGGATAGGGACTACTGTGCCATGCATACCAGGATAGGGATGAGGGGTGTCATGCATACCAGGATAAGGATGAGGGGTGCCATGCATACCAGAATGGGGATGGGGGCCACGTATAATAGGAAGGGGTGCCATATATACCAGGATGGGGGATATTTTCAGAATTGGGGTACATTGCCCCTATACCAGTGTCAGCAGCAGATCCCCCTCCCCCTTAACAGAGCATTGTGACATTTTTTCCTTACATTTTTTTTTTTTTTTTACTATTGTCCTCCTTTAAAACCTAGGTGCGTCTTATAGTCCGAAAAATATGGTAGGCTTTTAGTTGAGATGAATCTGTGCTGCAAGTTATGTACATGCTCAGTAGTGACCAGTGCTGTGGAGTCGGAAGTCAGGGAAATCGAGGAGTTGGAATCGGTGGTTTGGCTTACCAATTCCACAGCCTGGTTGTAAGCTGTGGGACAATCCTGCAGCACATTTTCACTGTCACTGTAGAACAACCACATGAAAACATAAATCACAAAGTTACCTTTGATTCTTTCAAATAATCCTAGACAATTACCGTCTTCCCCTAAGCCCACTCCCATTGATAAAAAGTTGAGCTAACAAGATAATTTTATTTTACTTTTTGTACTCTCCACAGAAGTTGTTGTCTGTGACAGCTTAATGAGGTTACAAACTATAAATCTGTTCAAGTTTGGCTAAACAAGCTACATGTTCAGAAAGCATAAAGCAGCTCAGGGTCTTCAAAAAACAACCATATGTGAACCAACATCCCAAGTAGGAAATTACCTGGTCGATGAAAATCAGCGAGGTACCTTGTTTATCGGAAGGCATGCAGTGATCATGGAGATATAGCATTGTGGTTTTCCACCGAATATGCGACAAATTACATGACAGATGTTTCCATGTATTAAACACAGTATTTTAGGTTTTTAAAATAATTCATATTTTTATTTACTAACATAAAAATAAATTATAATTTTCTCCATTAAATTTCTGAACATAAAAAGACATGAGAAAGTTCATGCTCCAGGAACCCTAAGTAAAGACACAGCAGTGATAACATACTTGGTCGGTGGAGGACTACACAGTGTGGGGGAGGGATGAGGAAGCAGTAGGTGGCATTTCTCTGCTGTGTAGTCAGCTTACATCACAATGTGCAAACCTACCAGCGGGACGGGTGTAGATCTATTGAACATCAGAGGTGCACCCACCAGCATTGCTCTGGCCAACTAAACTGTACCAGGATTGTAACTAGAACAGAGAATGATTAAAAGGGAAATTAAAAGATTAGGACTCCAAGCAAAAAGTTCCAAATAGGTGGGGGGTCTCACCGCTGAGACCCCCACTAGTCACCAAAACTGGGTACTTTCCTACCTACTTTGAATGTGCTCCACCATTCAATCCCTGTAAGATGGGCGAGAATGCAAGGTCCAGTGCTCTGCTCTCTGCCAGTCCCACAGACCATGAATGGAGAAGCAGTGGAGCATGTACACATCCACACCATTCATACTAGGTACAAAAGTGGTCCGTTCTGGAGATTGTTGTGGTCTCAGCCTTTAGAGTCTAAAAAGGGTCTCAAACTCGGCTAAGTATATGGGCCGCACATAGAAAAGATGTGAATTTGAAGAGCCGCATTCTTTGCAGGATATGACATTTTTAATGAAACCATATTGTTTTTTCTATACACCTTTTGGATCATTTTTTGAACATTTTTGGCCTTTTTATTATATTATTTTACATGGCATTCATTTTATGGTCTACGGTACAGCTTTTACAATTTTTATTTCCTTTTTGTGTCCCCTAATTGGCCACATACCGTGATTTTTTTTCTTACAATTTGCACCATATAGTAATTCTGACCAACTTCTTATAGTAATGTCCTCCATCCCGGTCCCCATCTTGTAGTAATGTCCTCCATCCCGGTCCCCATCTTGTAGTAATGTCCTCCATCCCGGTCCCCATCTTGTAGTAATGTCCTCCATCCCGGTCCCCATCTTGTATTAATGTCCTCCATCCCGGTCCCCATCTTGTAGTAACGTGATCAACCCCAACCATAATACAACTGCAACCCTAGCCCCAATCCTAACCCCAACACCAACCCTAACCCCAACACCAACCCTAACCCAAACACCAACCCTAACCCAAACACCAACCCTAACCCAAACACCAACCCTAACCCAAACACCAACCCTAACCCAAACACCAACCCTAACCCAAACACCAACCCTAACCCAAACACCAACCCTAACCCAAACACCAACCCTAACCCAAACACCAACCCTAACCCAAACACCAACCCTAACCCAAACACCAACCCTAACCCAAACACCAACCCTAACCCAAACACCAACCCTAACCCAAACACCAACCCTAACCCAAACACCAACCCTAACCCAAACACCAACCCTAACCCAAACACCAACCCTAACCCAAACACCAACCCTAACCCAAACACCAACCCTAACCCAAACACCAACCCTAACCCAAACACCAACCCTAACCCAAACACCAACCCTAACCCAAACACCAACCCTAACCCAAACACCAACCCTAACCCAAACACCAACCCTAACCCAAACACCAACCCTAACCCAAACACCAACCCTAACCCAAACACCAACCCTAAACCAAACACCAACCCTAACCCAAACACCAACCCTAACCCAAACACCAACCCTAACCCAAACACCAACCCTAACCCAAACACCAACCCTAACCCAAACACCAACCCTAACCCCAACACCAACCCTAACCCCAACACAACCCTAAACCCAGAATTTATTTTTTACGCCGTCCTTTGTGCGGTATAAGTGATTAGACGACTTTATTCTTCGGGTTCGTGCGATTACAGAGATACCAGAATCATATCGGGTTTTTATGATTGTCAGCTGTCACACACTAAAAGACGCTTTTTTTGCAAAGCTAGTTTTTGCATCGAGCTATATTTTGGCCGACAGTCATGTGACGGCTTGTTTTTTGCAGGATGACTTGACGTTTTTATTGGTACAATTTTCAGGCACGTGCCTTTTTCTGATCTCTTTCGATTCCGATTTTTGGGAGGCAGAATAAACAAAAAACAACAATTCAGGAATTGTTTTTTTTCCCCAAAAATTTTTTTATGCTGTTCCGCGTGTGGTTAAATTGATAAGGCTGCTTTATTCTTCGGGTCACTACGTTTACAGCGGTACCACATTTATATCGTTTTTCTATGTTTTGGCGCTTTTACACAATAAAAGCTATTTTATAGAAAAAATTATTTCTTTGCATCGCTTTATTCTGAGAGCTATAACTTTTTTATTTTTCGGCTGATGAGGCTGTATAGCAGCTTGTTTTTTGCGGGACAAGATGACATTTTCAGCAGTACCATTTTTACTTATATTTGATCGAGTTTTATTCCATTGTTTTGTTTGGTGGTGTGATAAAGCATTGTTTTTAGCTTTGTTTTTTTTTTTTACCGTGTTCACTAAAGGGGTTAACTAGTTGGACAGTTTTAAAAGTGAGGTAGTTCCGGACGCAGCGATACCAAATATGTGTACTTTTATTGTTTTGTTTTTTTCATAATATTTATTGATGGGTACATTATATTTTTATTTTTTAATATTTTCACTTTTTTTTCATTTTTTTAACACTTATTTTACTTCTATACTTTGTCCCACTATGGGACTTTCGCTTTTTTTTACTCTGATCGCCTTTATAGCATAGAGAGCAGCACCATCCCTGTGCTATACAGGCTGTCGGCACAAAAGATGCAGAAGATACTTTGGTCATGCACAGCGCATGATCAAAGTATCTTCCTGCTGTCTGGTGACCCGGATGTTGTCATGACGACATCCGGGTCACCATGACAACCACGGAACCCGGCCTCAGACAGCGCGGGACGGCGGGGAAGAGGCGAGTATCGGAGCTTACCTCCGCAATGCTGCGATTGACTTCAATCACAGCATTGCGGGGGTTAATGTGCTGGGAGAGGTGTGGGACCGCTCCCAGCACCGGGTATCAGCTGTGACAATCAGCTGAGATACGGTGGCGATCGAGCCCGCACAGCCTGTGTGCGGGCGAAATCAACAGGGCGTACTAATACGTATCAGGCTCTTAAGTCCCAGGGCGCAGATACATATTAGTACGCACTGGGCTTAAAAGGGGTTAAAGAAGCACTCCCATCAAATTTTTTATCTTCTTAACATATTGAATCATATTACATAGCACTATGTACTTACTTGCTCATTTCCCTTTCTACCCAGCTAATTCTTCTACTTTCCATTAAGTCTATGACATCACATGATTAAAAACTGACCAGCTTTATACGCCTTTAACCTACCAAAAAAAGACCCACTTTCTAATAGACTAATTGTATGTGCCAAGTCCACACTCTGACCTCCTACACGGCCTCTGGTCCTGTCCTGCATCGGTGTCCTATTGGGACCAGGTAGCTGACATGATTAACAGCACATGGGGACCAGGATATGTCCTTTCTCCATGTTTAGCCCTGCTGCATGTTTGGATTAACAAACAACCCTAACAAATTAATAGGGAGTCCCCCCAAGCTACTACATACCTGGTTTATATTGGCGATGAAACAGCTCCTAAAACATTGGCTAGATCCAAATATCCCCCCATTACGGAACTAACAGCACAAATGAAGCATTATATGGAGGCAGAACAACAAGATGCCCTATGTAATAAAGAGAAGCAAGCAGGCTTTCTAAAATGGAAACAGTTTATTATAAATTGCTGTTCAATAGAGGACAAAAGGAAAATGGTAGAACCCTTTACATCTACAGCATGGTATATACTAGAAGATCTCAAAAATAACTTAGGTCCACTTCGTTTAACTTAAAATGAAGAAGAGAATGGTGAGGAGAACAATCAATGGGCCAGGACTTCTGGCATAGATATAAATGCATTAATTTCCATGATGGCTTCAATGAGATATAAGATACTGTCAACTAATTCATTTTGTTGTTTGTTATATCTGTTATATCAATTAAATATGTGAATAGAGTTATTATAGACCCAGTCAGCGTACGGGCACTCTTACCTCTCTATGTACCAGATTAGATGGATGTTATGTATTTATGTTTTGAAAATCAAATAAAAATTATGTTGAGAAAAAAAAAACAGACCAGCTGAATCCTTCTAAGCTCTATGTAGAAACAGGAGGTCAATTTTCACTGCAAGACTCATAAGTCACTGCAAAACTCCCTGGCAGGGGGAGGAGCAGAGCTGGGTCATGAGTTGAAGAGGGAGATGATTTATGCAGGTCAAAGAAACTTCCTGTTTCTACATAGAGCAAAGAGAAGAATTAGCTGGGTAGAAAAGCAAAGTGAGCAATTGGAAGTGCACAGTGCTACATAATATGATGACTGCAGTATAATATGATGTTGCAATATATTAAGAGTTTCAAAACTATAATGGGAGAGCTTCTTTAAAATAGCCAGTATCTGTTGCAAGTGTAGGGAGCTCACTTCCTGAGCCCTCTCTACACAGAATCCCCCGCAATCACATATAGATCTTTAATATTTTGTTAAGGGGTTATACAAGCTCAAAAACCATTTCACTCAACCATCAAGTGTATTGAGTATTCAGGATGTATTTATACTTGGCTGCTGTATATGCTGGATGTATACATTAGTAGGATTTCTCTGGGTATACCTCAGACACTTACCAAATGTATAGATGAGCATGCATCACCTATAATGTAACCAAATGTGTACTACGTAGTAGAATTCTTTTGCATGATACCTCTGTATAGAATATTAGCAGACTACACAAAAGGTCTAACAATGGATGGCAGCCTGATAAAAAATACTATTTTTGACTTCCATTTGCAGAATAGAGGTCTTGATTTATCTGATGTATGTGCCTGGAAAGCAAACAGACACTGAAACCAACAGTGCGAATTAGGCACTAGGTATCATTCAGACATGCGTAGAGCAGCCACATTTTGACCTAGGCTGAACACTGCTCTATTGACCCTAACAGCAAATTTGATCCCAAAAGCACATAATTTAAGCAGAATGGAGCATTTACATGTGCAGTGCACCACTAGCAAATAGTAAGACTATGGGCAGAGTCAGACAGTGGTATAAATCGGACAGAGATCGGAACGCAGTGCACGGACTGGTGGGCGGCCCTCCCAACCCCAGTGTGACAGCTGCACAGAAATACATGAAGCTGTCACGCTCGGGTCGGGACAGCCACTAGCCAGTCCATGCACTATGTTAAGATTTATATGGCCGTCTGACTGTGCCCTATAAATACGTTGTTTGGCACTCGTTTACAGACCTATTTACACAGACTGACAAACAATTATGGCTGCGATTACTATGGTTATGTACCTACACAGTATTATGTTATTGGCAGAACATCCCGTTTAGACAGGGCAATATGCTACTGTAATTTTTTTTTTTTACCGGTATAAACAATCCATCCCCCAACGAACGAGCGCTTTGCTCATGATTACCAGCATGTTTACACTGGTGGATAACTGGGACCAGTGTTCCAACAAATGCTCTTTTGCCAATTATCTACTCCTGTATGTGCACTATAAAAGGACATAGTGTGATGTATTAAAAAAAATGCACTGAGTTTGGGGCCTCCCATCTGTCTAATTAGCAGTCTTGTTTATTAAACTTCTCAGGAAGTATACATTTTCCTTCCACAGACACTAAACTCTACATTCCGCACTTAACCCCTGCATGTAAGTGAACTGATAACAACCCAAACAATGCATACTGTTACTGTAATTAAGGCAGTAATTCAGAGCAGACACTCCCAAGCTTCTTTCATAATATCCTCCTCTTTGTAGCTGCACATTCCATTTGTCAGCAGAGACCAAGCAAGGCTGGGTCAGGCTTACAGCCGTCAGCAGAGACCAAGCAAGGCTGGGTCAGGCTTACAGCCGTCAGCAGAGACCAAGCAAGGCTGGGTCAGGCTTACAGCCGTCAGCAGAGACCAAGCAAGGCTGGGTCAGGCTTACAGCCGTCAGCAGAGACCAATCAAGGCTGGGTCAGGATTACAGCCGTCAGCAGAGACCAAGCAAGGCTGGGTCAGGCTTACAGCCGTCAGCAGAGACCAAGCAAGGCTGGGTCAGGCTTACAGCCGTCAGCAGAGACCAAGCAAGGCTGGGTCAGGCTTACAGCCGTCAGCAGAGACCAAGCAAGGCTGGGTCAGGCTTACAGCCGTCAGCAGAGACCAAGCAAGGCTGGGTCAGGCTTACAGCCGTCAGCAGAGACCAAGCAAGGCTGGGTCAGGCTTACAGCCGTCAGCAGAGACCAAGCAAGGCTGGGTCAGGCTTACAGCCGTCAGCAGAGACCAAGCAAGGCTGGGTCAGGCTTACAGCCGTCAGCAGAGACCAAGCAAGGCTGGGTCAGGCTTACAGCCGTCAGCAGAGACCAAGCAAGGCTGGGTCAGGCTTACAGCCGTCAGCAGAGACCAAGCAAGGCTGGGTCAGGCTTACAGCCGTCAGCAGAGACCAAGCAAGGCTGGGTCAGGCTTACAGCCGTCAGCAGAGACCAAGCAAGGCTGGGTCAGGCTTACAGCCGTCAGCAGAGACCAAGCAAGGCTGGGTCAGGCTTACAGCCGTCAGCAGAGACCAAGCAAGGCTGGGTCAGGCTTACAGCCGTCAGCAGAGACCAAGCAAGGCTGGGTCAGGCTTACAGCCGTCAGCAGAGACCAAGCAAGGCTGGGTCAGGATTACAGACGTCAGCAGAGACCAAGCAAGGCTGGGTCAGGATTACAGACGTCAGCACAGACCAAGCAAGGCTGGGTCAGGATTACAGACGTCAGCACAGACCAAGCAAGGCTGGGTCAGGATTACAGCCGTCAGCCCATCACCTGTCTCTGATTGAAAGTGCTGCTCACCCCTTGCACATTTGTCTGCAGTTTGACCTGTTTTCTCAGCTCTGTAACTTCAGAACAAATTGGTTTCATCCACATATAATGTAGCTGGGCAGACTGGACATTTTTGATAGCTAGAGGACATGTAAAGTTGCATAAGTCACATTTAGGCTATGTGCCCACGATGCAGAAATGCTCCGGATTTTTTTTCCTGAGCGTTTCTGCATCTCCCTGGCAGAAAAAAACATGTGGATTGTAGATGCGTTTTTCCTGCCAGGGACATGCGGATGTGAAGCGTTCTTCACATGCATTTCCGCATGCGGGTTGTCAAGTGCTTTCCAAGCGATTTTACCATCACTTGGAAAGTGCTTGATTACTTGGTCACACTATATAAATCCATGCAAACGGCATGAATTTATATAGTGTGACCGTAAAGAATGGTAAAAATAAATATATACTTACCTTGTGATGGCCCCCAGAGTCTTTATTCGATGCGTCTCGGCTTGCCGGCAGCTCGCGGTACACTGAAAGGACCTGCAGACACCAGCGGTCGCGTGACCCGTCACATGACTAAATGACGTCAGCGCAGGTTCTTGAGTCCACCGCGAGCTGCCGGCAAGCCGAGACGAGGACACTGGGGGCCATCAGAAGGTAAGTATAATGTATATTTTTTATTTTATTCTTTTTTTTACAGGTTCTATGGTACCCGGGTCCAGAGGAGAGTCTCCTCTTCTCCAAACCCGGGTACCATCCGCACACTGAAATACATGGAATGCGCATGTACAGATGCAGTGATGCGGAATCCATGCGTTCCAATGCAAGTCAATGGCGGAGAAAACGCAGCGCTTCCCCAAAATAATTGCTAGTGCTGCGTTTTTTTCCGCAATAATAATTCGCAGCGGAAATTTCCGCAGCATATGCACAGCACATGCGGATTATCATTGGGGAACATGGCAGGCCTTCTACAAAGCGTTTTTTTAAGCATTTCTGCAGTGGAATTGCCGCTGCGGAAATGCTTAAAAAACGCATTGTGGGCACACAGCCTTAAGGTAAGTACACATGTCTTTTTCAGGCCGTCACTAACCTGACCATTCTTCAGATGGCTTCCGCTTGGAAGCTGCCACTATCTTAAAGGGGCATTTCCATCTTCAAAATCCTATCCCAATATGTAGTAGGTGTAGTAATAATATTAACAAAACCTCCAATTAGAAATGTAGTATAGTTTTTCTGACTCACTATGTCAGGACCTTAGGTATCCATGGTTATGACCACCAGTAACAAGCTAACTCACTATATCAGTGGTCGTAACCATGGATACCTAAGGTCCTGCAATGCCTGCACATGAGGAAAGAGACATAGTGAATCAGAAAAACTATACTACATTTCTAATTGGAGGTATTTGCTAATATTATTATTACACCTACTACATACTGGGATAGGATTTTGGATATGGGAATACCCCTTTAAGGCTGTGCCCACGATGCGTTTTTTAAGTGTTTCCGCAGCGGCAATTTTGCTACAGAAACGCTTAAAAAACATATGGTAGAAGGCCAGCCATGTTCCCCAACATTTCCGCTGCGGATTATCATTGCGGAAAAAAACGCAGCACTACCAATTATTTTGCGGAAGCGCTGCGTTTTCGTCGCCATTGACTTTCATTGGAACGCATGGATTACGCATCACTGCATCTGTACATACGGAATCCAAGCGTTTCAATGTGCAGATGGTACCCGGGTTTGGAGGACAGGAGACTCTCCTCCGGACCCGGGTACCATAGAACCTGTAAAAAAAAAGAATAAAATAAAAAATAAATATTATACTTACCTTCTGATGGCCCGCGGTGTGCTTGTCTCGGTTTGCCGGCAGATCGCAGTGGACTGAAGGACCTGCGCTGATGTCATTTAGTCATGCGACTGCAGGTCCTTCAGTTTAGTGTACCGCGAGCTGCCGGCAAGCCGAGACGCATCGAATCAAGGCTCCGGGGGCCATCAGAAGGTAAGTATAGATTTATTTTTTTATTTTTTACCATTCTTTACGGTCACACTATATAAATCCATGCCGGCTGCATGGATTTATATAGTGTTTCCAAGTTGTCAAGCACTTTCCAAGTGATGCTAAAATAGCTTGGAAAGCGCTTGTCAACCCGCATGCAGAAATGCATGTGAAGAACGCTTCACATCCGCATGTCCCTGGCAGGAAAAACGCATCTACAATCCGCATGTGTTTTTTCTGGCAGGGAGATGCAGAAACGCTCAGGAAAAATCCGGAGCATTTCTGCATCGTGGGCACATAGCCTTAATATGAAATTTAACAAAAAAAAAAAAAAAAAGATGTCGGTGGCAAGATCGCGACAGAAACAAAGACGACGTCAAAGGAGACACTTCAGGAAAAACACCACAAGCATTTCCCTGAAGAGTCTTCCGTTTCAGAAACGATGCAGGTATGCTGGCGTCTAAAAGACTTTGTGTTTACAAACCCTAAAAGGATGTTATCATTATTAATGGGTAAAGTTGCAGGATGTTATCAAAAACAAGCAATTTTGTTATTTACATGTTATTAAAAATCCTTTACATTCTCAAGAACAAAAAGCTTTTTACTATTGTTTACAGTTCGTTGCCTAGGTTACAAGCCACTGCCAATGGTCTATCTGCGGTGGCCATTCCCCTAGGCAAGGAGTGCAGCACTTACAAGTGTTTATCTAAAGCGCTTGTAAGCACTGCATTAAAGCTGGTTGGATAGCTGGATCTGGCCATCTACAGTGCTATTGTTCACCTCAGACACTGTAGAGCCAAAGCTGCTTCTGACTGCAGCATCAGAGCGCGCACATTCTGGGCCAGCAAAGTGACGCTGCTGGTCACCAGGAGCAGACAGGAAGCAAGGGAAAGGTGCACTTCTATTTGAGAGCTTTAGTAAAACTCTAATAAATACATGCCTAAAAAGGCACAAAAAGCACTATGAAGGCCACCTAAATGCTTAAAAGAGGGTTGTAAGGCAAGTAAACCCTATTAGGGCATAGGAACAACAAAAAGGAGGAAATCCAGGCCCTACATAAATTACAAAATTGAGAATTTATTTCAATAAGGGCTCGTTCACACTGGCGTAAAATACAGAGGAGTGCAATGCATAAAAATCTCGCATTGCACTCTGACCATTACTATTTAATGAGGCAGAGCAGATCGGCATACTGCAATTGGCAGCGTGTCTCACACAGCGCACACTCATTCAAGTCAATGGCTGCGTGTAAACCATCGAATTGCACTCAGATGTCATCCGAGTGCAGTCCGATATATGCCAAAACCGGCAATGGAGAAGATTAATCTCTCCTCCTTCTCCTCACCTGTGATCAGATTCTTGCATGCGGATCAGATGCTATACGCTAATGTGACCTAGGCCTAACTGACATAGAAGCTAGAAGCATACATGCAGTTTTGGAACACTTTCCACTGCAGTTTTTTTTTTTTTTAAAGCTAAAATCAGGAGTCGATTCACAAGGAAATAGAAAGGAAAAACTAGAAGGACTAAATCCAGGAAGCTAGCTCTACTTCTGGCTTTAGCTCAAGAAATGACATAAAAAACACACCATAAACTGCATCAAAAACCGCATGTGTATCTCCAGCCTTAAAGAGGTTGTCAGGTTTCGGAAAGACACTGTCCTCTGGCTGTAGTTTGTTAAAAAATAACAAAAAACAGCTATACTCACAGTCCCGCTCCAGCATGGTGTCTCCAACACTGTTCCTGGTGTCTGTTATTGTCTGCAGCCAATAAGTGAGCTCAGTGGCTCTGTCTGAGTTTATGGTATGTGCTGCCGAGTTCAATTATTGTCTGCAACGCTGTCAACGTGATATCAGTGCTTCAGACAACAACAGCCATTGGGAGCAGCTGCAGACAATTAGTACTGGACCCAGGGAGGAGGAGTAGAGCACAGTTGGTTTGTTTTAAACAAACTGCAGCTGGTGAACAGGGGCTTTCCAAAATCTAGCAAACTCCTTTAAAGTCACTTTCAGTTATTTATTTTTAAACATACAATTGATGTTGGTGGCTGTTCTTAATTTGTTACAAAACAATAAAAGGAATACTCAGGGGAACCGAGAAAATAAACGAGAGCAAAAACTGCCCACTTCTGACCCGGTAACAGGTCTTTTTTGCGGTATCAGCTCTTTTAAGCTTGTTACAAAAGAACTGCAGACTGTCCCCAATGTCTGCTGTGGGGATATTTACACCGAGATCAGTGCTTAGATGTGTCCACGAATGCTTACATATCATCCATATAAGTATACCATATAAGCATGTGTGTATACACAAGTATTATACATACATGTATAGTCTAATAATACATGAAATGCTGAATATAATATTTTTGCAGTAAAACTTCCACAGACCAAAGTCCAAAAAAAGAAGAAAAAAAAAACACCTCATTTCACAATTGATGATTTTCCATTTCCCAATTTCTAAAATGAGAATTTACAGTTTTCTTCCTGACATTACCCTCTCAACCTCCCATGTCCCAAAAAGAAAAAAAAAAAAAAAGAATCAACCAACGTACAAGCTGTAAAACCTTTGCCGTCTGTAAGATCCTCTCTTCTGATCTTGTGAAGTATAATACAAGTGCTTGAACTATGTCCTTGTGTTTATGTCAGGTGTCAATCGGACTTATGGAGTGTGCGTCGAAAGAACGACTAAAGCATGAGAGGTATAAAGGATAAATCTGTGTGCAAGATGCAAAGAAAGGGGTAAGGCAACTAAAAGGTTTCCGCACATCCAAAAATATATCTTAGAACTTTCTGTTTTCTATGCAACACAAAAACTGTGGGCTGTGCTTAGACGAAGGAGGAAGAGCGAGAACTCACAAAGAGAAGGGGATATACAAAGTGAAGAGTAACAGGATGTCATGGGGGAGGCAGGGCTGTAGGAAAAGGAAGCAGAAAACCTGATGAGTGCATGTCTATATGGGGCAGCGCCTCGTACTCCTATCTTCTTTGGGCTAGTGAATCTGAATAGAGCCCCTGGAAGTTTGAGGAATGTGATGGGCTCAGCAGTTGTGTGCTGACACCTCATTCACGCCCTCTTCATCCCCACCCTCCATGAACGCACCGGCCACAACATGTTGACACAGCTCCAGTGATCTGCATGAAATATATACACCATCATCACAACCAGATTAATAAACCCAGCAATCCTTTATTGGGGGCACAGAGATGAGCAGCCGCACTACAACACTTTAAACAGCTCTGGTTTGGACCATAAATTAATTTCAGTACAAAAATATATCAATTTTTTAACAGAAACTTAAAGGAGCATGGCCCTAAATTTGGTAACTGATAAAAGTAGTAGTACTTATTAATCACACACGTTCGCAAATGTTTCTCGAAATTCTCAGAACTGGAGAGTTGGAAGATAAAGTAGTAATCATCGGGGCAGGGATTTTTCTGGAATATCTGTTCTTAATTCCACAAAGTCAGTCTCACATGGCTGATAAAGGGGAACAAAAGGCTAGGCTACATCAAACTACACAGTTTTAGGAGACCCTTTGAAAACTTCCAGTAAGGGTACGTGCACACGACATCTTTCAGGTGCATTAGGCCTAATTTCCAGTTGAAAAACTGCTTAAAGGGAAGCTGTCATGTAAAATAAGGCTATTAACCTGCATATATGGGGTTAATCTGCAGGTTAATAGCATTCTGACACCATGCGGCGACGGCACTGAGAGCCCTGCTGCAGGGAGCAAATTAAAGAGGTTGTCATCAATGTCTGATCGGCCAGGGTCCACCACCTGGCATCCCCGCTCATCAGCTGTTATTGGTGTCAGCGGCCGCCACCAACACCGACAACAGCTGATCAGCGGGGGTGCCAGGTGTCGGACCCTGGCCGATCAGACATTGATGACCTATCCTGTGGATAGTTCATCAATAAAATAGTGGACAACCTCTTTAACTTTATGTCCTACCGGCAATGTTCGATCACAGGGGCGGCACCGGCATAGTTTCAATCACTGCTCTGTATACAGAGAGCGGCGGCCGTAAGTGTGCCCACAGCCCTGACTAACAGTCAACCATAATGCTGAGCTGCTGTCAGTCAGTGCTGGGGAGTAGTTACAGCAGCTGCTCTCTATACACAGAGCAATCACTGAAGCCGTGCTGGCGCCACCCCTATGACTGAAAGAGCGAGGCTGCCAGGGGGAATAAAGTTCATTTCCTCCCGGCAGAGGGGCTCTCAGTGTGGCGGCCGCACAGTGTCAGAACACTATTAACCTGCAGATTTACAACATTATTTTACATGACAGGTTCCCTTTAAAGGATGTTAAAAAGAATGAGCATATGCAGTGCAGTGTCAGAACGCCTTGCTGTGTATATGATCAGTCTTTTTGAGCTTCTTTTAACAGCTCCAGGGTTTGACTGCGGTGACACAGCTAGAAGAGGTGACCTGGCCATTCTTCAGGCAGTTTCCTTCAGCTTGGAAGTCACTCACTAATTTATATATACAGTTAAAAAAAAAGAAGACCACAGAGGCACAGATGTTAGTAAAGTGACCAAAAAAGATGCCAAAGTAAGACACTACCGTCTTCTACTTTAAAAACTCAGCGGGTACGCCCGCGTCAACAAGACGTTGTGGGCACATGCTCTTACTCTTTAGGCAGTTGAAATCTACCATAAAAGACTAAGAAATTAATCTACATTTCCTTAAATGTTTTGTTTTTTTTAAATCCTCATTTCACGTACAACCACAACCAACGGTCCATTACACAAAGGTAGTATATACAGTAATCTTATGCAGGGATAGTAGCTCAGCCCACAAGCAGATCACTAGCCTATGTATGAACAGGGCCTTAGGACATAACCATATTTACACTGGGTTCACAGGGTCGTACTAAAACGCGGCCAGTTCCCATCTTCACTGAATCTGTCAAAAACTGAACTACTCGTCTTTCCTCCCTCCATTAATCTACCTGTGCCCGATATTGCCATCTCCGCTTGTGGCTCAACCATTACTCCCCAGCTACAAGCCCGCTGTCTTGGGGACATTTTTGATTCAGATCTTTCTTTCACTCCTCACATCAAATCACTCGCTCGTTCATGTCATCTACACCTCAAAAACATCTCAAGAATCAGGACTTTTCTCACCTTTGACTCGGCAAAAACTCTTACTGTCGCTTTTATTCATTCTCGTCTTGACTATTGCAACGCTCTACTAATCGGTCTCCCTCTTACTAAACTCTCCCCTCTCCAATCCGTCCTGAACGCAGCAGCCAGGATCATATTCCTCGCCAACCGCTACTCAGATGCCTCTTCCCTGTGCCAGTCATTGCATTGGTTGCCCATCCAATATAGAGTTCGTTTTAAACTTATCACGCTTACCCACAAAGCGCTCCATGCTTCAGTACCCCCCTACATCTCCTCCCTTGTCTCAGTCTACCACCCTACACGTGCCCTCCGTTCTGCAAATGACTTGAAACTAAAATCCTCCATAATCCGAACTTCCCACTCCCGTCTCCAAGATTTCTCGCGTGCTGCGCCAATTCTCTGGAATGCACTACCCAGGACAGTTCGATTAATTCCCAATACCCACAGTTTCAAGCGAACCCTAAAAACACATTTCTTTAGACTGGCGTATCACCTAAACACACTCTGTCCATCCCAGCTTTCCCCCATATTAAAATCTTCTTCAACTTCGGGTTCAAACCAACCATGCACATAAAAGCCTCTGTCAGGACTGCACACATACTGGCTGGCGACCAGTCCATGTATTATTATTTATCCTATTCAGTATATCAAGGCTGTATTATACAATATATGTACTTTTTACCTTTTGTGTCTCCCCCACTTCCTCATAGACTGTAAGCTCGCGAGCAGGGTCCTCACTCCTTTCGATATGAGATATGCTTTTTCTGTATTGTCTGTATAAGTCCCCCCTAAAATTTGTAAAGTGCTGCGGAATATGTTGGCGCTATAAAAATAAACTATTATTATTATTATTATTTTTCACATGCCGTGACTGGCTCCCTGTGCTCACCAACAAGCAGCCTACCATTACTATCCGCTGGGCCATAAAACAGACCCGACTTCTGCATGCTAAGATTTTGCTTTTTCCACAAGCACAATTGCTCATGTGCACTGGCACACAGCTTATTACTTGGTCAATGTGCTGTCTGTTAACCACACAGACAGAATACACGCCAGTCTGAACAACCTCTTATGAGCCATGTTTGAAGCGCCTTTTTCTAACCAAAAAACAGGAACTGATCCTCAAGAGAAAGAAGTAGGACTATTTTTCTACTTCAGCAGGAATCCATTCTCATTTTTGGCAAGAAACAGACGGGGTGTGATGCGAAATGCAAATATTATGCTCCCTGAGAAGTACTGGATCCATTACTATGCAGCCAATTTGCCCAGAACGAGCCATGAAAAGTTGCATAGTCCTCTACTCTGTAAGGCCAGTGTTACAGGCGTAAGAAGGGCATTTCTGTGCTGTTTTACAGCCTCATGTCCCAGCACGATGGTGGGATCTAATGACCTGAACTAACAGCATCAATGGTCTGTAGATCCCGGGACTAGCTGCCATAATACAGGCGCTCAGGAGACCAGATAGGGGCTCAGCAATAATATATACACTGCACAAAAAAATAAAGGGAACACTTAAACAACAGAATATAACTCCAAGTAGATTAAACTTCTGTGAAATCAAACTGTCCACCTAGGAAGCAACACTGATTGACAATCAATTTCACATGCTGTTGTGCAAATGGAATAGACAATAGATGGAAATTATTGGCAATTATCAAGACACCCTCAATAAAGGAGTGGTTCTGCAGGTGGGGACCACAGACCACATCTCAGTACCAATGCTTTCTGGCTGATGTTTTGGTCACTTTTGAATGTTGATTGTGCTTTCACACTTGTGGTAGCATGAGACGGACTCTACCACCCACAGAAGTTGCTCAGGTAGTGCAGCTCATCCAGGATGGCACATCAATGCGAGCTGTGGCAAGAAGTTTTGCCGTGTCTGTCAGCGTAGTGTCCAGAGGCTGGAGGCGCTACCAGGAGACAGGCCAGTACACCAGGAGACATGGAGGGGGCCGTAGGAGGGCAACAACCCAGCAGCAGGACCGCTACCTCCGCCTTTGTGCAAGGATGAACAGGAGGAGCACTGCCAGAGCCCTGCAAAATGACCTCCAGCAGGCCACAAATGTGCATGTGTCTGCACAAACGGTTAGAAACAGACTCCATGAGGATGGTATGAGACCCCGACATCCACAGATGGGGGTTATCCTCACAGCCTAACACCGTGCAGGATGCTTGGCATTTGCCACAGAACACAAGGATTGGCAAAGTCACCACTGGTGACCTGTGCTCTTCACAGATGAAAGCAGGTTCACACTGAGCACATGTGACAGACGTGACAGAGTCTGGAGACGCCGTGGAGAGCGATCTGCTGCCTGCAACATCCTTCAGCATGATCGGTTTGGCAGTGGGTCAGTAATGGTGTGGGGTGGCATTTCTTTGGAGGGCCGCACAGTCCTCCATGTGCTCACCAGAGGCAGCCTGACTGCCATCATTAGGTACCGAGATGAGATCCTCAGACCCCTTGTGAGACCACATGCTGGTGTGGTTGGCCCTGCGTTCCTCCTAATGCAGGACAATACCAGACCTCATGTGGCTGGAGTGTGTCAGCAGTTCCTGCAAGATGAAGGAATTGAAGCTATGGACTGGCCCGCCAGTTTCCCAGACCTGAATCCGATTGAGCACATCTGGGACATCATGTCTCGCTCCATCCACCAACGTCACGTTGCACCACAGACTGTCCAGGAGCTGGCGGATGCTTTAGTCCAGGTCTGGGAGGAGATCCCACAGGAGACCATCCACAACCTCATCAGGAGCATGCCCAGGCGTTGTATGGAGGTCATACAGGCACGTGGAGGCCACACACAATACTGAGCCTCATTTTGACTTGTTTTAAAGGACATTACATCAAAGTTGGATCAGCCTGTAGTGTGTTTTTCCACTTTAATTTTGGGGGTGACTCCAAATCCAGGCCTCAATATTCAGTGAGAATATTTCATTCATTCAGATCTAGGATGTGTTATTTGAGCAGTGTATATTATATATTAAGTGTTCTCAAAGAGCCATCACATTCACACAGAGTCTGGTTATCCAGACGATCACAGGGACATTACGTGGAGTAGGAGCATACTTCCTCAGCCCGGCATTTCCTCACAGAAAATACCAGTATCTTAAAAATAAACATAATATGGTGGCCACAATCTGCTGTCAGAGACTTCATATCCCTTGTAGATATTACACATATTACTGGGTCCAGAACCCAGGACTTTGCTCCAGACACAGGTCATTATTACACATGCCGAATACTTTACCTCTCGGCCTTTCTCACCATTCCTTATCCCCGATTCTCAGACCAACCCTCAAATTCCAGGTCTGCTGTTACATGAACACTTGCACGCAGAGGGGAGCACCATATACCATGTGAAAACAACAGTAAGTGATCCAGTCACCAGACCCCCAAGATCAGTACACTTCGTTGTTAGTACTTGCTCTTTTGAAAATGTTGCCTGTTCCCCTCCTCAGAACACACTTCGGCAGCCCCTTGCCCTCTCACTTATCTCTTGCCCCTTCCGTCCCGGAGCCCCTACAATTCTTGTACAAATTCTATATATAAGTGGAAATTTGGAAGGTCATACTGTGAAACTACTATGAATTTTATTCCCTCCCCCCACTCATCCTCTGCATTTTGTAACAATGAGAGGTTACAGTTACTGGTTTTTTTTTTCTCACGTCCCTAAGGTGACAGCACAATCAGCTGATTGGCTGCGCACTAGCAGCGTGTGGCCCTCCGGGTTGCGACATTGTTTTGCCTAGGGTGAATTCCGCAGATTTTGGCACAGACTTGTCACTACTTAGGTCCGGTGTAGACGTCCTCTCACAAATGTGGGGCTTACTAATAAACAGTGTATTTGGAGACGGTAAATGTGCCTATTGTGGTTGGCAGGGGGCTTGCCAGGCCCCAGACTGGTGGGATCCGTATTCCGCAGACACTGGGGGTAAAGGGGAGGGGGGAGGGAATGGAGTGCCCCCCCCGGCACAGGGGAGGGGGTAAGGGGGCGCTCCTCCCCCGGCACAGGGGGAGGGGGGATAAGGGGGTGCTCCTTCCCCTGCACGGGGGGGGGGGTAAGGGGGTGCTCCTTCCCCTGCACGGGGGGGGGGGTAAGGGGGTGCTCCTTCCCCGTCACAGAAGGGGGTGCTCCTCCCCCAGCACAGGGGGGGAGGTAAGGAGGTGCTCCTCCCCCGGCACAGGGAGGGGGGGTAAGGGAGTGCTCCTCCCTCAGCACGGGGAGGGGGGGGTAAGGGGGTGCTCCTTCCCCTGCACGGGGGGGGGGGGGGGGGGTGTAAGGGGGTGCTCCTTCCCCGTCACAGAAGGGGGTGCTCCTCCCCCGGCACAGGGAGGGGAGGTAAGGAGGTGCTCCTCCCCCGGCACGGGGAGGGGGGGTAAGGGAGTGCTCCTCCCCCGGCACATGGGGGGTAAGGGGGTGCTCCTCCCTCAGCACGGGGAGGGGGGGTAAGGGAGTGCTCCTCCCTCAGCACGGGGAGGGGGGGGTAAGGGGGTGCTCCTCCCTCAGCACGGGGAGGGGGGGGGTAAGGGGGTGCTCCTCCCTCAGCACGGGGAGGGGGGGGGTAAGGGGGTGCTCCTCCCCCGGCACATGGGGGGTAAGGGGGTGCTCCTCCCTCAGCACGGGGAGTGGGGGGTAAGGGGGTGCTCCGGCACAGGGGCTGACTACTTGGTGTATAACGCCCCCACTTCCTGTACTCTCGGGGTGTCAGCTCCAGCCCTCCTACATGGCTGTTTCCCTTAGCTCTCCGGCAGTGTCCCGGCCCCCAATGGCGGCGCCCCTTTCCCTCACCTTCATAGAGCAGGAGGAGGTGCAGCGTGCAGGGCTGTGCCGGACATGTCAGGCAGTGAGCGGGGCCCCTCTGCATGCTCAGCTCGCTGCGGCCGCTGCTGCCATCTTGTCCCGGCCCTGAGCTCCGTCACTGTGGTCCTCGCAGCGGCTTCGGGGGCCCGTGCTGTGGCTTCTCGCCCCTCAGTAACAGCCCATACTAGTCCTGTAAGCGCGGGCTCCTCGTCTCGCTCGGTCCCGCCGCGCACACACTGCCGCCGCCGCCTCCCGCTCCCCTCCTAACATGTCGCTTGGGCAGCCTGAGGGAAACAGGCAGCAACAGTCGATTACCGAGCACATCCGACCAGAGAAACGCCACCTGGCGTCCGCAACGCAGAAGGTCGCCATGGCAACCCATGAGCGGTTGTTTACATCGGTGACGTCATTGGTTTTAACCCTTTGAAGAGATCTAATCCATTATTGCAATCTAGAGCGCAAATAGTGTTTCCACGACCAGTGAGGCGGAAGTGTAAGACTGACAGCAGAGCCGGCGACCACAGTGGAGCGTCCACAGAACACTGTCAGGAAGGCTGTGCAGTGACTGGTTGCTATGGGCAACAAAGGCTGATTTCTTTTTTATCTCACTGTTTCAAATGTCTTCCCCATTGAGTTAAAGATGCCCCTAGAAGTGTTTGGTGCAGCTGTGGGTGGGCGCCAATAAATAACCTCACCATTGATTTCTGTGAGTTATTTTTTTCTTAGAAGGAAGATAATAAACAAGCTGAGAATTGTTAACGGCCCCACAAGGTGGTGAGCATGAAATGCTCCCTCCCGGTCCGTGGTGGACACTATGGTGCTGTGCAGCGCAGCAATACGGGCAGATTTTGGTTTTGCACTTGGATCATTTTCTTAAGAATCTACAAAAAAATGTTCTGTTCAGCACCACAATTATATCATGCCTCACCATTAGGGCCGGCTGTCCGTCAGGGCCGGCTGTCCGTCAGGGCTGGCTGTCCGTCAGGGCCGGGGGCGCGGTTACAGCAGCCATCCTGTGTATGTGACTCAAACTGTGCCGGCACCGCCCCTGTGACTGAACGCCAAACGCTGACTGGGTGAATAAAGTTAATTTCCTCCTGGCAGTGGGGCTCTCAGTGCCAGCACCGCACGGTGTCAGAACGCTATTAACCTGCAGATTAACCCATTTCTGCAGAGTAATAGCGATATTGCACATGAGAGGTTATCTTGAGATGTAAGTTGTAGAAACCACAGGAGTTTGCAGCAGTTCCCTTTGAAGCTGGCAGATTCCCTGTTATTATCCATATGACGGCCCAGGTCTTCTGAGGCTGGAGAGGCATGGTTACTCCACATGACCCTGCAGCAGATCAGTGGCGGTTTTCCTGCTGCTCTGCTGTCACTCCCTTCGGATGGACCTCAAACGTCTGAAGAAATTGAGAGCGCTACAAGTACCCATTAATGGCTGCAGATTGGCTGCAGGGCTCATGCAGTTAACCATGTCACACAAGCCGCGGGAGTCCCATCACCAGCATTGCTGGAACAGCGCCAGTGCAGGAGATGAATATATGGTATTTTAATTTTACACTGGGGAATATAGTATTTAAGAAGGGGTTACCTGAGTAGTGGACCACCCCTTTATATATGCTCTGGACATTACAAAAGCAGGGTAAAAGCCACAAATCCCAATGCCGTCGCATAGAGCTTACATTAGGTGTTGCTTGATACTGATTCACCAGGATGTCAGGATTTAATCATCTCCTTGCTGCACATCTTGAAATCTAATTGTAAAAAGAGGCACCAGACATTCTCTCAAGGCTTTAATTAACCCTAGAATGATTGGACATATCCTAGTTCCATAGTCACTTGAGTTACTTCCTTATTTACAAGTTTTTCAAAAGTTTTTGAAGATTGGGTCACTGTTCACATTAACTTTTTCATTTTCTTTCAAAGGCTACAATATTTTGAACCGTAAAAATAGTCTACAATGCTGTTCCTGTTGTCACAAATACTAGAAACACAACAGAAACCTGATAGGCCCCATTCTAAATCAGTGGCATCTGTTAAAAGGTGACCTGCACAATGCACTCCAAAGGTGAATGTTCGTTTGAATCATTCATTCTAAAAAGTTAATAAAAGCTCACTTTGTACTAGTGAGGAGGCCATGGACACCATGCCCAATGAAATGTTAAAGTGACCCTGCTCTGCTGAAATAACACTGTCATTAGTTTTTAATTTTATAAGCATTGTCCTTTAACCCTTTAAGGACCTAGCCACTTTGTAGGTCAAAGGGGTGTTCCCATCTCCAAGATCCTATCCCAATATGTAGTAGGTGAAATAATAATAATATTAGCAAATAACTCCAATTAGAAATGTAGTATAGTATTTTTGATTCGCTGTGTCTCTTTCCTCATGTGCAGGCATCGCAGGACCTTAGGTATCCATGGTTACATCCACTGATAATGTCACAGTTAGCTAGCTGCTAGTGGTTGTAACCATGGATACCTAAGGTCCTGCGATGCCTGCACATGAGGAAAGAGAGATAGCGAATCAAAAATACTATACTACATTTCTAATTGGAGATATTTGCTAATATTACTATTATTACACCTACTACATATTAGGATAGGATCTTGGAGATGGGAACACCCCTTTAATGACCGGGTCTCCTTTTTTAAATCTGACCAGTGTCACTTTATGAGGTAATTACTCTGGAACGCTTCAACAGATCCCAGTGATTCTGAGTTTGTTTTTCGTGACATATTGTACTTCATGATAATTGTAACATTTTTTCAATATCACTTGCATTTATTTGTGAAAATATCGGAAATTTGGCGAAAATTTTGAAAATTTCGCAATTTTCAAGCTTTGAATTCTTATGCCCTTAAACCAGAGAGTTATAGCACACAAATTCGTTCATAAATAATATTTCCCACATGTCTACTTTACATCAGCACAATTTTTGAAACATAATTTTTTTTTGTTATGAAGTTAGAAGGGTTAAAAGTTGATCAGCGATTTCTAATTTTTCCAACAAAATTATCAAATCCATTTTTTAGGGACCACATCTTATTTGAAGTGACTTTGAGGGGCCTACATGACAGAAAATACCCAAAAGTGACACCATTCTAAGCATGTATGCTTGGTCAAGCTTCATGTTGGATTTGGAAGAAATAGAGGTCTGCCACCAGGGAAAAAGTAGCTAAAATACCATATTATACGTCTATGGCGGGATCTGGTGGCCTTTACTGTATGAACAATGTTAGAACTTGTGATGTATTTGAAATAAAAGGTATTATACATTTGTCAGGTGTAGACTGACAACATCTCTGGTAAGTATTCATCTCATGTCCAACCGCCTCCATCTGTCAGATGTTCGAGGACAGAAAGATCAAACATGCATGGGGGTGAAATCCGACCATGGAGCGCTGTGCAGCACGCTGTGCCCCAATGGCCCATGTTGACTGCGTCCTGTTACAGGTAGAAGGGGCACAAATCTTGGCAGATGCGGCAGTAGCGGTTACAGACAACTCCTGGTCAGTATTACTGGTTTCTCTTGATGTACTGTAGTCCAGCTTCTGCCTGCAGTTGTCACGGGTTGTGCTGTAAATTGCACAGAGCCTCTCAGCCACAATACAGAATCTCTACATTGACTTCATCGACTCCATGCAAAGAGGTTCAAAGTACTGGAGACCATCTCTGGGTGCGTCACTGCAGTACCCTCAGACTAACCCCCTCCTCGCATACAATATCCACACAGAGACTCCAGATTCCTTCAAATGGCACAGTAAAATTCAGCAATTTTAACCCCTTTACCCCCGAGTGTGGTTTGCACGTTAATGACCAGGCCAATTTTTACAATTCTGACCACTGTCACTTTATGAAGTAATTACTCTGGAATGCTTCAACGGATCCCACTGATTCTGAGATTGTTTTTTCGTGACATATTGTACTTCATGATAGTGGTAAAATTTCTTCGATATAACTTGCGTTTATTTGTGAAAAAAACAAATTTGGCAAAAATTTTGAAAATTTCGCTTCGCAATTTTCAAAATTTTAATTTTTATGCCCTTAAATCAGAGAAATATGTTACACAAAATAATTAATGAATAACATTTCCCACATGTCTACTTTACATCAGCACAATTTTGGAACCAAAATTTTTTTTTAGTAGGGAGCTATAAGGGTTAAAAGTTGACCAGCGATTTCTCATTTTTCCAACAAAATTTACAAAACCATTTTTTTAAGGACCACATCACATTTGAAGTGACTTTGAGGGGCCTTTATGACAGAAAACACCCAAAAGTGACACCATTCTAAAAACTGCACCCCTCAAGGTGCTTAAAACCACATTCAAGAAGTTTATTAACCCTTCAGGTGCTTGACAGGAATTTTTGGAATGGGGGAAGAAAAAAAATGAACATTTAACTTAACTTTTTTCACAAAAATGTTACTTTAGACCCAAATTGTTTAATTTTGCAGGGGTAACAAAAAAAAATGGACCCCAAAATTTGTTGTGCAATTTTCCCTGAGCACACAGATACCCCATACGTGGAGAAAAAACACTGTTTGGGCGCACGGCAGGGCTCGGAAGGGAAGGAGTGCCATTTGACTTTTTGAATGTAAAATTTGCTTGAATAATTGTTGCATTTGGAGAGCCCCTGATGTGCCTAAACAGTGGAAACCCCACACAAGTGACTCCATTTTGGAAACTAGATCCCTTAAAGAACTCATCTAGATGTGTGGTGAGCACCTTGAACCCCCAGGTGCTTCACAAAAGTTTATAACATGGAGCCGTGAAAATAAAATTTTCACATTTTTCCCACAAAAATGTTTTTCAGCCCCCAGTTTTGCATTTTCATAAGGGTAACAGGAGAAATTGCACCATGCAACTTGTTGTGCAATCTCTCCTGAGTAAGCCGATACCCCTTATGTGGGGGAAAAAACACTGTTTGGGCGCACGGCAGGGTTCAGAAGGGAAGGAGCGCCATTTGACTTTTTGAATGTAAAATTTGCTTGAATAATTAGCGGACGCCATGTTGTGTTGGGAGAGCCCCTGATGTGTCTAAACAGTGGAAACCCCCCACAAGTGACAACATTTTGGAAACTAGACCCCTCAGGGAACTTATCTAGATGTGTGGTGAGCACCTTGAACCCCCATGTGCTTCACAAAAGTTTATAACATGGAGCCGTGAAATTAAAAAAATATAACTTTCTCCACAAAAATGATCTTTTAGTCCCAAATTTTTATTTTCACAAGGGTAAGAGGAGAAAATGGAATCTAAAACTGTTGTGCAATTTCTCCTGAGTACGCCAATACCCCATATGTGGGGAAAATACACTGTTTGTGCGCACGTCAGTGTTCAGAAAGGAAGGAGCACTATGTGACTTTTTGAACGCAAAATTGGCTGGAATCAAGAACGGACGCCATGTCGCATTTCTGGAGCCCCTGATGTGCCTAAATAGTGGAAACCTCCCACAATTGACTCCATTTTGGAAATTAGACCCCTCAAGGATTTTATCAAGGGGTATAGTGGACATTTTGAAACCAGAGATACGACAGAATTTGATAACATTAGGTCATCATATTGAATAAGTTGTCATTAGTCTTGAGCACAAGTGCTCGCTACTTGAGTTTGCATCGGGTGCTCGGGTATGCACCATGTATCACCGGTGCTCGAGTGACATGCTCGAGTCCCCGCTCCGCATGTTTCACAGCTGTTAGACACCCAAAAAAAACATGCGGGGATCAATCGTCCATGGCAGGCAATCCCAGCAACGTTTTTTTGGCCGCGAAGCATATGGGGCAGAGACTCGAGCATGTCACTCGAACACCCACGATACTCAGAGCATACCCGAACACCCGATGCAAACTCAAGTAGCGAGCACTTGCGCTCAACACTGGTTGCCATATTGTCATCATTTTTTTTCTTTACTTTCGAAAAAATCCCAACCCTAACCCCAACCCTAATACAGCACCAACCCTAGCCCAACCTTAACCCTAGCCCAACCCCAACCCTAACCCTAGCCCAACCCCAACCCTAACCCTAGCCCAACCTTAACCCTAGCCCAACCCTAACCCTAGCACAACCCTAACCCCAACCCTAATACAACCCTAGTACAACCCTAACCCTAGCTCAACCCTAACCGTAGCACAACCCTAACCCTAGCACAACCCTAACCCCAACCCTAATACAACCCTAACCCTAGAGTTTATTTTTTTACACCGTTCCTCGTGTGGTATAAGTGATTAGACAACTTTATTCTTCGGGTCGGTGCGATTACAGCGATATCAGATTCATATAGGGTTTTTATGATTGACAGCTGTCACACACTAAAATATGCTTTTTTTTGCAAAGACTAGTTTTTGTATTGCCATATTTTGAGTGCTATAATTTTTCCATATTTTGGCCGACAGAGTCATGTGATCGCTTGGTTTTTGCAGGACAAGTTGACGTTTTTATTGGAACCATTTTCGGGCATGTGACATTTTTTGATCGCTTTCTATTACGATTTTTGGGAGGCAGAATAAACAAAAAACAGCAATTCCAGAATTGTTTTTATGGGGGGTTTTTTATGCCGCTCCGCGCGTGGTAAAATTGATAAGGCAGCTTTATTCCTCGGGTCAGTACGTTTACAGCGGTACCACATTTATATAGTTTTTTTATGTTTTGGCGCTTTTACACAATAAAAACTATTTTCTAGAAAAATAATTTTTTTTGTATCGCTTTTTTCTGAGAGCCATAACTTTTTTATTTTTCGGCTGATGGCAGCTTGTTTTTTGCGGGACAAGATGACGTTTTAAGTGGTATCATTTTTATTTTAATTCGTCTTTTTGATCTCATGTTATTCCATTTTTTGTTTGGTGGTACGATGATGAAGAATTGTTTTTTGCTTCGTTTTTTTTTTTTTTTTTTTACCGTGTTCACTAAAGGGGTTAACTAGTGGGACAGTTTTATAGGTCAGGTCGTTCCAGACACGGCGATATCAAATATGTGTACTTTTATTCTTTTATTTAATTTTTTTTTCATAATAAATAAATATTATGGGTTCAATATATTTTTATTTTTTGGGGATTATTTTTTTCATTTTTTTATATATTTTTTTTCACTTTACTACACTTTTTTTTTACTTTTATGGGACTTTCACTTTTTGTAGCCTGATCGGCTGTATAGCATAGAGAGCAGCAGCTCCCAATGCTATGCAGCCTGTCAGCGCTGCACACAGGGAGACATTAGCTGCACACAGGGAGACATTACTTTGGTCATGCACTGCGCAAGACCAAAGTAACGTCCTGCCTCCTGGTGACCCGGATGTTGTCATGACGACATTGGGTCGTCATGACAACTTCCAGAATCCGCCGCAGACATCGCTGGACGCCAGCAGGAGTAGTGAGTATAGCGATCACCTCCCCCCTTGGCCCCGCAATGCTGCGATCAACTTAGATTGCAGCATTGCGGGGGTTAATGTGCAGGGAGCGGTGTGGGACCGCTCCCAGCACATAGCACCAGGTATCAGCTGTGACAATCAGCTGACACCCGGCGGCGATCGCATTATGCGTAACAGTACGTAGCTGGTCCATAAGTCCCAGGGCGCAGTTACGTACTATTACTGACGTTGTTGGAAAGGGGTTAAAGGGAATCTGCTCCCAGATTTTTGCTATCCCATTTGTGAGCAGTGTAGCATCGGCGTCTCTGCCCCCTGCCAGGCAGAGACGCCGTCCCTCTCACCTCCCCGCTCCTCGCGCGGCGTCCTCCCGCGCTCCTCTTCCTGCTGCTGCCGGCACGCGCAGCTTCCCGGGCACTGTGCTTAGGGCGCGCGCGCGCTCCCTCTCTCTTAAAGGGGACGCACACGCCGTCCTAAGGAGTCCCCGGGCAATAGCCAGAGGACCTCCCATATATAAGGCATCTCCTCCAAAATGGAGGTGCCCGAGCAATAGTTGTTGCACATGTATACTTACCTCTGCTTCAGCCCTCAGGTCCAGTTGCCAGCCTAACTACTGTTCCAGTCCGCCAGCCTGACTACTCTCCAGCCCGACAGTCTGCCTTCCGTTGTACCCGCCAGTCTGTCTATGGGCAAGCCCGCCTGCTTACCAGGAAGCACCTGCCAGTTACCTGTCTGCTACCTGCCATGCCTGCTAGCCCGCTCACCTGGGAACACTCGTCTGTTACCCGCCTGCTAGCCAAGAGACTTCTACCCGCTCTGCTGTCACTTGCCGTGTCCACCTGCCTGCTAGCCAAGAGACTACTACCCGCACTGCTGTCACTTGCCGTGACCACCTGCCTGCTAGCCAAGAGACTTTTAACCGCTCTGCTGTCACTTGCCGTGACCACCTGCCTGCTAGCCAAGAGACTACTACCCGCTCTGCTGACACTTGCTGTGACCACCTGCCTGCTAGCCAAGAGACTTCTACCTGCTCTGCTGTCACTTGCCGTGACCACCCGTCAGCTACCCAGAGACTTCTGCCTGCTTGTTGTCCATCCGCTATACCGGTCAGTCCCAGCCATCTGACCCGTGGGAGCCACCTGCTCTCTTACAAGGTCGTCCCCAGAGTAGCACCTGGTCCCTCAGCGCGGATCCTCCCTGGTCACGGAGTCCTTAGCCGCCGTCCGACCAGGGTCGGTTTGAGTTGATACTTAGTTACGCCCCTCTGGGTCCCTCCTTGCACCGCAGCGCAGAGGTTCCACCACCCGGACCCGTAACAGTTTGCTCGGGCCATGGAACCCGGTGGCACCCAAGTTCCCTCGCTCTCTGACCTATTCCAGGAGGTGTCCCGTCAGAGAACCCAACAGGAGACCATCCTGAACTACCTGCGGAGTGTCAACTCCCGCCTGGACTCACTGAATGTTCCACCTGCGTCTGCTGCGAGTTGTACGACTTCCGCTCTGGCAGCGCCGCTGCCCACCCATACCATGGCATTCAGCCCCGCTTTCTGCACCTCCCCGTTTCGGAGGCTACCCCGCCTTAGCTCGAGGTTTCATAAACCAGTGCACCCTGCACTTTGAACTCTTGGCACATCAGTTCATCTCCGACCGGGCCAAAGTGGCATTCATCATGTCCCATCTCACTGGGGAGGCACTCGCATGGCTAAATCCCCTGTGAGAGAGAGGGGATCCCCTGGTGTCCGACCTGTCATCTTTCTTCGCTGCTTTCCGAAGAGTCTTTGATGAACCAGGATGAAAAACCTCTTCAGCATCCTCTCTGCTACGTCTCCGCCAAGAGAATCTCTCCGTGGGCCAATATGCCATACGGTTCCATACCCTCGCTTCTGAGCTTGCCTGGGATAACGAGGCCCTGGTGTCCGTCTTTTGGGAGGGCCTTTCAGGTCGGATAAAGGACGAGCTAGCTGGTCGGGACATTCCTACCACCCTGGATGACCTGGTGTCACTAGCTACCCGGATTGATATCCGGTTCCAAGAACGCACCAAAGAGACCACCCGGGAGAGAAAGTTTCCCCGCCTTGCTCCCACTTTCCAGAGACATGCCTCTCAACCAGTTACTCCCCGGGCGCACTCTCCCGAACCCATGAAGATCGACCAGACCAAGATGGTCAAATCTCGCCAAGAGTTACGCCGAGCTGAGGGGAGCTGTTTCTATTGTGGCAGTAAGGAGCGCCTGATCCGTTCCTGCCCGGAGAAGCCGGTAAACTCCAGTGTCTAGGACTGCTCGGAGAGGTCGTCCTAGGCAAAAGTAAGCCCTCTCCACCCCTGACTTTGTCTATCTCTATCTCCTGGGGAGAGAACCGTCATTTTGAAATTGCTCACCTGGATTCTGGAGCTGCTGGAAACCTCATTTCCCAGTCCCTGGTAGAGAGATACCGAATTTCCACCAAACCTCTGGCTGAACCTTTGTCAGTCGCCTCCGTGGATGGAAGACTCCTTCCGGTGACCATCCTGCTCGTCACTGAACCCATAACCCTGCAGGTGGGAATGCTGTCCGGACTCTCTCACTCCCTATTGCTAGGTCTTCCCTGGCTCCAGATACATGAACCCATGCTGAACTGGCAGTCCGGTGAACTACTCCGGTGGGGGCAGGACTGCCATAGGACCTGCCTGGTTCCGGTTCGCCCGGCTCGTCCACCACCTACCCCAGCTAATTTACCCGGTCTTCCGGCTCCTTACTTGTCCTATGCGGATGTCTTCGGTAAAAAGGAAGCAGAGACACTGCCACCCCATAGGCCATATGATTGCCCGATCGACCTGGTACCTGGCGCCACTCCACCCCGTGGGCGTAATTACCCGTTGTCGACGGCCGAGACCCGGGCCATGTCTGAATACATTGAGGAGAATCTGGCTAGGGGATTCATCCGGAAGTCTACTTCCCCGGCTGGAGCCGGATTCTTCTTTGTCAAGAAGAAGGATGGCTCGCTTCGCCCCTGTATTGATTATAGAGGACTCAATCAGATCACGGTAAAACACAAATACCCCCTGCCGCTCATCTCCGAGTTGTTTGATCGCCTTAAGGGCGCCAGAATCTTTTCCAAGCTGGATCTACGTGGAGCGTATAACCTGGTCCGTATCCGTCAAGGAGACGAGTGGAAGACGGCATTCAATACCCGTGACGGTCACTATGAATACCCTGTGATGCCCTTCGATCTCTGCAATGCTCCCGCCGTCTTCCAAGAATTGGTCAATGACATCTTCCGTGATCTTCTCTACTCCTGCGTGGTGGTATACCTGGACGATATCTTGGTCTTCTCTCCGGATCTTCCCACACACTGGAGGGATGTTCATCAGGTCCTGCTTATGCTCAGGCAGAACCACCTCTATGCAAAATACGAGAAGTGCCTCTTCGAGTAGACCTCTCTTCCATTTCTGGGCTATGTCATCTCCCATCCTGAGAAGCTCTCTGCTGTCCTTAAGTGGCCCCGTCCGGAGGGGTTGAAGGCGATTCAGCGATTCCTGGGCTTCACCAATACTATCGTCTCTTCATCCCGCACTTCTCTTCCCGGACTGCTCCCATATCTGCGCTCACCCGTAAGGGAGCAGATCCCAAGGTATGGTCGCCCGAAGCTGAGGAGGCCTTCCTTTTCTTAAAGCAAGCCTTCTCCTCTGCCCCAGTACTGCACCGTCCGGACTGTAACAAACAGTTCTTCCTGGAGGTTGATGCTTCCTCCTCCTCTGTAGCCGGAGCGGTGCTCACTCAAAAATCTTCATCCGGGAGAATGGTAACCTGCGGCTTCTTCTCCAAGCTCTTCTCCTCGTCTGAGCGCAACTACTCCATCGGAGACCGAGAATTGTTAGTCGTTAAATTGGTGCTGGAGGAATGGCGCTACCTGCTGGAAGGGGCTCTATACCCGGTGATCATCTATACGGATCACAAAAATCTGGCATATCTCCAAAATGCCCAAAGACTCAATCTGCGTCAGGCCCGGTGGTCTTTGTTCTTCACCCGCTTCGACTTCATCCTGCATTTCCGCCCGGCGAACAAGAATGTCAAAGCCGACGCCTTGTCCCGATCCTTCCTGTCCTCTGATCAGGAGGAGGAGCCTATGCACATTATCGACCCCTCTAAGGTGATGAAGGTGGCTCCCTTGGATCTAACTCGTCTTCCACCCGGTAAGACTTTTGTAGCAGTACCAGATCGTGAGAAGGTTCTTCGCTGGGGTCATTCATCTAAACTAGCCGGCCATGCTGGCCAAAAGAAGACCTTCCTGCTTATCACCCGGCATTACTGGTGGCCTACCCTGCGCAAGGATGTGATAGACTTCGTCTCAGCCTGTTCGTCCTGTGGCCGCAACAAAGTTCCCAGACATCTACCTGCCGGTCATCTCTTGCCTCTTCCCGTACCTGATGCCCCATGGCAACATATTGCTATGGACTTTATTACAGATCTCCCTGTCTCTGCCAGTTGTACAGTCATTTGGGTGGTCGCTGACCGCTTTTCTAAAATGGCCCACTTCATTCCCCTACCTGGTCTCCCGTCTGCATCAGAGCTTGCGAAGGACTTTTTCCTCCATATCTTTCGTTTCCATGGCCTACCCCTCCAAATCGTGTCGGATCGAGGGGTTCAGTTCACCTCACTCTTCTGGAGAGCTACCTGTAAGCTGCTGGATGTCACCCTGGATTTCTCCTCCGCTTACCATCCACAGTCCAATGGTCAAGTGGAGCGGATCAACCAGATACTTACTAGCTACCTCCGGCACTTTGTAAATGCCCACCATACTGATTGGGTGGACCTCCTACCCTGGGCCAAATTCTCTTATAACAACCATGAGAGCGAATCCACTTACAAGTCCCCGTTTTTTATAGTCTTTGGCCAACATCCCCTGATTCCGTTTCCCGTCTCCGCTTCTGTGGACAACCCTGCCGCGGAGTCTCTGGTCAGCTAATTTTCTACCATTTGGGAGAGTACTAGGTCTGCACTTCTTCAATCCTCTGAGCGGATGAAGAGATTTGCTGACAAAAGACGTCTGGATCCGCCTCAATTCCGTCCGGGAGACAAGGTTTGGCTCTCCTCCAAACATGTGCGGCTCAAAATACCCTCCTACAAGTTGGGTCCTCGGTTCATCGGTCCTTTTGAAGTCCTTAACCAGATCAATCCGGTGACCTACATGGTAAAACTCCCAGCCACCTTACGGATTCCCAACTCCTTCCACGTATCTCTCCTCAAACCCGTTGTCTTTAATTATTTTTCTAATAATCCAGGTTCCTCCCCTGCTCCGGTTTCCGCTGAGGACATTTTTGAGGTAGAGAATATTCTGGCCACCAAAAGGGTAAGGGGGAAAACCTTTTTTCTGGTGGATTGGAAGGGGTTTGGTCCAGAGGAGAGAACTTGGGAACCCAGGGAGAACATCCATGCCCCGCTTCTACTAAAAATTTTTTTGTCTGGCCTAAAAAAGAGGGGGCGTAAAGAAGGGGGGGGGTACTGTAGCATCGGCGTCTCTGCCCCTTGCCAGGCAGAGACGCCGTCCCTCTCACCTCCCCGCTCCCCGCGCGGCGTCCTCCCGTGCTCTTCTTCCTGCTGCAGCCGGCGCGTGCAGCTTCCCGGGCACTGTGCTTAGGGCGCGCGCGCGCTCCCTCTCTTTTAAAGGGGCCGCGCGCGCCGTCCTAAGGAGTCCCCGGCCAATAGCCAGAGGACCTCCCATATATAAGGCACCTCCTCCAAAATGGAGGTGCCCGAGCAATAGTTGTTGCATATGTATACTTACATCTGCTTCAGCCCTCAGGTCCAGTTGCCAGCCTGACTACTGTTCCAGTCCGCCAGCCTGACTACTCTCCAGCCCGACAGTCTGCCTTCCGTTGTAACCGCCAGTCTGTCTATGGGCAAGCCCGCCTGCTTACCAGGAAGCACCTGCCAGTTACCTGTCTGCTACCTGCCGTGCCTGCTAGCCCGCTCACCTGGGAGCACTCGTTTGTTACCCGCCTGCTAGCCAAGAGACTTCTACCCGCTCTGCTGTCACTTGCCGTGACCACCTGCCTACTAGCCAAGAGACTACTACCCGCTCTGCTGTCACTTGCCGTGACCACCTGCCTGCTAGCCAAGAGACTTCTACCTGCTCTGCTGTCACTTGCCGTGACCACCTGCCTGCTAGCCAAGAGACTACTACCCGCTCTGCTGTCACTTGCCGTGACCACCTGCCTGCTAGCCAAGAGACTTCTTCCCGCTCTGCTGTCACTTGCCGTGACCACCTGCCTGCTAGCCAAGAGACTTCTACCCGCTCTGCTGTCACTTGCCGTGACCACCTGCCTGCTAGCCAAGAGACTTCTACCTGCTCTGCTGTCACTTGCCGTGACCACCTGCCTGCTAGCCAAGAGACTACTACCCGCTCTGCTGTCACTTGCCGTGACCACCTGCCTGCTAGCCAAGAGACTTCTACCTGCTCTGCTGTCACTTGCCGTGACCACCCGTCAGCTACCCAGAGACTTCTGCCTGCTTGTTGTCCATCCGCTATACCTGTCAGTCCCAGCCATCTGACCCGTGGGAGCCACCTGCTCTCTTACAAGGTCGTCCCCAGAGTAGCACCTGGTCCTTCAGCTCGGATCCTCCCTGGTCACGGAGTCGTTAGCCGCCGTCTGACCAGGGTCGGTTTGAGTTGATACTTAGTTACACCCCTCTGGGTCCCTCCTTGCACCGCAGCACAGAGGTTCCACCACCCGGACCCGTAACAAGCAGCATGATTTAGGGGCAGATTCCAGCGATGTGTTACTTTCTGGGCTGCTTGCTGCAGTTTTAATTTAAAATGGATTTTCTCTGCTGCAGATCTACAAGTTTTCTGAATGCCGAACTCTGCCCACACCACTGATTGGCAGCTTTCTGCTTATGCATGGTGTACACAGAAAGCTGACAATCAGTGGAGGTGGTGTGGTTGGACTATTTAGCAGAAGACCAAATAGCACTGTAGTGTTAATTTCCTGCTGATATAACAATGATTTTATAAAAACTACACTAAGCAGATCAGTAAGTGGCACATTGCTGGAATCAGGGGCTCTGCACCTACATTGTGCTGCTCTCAAATTCAATGGCAAAAACTTAGTGACAGATTTCCTTTAATGGGTACAACTAATCTCTGCAGATCAAATATAACAGTGACATGTAGCATATGAACATTGAGTGATGTAGCTGTCTATCCCGGGCACGTCCATTACCAGAATGTTGGATCACATCAGGACAACCGTAAAGCTTGCATGTATATAGGCAATTTGTATGTAAGTGTGATTTCTGCTCAGTCACTACAGTCCGGTTATGACTGTAACCTCTGCACTACTGTAGTTTCACCCCTGCACCTTCTAAAGAGCTTGAAGTTCGTTGCACATTAAAATAACTGGAATTTGGCGTTATACGTACGTCTAATTCGAGATCAGGACAATACTTAGGCTTCAGGAATTCCTGGTAATCCAACACTGAAGTCATTTTTGTTGAATGACTAATTAACAAGAATTCAACGTCATTGTGCCATGGTGTAAAGGAATTTTATTGTACTGCAAGGAAATCAGGACTTATCCACAATGATGTGCTGGTTCTGTAATAAACGCTGCAGAGATCATGACCCTTTATTGCAAATTCTCACTGCCAGGAAATTTTAAATGACTTCATCTTCCATCTTCATCCAGACGCTGAAAAGAGTAAAAATGTGTGAAACTGGATGTAAAGATTTCTAGGTGAAAGGGATATTATTGTAATTTATTCTGAATGAGACAGAAGAAAGGTTACATTTAAGGACAACTTCAGAGTAAGGCTATGTGCCCACAATGCAGAAATGCCCCGGATTTTTCCTGAGCGTTTCTGCTCCTTCCTGACAGAAAAAACGCATGCAGATTGTACATGCGGATTGTACATGCGGATTGTACATGTGGATTGTAGATGCGTTTTTCCTGCCAGGGACATGCGGATGTGAAGCGTTCTTCACTTGCATTTCCGCATGCGGGTTGACAAGCGCTTTCCAGGCGATTTTAGCATCACTTGGAAAGTGCTTGTCAACTTGGTCACACTATATAAATCCATGCAACAGGCATGGATTTATATAGTGTGACCCCAAAGCATGGTTAAAAATAAAAAAATAAATCTATACTTACCTTCTGATGGCCCTCGGAGTCTTGCTTCGCTCCGTCCTCCCTTGCCAGCAGATCGCGGTACACTGAAGGACCTGCCGTCACATGACTATGACGTCAGCGCAGGTCCTTCAGTCCACCACGATCTGCCGGCATGGGAGGACGAGCGCACCGCGGGCCATCAGAAGGTAAATATAACATTTATTTTTTATTTTATTCTTTTTTTCACAGGTTCTATGGTACCCGGGTCCGGAGGAGAGTCTTCTCTCCTCTAGACCTGGGTACCATCCGCACATTGAAACGCATGTTATCCGCATCTACATATACAGTGATGCGGAATCCATGCGTTCCAATGCAAGTCAATGGCGGTGAAAACGCAGCACTTCCGCAAAATAATTGGTAGTGCTGCGGATTTTTCCGCAATGATAATCCGCAGCGGAAATTTCCGCTGCATGTACACAGCACATGCGGATTATCATTAGGGAACATGGCAGGCCTTCTACCAAGTGTTTTTTAAGCGTTTCTGCAGCGTTTTTGCCTCTGCGGAAACACTTAAAAAACGCATCGTGGGCACACAGCCTTATTCTGATAGAAAATAATCAGTAGCCCTTTGTTCATAATTAACAGCATTATGTTGAATTGTGAACGCAGCTCTCGGCTGTATCACAGGATCAGCACAGAATAGGTAATGCAAGGTGAATGAAAAGATAGTCAACGTTTTATGCTGGTTTATCTATATGTAAAACGTTAGTTAAAGAAGCACTTGCATTAAAGTTTTTATCCTCTTAATATATTGCAATCATCATATTATGTAGCACTGTGTACTTACAATTACTCATTTTGCCTTTCTTCCCAGCTAATTCTTCTCTTTTCTATGCTCTATGTAGAAACCGGAAGTCTCTGGTCCCTGCATTTATCATTCCCCTCTTCAACTCCTGACCCAGCTGCTCCCTCCTCCCCCTGCCAGGGACTTCTGCAGTGACTTATGACTCATACAGGGAAAATTGATCACCTGTTACTATTGTAAGGTGGCTAACGGTCGCATAGTCGATAGGAGGTATATGTCACAGAGATGGCTGGTTTCTGTGATGTAGCCGAAGTGTTTCTCTAGTGCACGCACGCACTAAGAGGATCTTTTGGTGCACCTGGGAGCCGGGTTACGGGTAGCTAGGAGAGAATGGGCAGGTCCAGCAACCCACATACCTCACCTCTGGGTGTGGTTAACAGCCTATATAATGGAGGCTGGTGTTTGGCACATGGTCTGTGTGTTTGAAGGGAGAAGACCTCCTGTGTATGTTTTGTCTCCAGACCAAGCCAGGACACTGGACGCTACACAAGCCTGTGTGAGCACAGCACTGGCCATCCAGAGACTTTGCTAAAAAGACTGTTTTCTTTGTTTTTGCCTGCACTAAAGGCTGTTTGTTTGCATTTTCCTTTTGAACGGTTTATGAAGCCAATAAACTGTTATGGACATTTAAAGGAACATGCCTCCTGTTTGCCTCAAACCGCACCTGAGTGAATATCATCCCTACAATTGGTGTTAGACGTGCGGGCACCTTTCCCAGCAGAGACGTGTGACTGCTACAGGAAAGACTGCATGTCCTGGGTCTTTCGCAAGCCAGCAAGCATCGGCAGAAAAAATGGAGGACCTGCTGAAACACTTGGTCCCGTTGCAGCAGCAGGAGACCAACAGACAGTTGTTACAGCAGATCCAGCAGCACCAGCAGGAACAACGGCAGGAGATGCATCTTCTGGCAACCACCATCTAGGGCAGGACGAGCACCCCAACCCCAAGTCCGGCTGATGACACCCACGTCCAGAAGGCGGTAAGACGGGCTTTGCAGAAAATGACCCCAGGGGATGACGTTGAGGCCTTCCTGACAGTGTTTGAAAGGGTCACCGAGAGGGAGAAACTTCCGCCAGAGCAGTGGGCAGAGGTACTGGCGCCATACTTGATGGGAGAGTCCCAGAAGGCATACTATGATTTAGCTTTGCAGGACACCAAAGAGTATGGCAAGCTAAAAACTGAGATTCTCGCACGCTTGGGGGTGACAATGACTATCAGAGCGCAGCGTATCACCGGGACAAACCACCTCGCTCCCAAGTATTTGACCTGTTGCACCTGTCCAGAAGTGGCTGCAGCCAGAGTCCTATATGCCTGCGCAGATGGTAGAGCGAGTGGTGATGGACTAGTTTGTGCACTCCCTACGGAGGCCCATACTGACTCGGATTGCCCAGGGTCATCCCCGGAATGCAGATGAACTGATCTGACTGGTCGAGAGATACCAGGGGGTTGAAGGTTCTTTGGGAAGGCAGCCCACTCCATACTGGGGGTTCCAGCAGGGGGCGGAGGCCCAAAAGGGGGTGGGGCATCCAAGGTCCAAAGGGACGGGGGAGCTGGTGCCCAAGGTCCCTACAGGTGAAGTTGTTTGCTGGAGGTGCCACGGCCCAGGCCATATAGCTGCCTGCTGTCCCCTGACCTCTGATCCGATGGACTGCAGCATAGGACGCCGTTGTTCATATTATGTATATCTGGCCTGCAGTGTGAACTGTCCACCCAGTGAGGGGCCACAAGACTGTCCCGTGAAGGTGAACGGGCAGCAGGTAACAGCACTGCTAGCCTCTGGGAGTCTGGTGACCCTTGTGAGGGCCACCCTTCCTCTCCAACTGATCCCGGGGAAAAAAGTTGGCGTACTGTACATCCATGGTGATGCTAAGGACTACCCTATGGCCAGAGTGGACATTGAAACGGCCCACGGTACTGAGTTCCACGAGGTCGGGGTCATTCAGGACTTGTTGCACCCTTTTAGGCCGGGACTTTTGTTTATTTTGGGATCTGTGCGGTACTGGTTCTGGGTTCTCTGGTTCATATAGGAAACCAGTTAACCCTGATAAGGTAGCACCACACCCAGAGTCAGACAGGTTTCTCTTTTGTGTCCTTGTGGGGGATGAGGAGGTGATGTCCCCTGAGTCTGATATTCCAGCATAGGGACCTAACTCTGAAGGAAGCCTTCAATAATGATCATCTGGATCAACATGTTAGGCTATGGGTTGAACTAGATGGACTTAGTCTTCCTTCAACCTTAAAAAACTATGTTACTATGTAATGTCGCCGTCATAAATGGGGTTGCACAGGAGCCGAGGGCTGACACAAGGTTTCCCTATTTTATGATGAGTGAGGAGTTGTACGAAAGTGAGGGAAGAGGTGGTGGAGCAGTTAATAGTGCTGGGTCCCTATAGACGGAAGGTGTTGGACATGGCCCATTCGCATATCTTGGGGGAACATCTAGGGGTGGAAAAAACGCAGGAATGGATTATGCAGAGGTTCTATTGGCCTAGGTGTCACCGGGAAATATTAAAGTATTGCAGGTACTACCCTACGTGCAAGTTAACCGCCCCCACCTCTCACTTTCGAAGTCCCCTCGTGCCATTGCCCTTTATTGCAGTGCCGTTCGAGAGAATTGCCATGGACTTGGTCGGTCCCCTGGTTAAATCTGCTCGTGGGCATCAATATATCTTGGTCATCCTGGACTATGCCACACGGTATCCGGAAGCAATTCCCCTGAGAAACTCCTCTGCAAAGAGTATAGCCCGCGAATTGGTCCACGTTTTATCACGGACAGGTTTACCAAAGGAGATCCTGACCGACCAGGGAACACCTTTTATGAGTAAGGTGATTAGGGAGTTATGCAAGGTCCTGCAACTCTCCCAACTGAGAACTTCAGTGTACCATCCTCAGACGGATGGCCTGGTGGAAAGATTTCATAAAACGCTAAAGAGCATCCTGAGGAAGGCCATAGAAAAGGACGGTAGAGACTGGGACTGTCTCCTACCGTATCTGTTGTTCTCCATCCGAGAGGTTCCACAGTCATCTACTGGTTTCTCGCCATTCGAACTTCTGTATGGCCGACATCCGCGAGGTCTCCTGGATATAGCCAAGGAAACCTGGGAAGCCGAGGTCACGCCCCACAGAAGCATCATCGAGCACCTGGCACTGATGCAGCAGAGGATTGTGAAGGTGATGCCCATCGTAAAAGAACATCTCCTCCAGGCATAAGAAGCTCAGGCCAGGGTCTACAACCGGTCAGCCAGAGTGAGGCAATTCAGTCCGGGAGACCGAGTTCTCGTGCTAATTCCTAAGTTGCAGAGTAAGTTCTTGGCCAATTGGCAAGGGCCATATGAGGTGGTGGAGAAGCTTGGTGTTGTGAACTACAAGGTTCATCAACTGGGACGACATAAGCCATACCAGATATACCACATCAACCTCATCAAACCGTGGCAAGACAGGCAGGCTGTGGAAACTCCATGCTTGCTGGGCAAGCCAGAAGGTGACGTTGGAGGAGTTGCAATAGCGGAAACGCTAATGAATGCCCAGAAACAGCAGTGTCGGGAGTTACTGCAGAAGAACCGGGATCTGTTCTCGGAATTGCCAGGCTGCTCAAGGGTCATAGAATACGAGGTTCTGACAGAGCCACATGTGCGGGTGAACTTGAAGCCCTATTGGATACCTGAGATCCAACGAGAGTTGATCTCCAAAGAGGTGGCTTGTATGCTGAAACTCGGTGTCATTGAAGAATCTAAGAGCGGTTGGTCGAGCCCGATTGTCTTGGTCCCAAAGGTCGATGGTGAGTGGAGATTTTGCAGCGACTATCAGAAGTTGAATGAAGTCTCCAAATTCTATGCATATCCCACGCCACGCGTCCACGAGCTGATCGAGAGGCTTGGGCCAGCAAGGTACATAACCACCTTGGATTTGACAAAGGGATATTGGCAGATCCCCATGGCACAGGGAGCCAAGGAGAAGATTGAGTTTTCTACGCTGGATGGATGCTTCCAGTATGTCCGGATGCCGTTTGGACTGCAGGGGGCCCCTGCAACCTTCCAGAGAGCTATGGATCGAATTCGGGCACCTCATAAGCAATATGCCGCAGCATGCCTGGACAATTTTGTAATCTTCAGCCCGGACTGGGAGAGTCCTCTGGAAAAGGTCCAGGCGGTGTTTGATGCTCTCAGGAAGGCGGGGTTTTCAATAGACCCAATGAAATGTGCCATGGGGAAAGAAGAAGCCAAATACCTGGGTTATGTGGTTGGTAGAGGCGAGATCAAACCCCAAATCAGTAAAGTGGAGGCAATCCAAACCTGGCCAAGACCGCTGTAAAAAAAAAACAGGTTAGAGCCTTCCTCGGGATCGCGGGATACTACAGAAGGTTCATGCCAAACTTCGCCATGATGGCCGCACCCCTGACTGACCTTCTTAAGGGGACAAAATCAGCCATGGCAAAGTTTACTGCAGAGGCGTAGATGGCCTTTTAAGAGATGAAAGTGGCTCTGTGTAGGTGACTCGCCCCCTGGGCCGTGGGGCACTCGGAGCCGGGCAATCGGGAAACGATGGGGGTAGTAGTGGCAACCCAGTTCCGTGGCTCAGGGTGGTCAGCCAATTGGTAGTCTGCCATGCGCTGTTGGTAATGTCCGACTACGCCACCCGTGGATTGCGGTCAGTGCGAACCTCCGCTGCAAGGCAGACCACTGGGGCTGATGGTGTATGCAGCTGGGGTAGTGTGACTCCCCACGGGAAGAGTGCGGACCTAGGGCAGTATAGTAGAAGATGAGGGTGATGGTGTAGGGCGTCCCAGCGCCGTTAGTGCTGGAGGAGCAAGGAGCACACAGACAACAGGTTGCAGTCCAGCGTCTTTACTAGAACAGGTGAACTGACCCACAAACAGGCCCGGCTAGGAGGGGGGGCCTGGACGTCTGAGAGCAAACGGGAAATTGGCCCTGGTCAGGGTGAGGGTGTAGGCCTACCGTGCTCTCTGCGCTCCTTCTGGCTATTTCCTCCTTATAGGGTAACAGCCCACGTTCCCGAGCTCACCGTGTCTTTTCGCCCGTATGGCCTGCAACTTGGGTCCCTTTATATTGCCGGCCTGGTACGGCTTTGCTGGACCCTTCTGGTGTGGCGGAACCTCCGGGCTTCTTAGGCCAAGGAACATACAGTCCCCTGCAGACTGGTTATCTGCTGTAGGACGTGGAGTCCTCACAGCCTCAGACGCCAAAGTCTGGTAAATTGGGTTCTTTGTCTGCCAGGACAGGCGCACTTCACCTCTTGTCCCTGGCTTGTGGCTCTCCTACCGCCACACGTCCTCTTAGGGTGCAATACAACTGTCTCTCTCTGCTCTGGGACACCTCTCAATCCAGAGACAGGTCGTCCAGTTCTCTCTAACCCTGCCCCCAGTTCCAGCTTTTATAGGTGCAGCCTACTCCCCCTACTGGCCTGAGACAGGAGGTATTGCATGCTAATGTTCCCCTGACCAGAGAACCTCCCCCTTGCTCTCAGACACAGCTTTATTATATTTGTGGCATCCAGGCCAGGGTGACACATTCCCCCCTAGTAGAATTTAGTACTCCGGGACTAAACAGTAAACAAAGACAATATACATGACTATAAAACATTAGTAGACAATCGACGCACAGATTGAGTTCTTAAGGTCACAGTGTGGTCTGTGACCGGGTGTCCATATCACCAACACAACGGGGAGCCTTAACCAGGTGGGGGTCTGTCCTAGCCCCAAGTCCTTTACAGTCTTAGTTCATTCCTTGGTCAGGCTCCGAACGCAGTCCATACAAAGTCCCGGTTATTAAAAGTCCATAATCTTTGAGTCCGTACGGTAACTGTAAGAAACTGAAACACAGAATTACCAATCATGCATGTAACTTTGCAAACATTTCGACACTTGGCAACAGGGTTATTTACAATTTTAGTGCACCCTATATTCTCCAGCGAGCGGGTATCTGCCCCTTTGTGCTCCTGGTTGACCTGCGTAGCCCACTGTCTGGTGTTGGACCGACCTGGCTTTCCCCACTAGCGTTAGGGGTACAGCTACCAGCTGGACTTACAGGCAGGGCAGGCTGCTGTCTGCAGGTCCTTTGGCTTACCGCAGGCATGGCAGGCTTACTGTCAGCAGAGGGTTGATTCTCCTGGGCTGCTGGTACCGGCTCTTCTGCCTCTGGAACTGCTTGCTCTTCTTCACCTTCCGGCTCTGGTGCAGGTTGTTGCTCAGTCGGTTGCAGGAAATGCAGGACGGGTACCACTATGGTATCGTTTATTCGAGTCCAGGACTGAGGGAACTCTCCGAGAACGGTGCTGATCATTTCTTCCGTGTCCTCTGCGGGTTCAAGGTCACTTTGATCCTCTTCTGCACTACGGAGTTGCTCGGGGCACCTTTTGAGGTGGTCTCTGGAGATGGTACTAGTGGTTTCTCCTCCATCCCTGGTGATCACGCTCACCTTCGAGTTGTCGTGATCAGACTGCAGTACGGTGTAGGGCTCCCTTTCCCACTGGTCGTCCAACTTGTGAAGCCTTCTCTTTCGCTTCAGGACCTGCTCACCAGGTTCTAGGGGACAAGCAGGGGCGTGTTGGTTGAAGAGTTTTTCTTGCCACTCTCTCACCTGCGCCTGGCTCTTCTCTACACTCTCCTGTACCTTCTTGTACTGCAGTTGCCTTTCCATATCCCAGTCCGCATCCAGGGAGGTGTCCTCAGGTGTTAGGACTCCCATCTCCAGGTCTACGGGCAGCTTACCTGGTCTAGCTCGCATCAGGTAAGCCGGGGTGCAGTTTGTAGCATTCATCAGGATATGGTTGTATAAGTCTATTAGATCCGGCAGTTTTTCTGGCCACAGGCTGCGTTCCTCCAGGGGCAACGTCTTCAGGAGATCAATGACTATATTGTTCATTTTCTCACACATCCCGTTGGTTTGCGGGTGGTAAGGCGTTGTCCGAATCTTCTTACAGCCATAGAGGTTGCAGAACTCTTGGAAGACTTCAGCCTCGAACGCTGGACCTTGGTCTGTCAGGACCTGTTTCGGATACCCGTGTGGACGGCAGAAGTATTGCTGGAAGACTCTGGCCGCTGTTTGGGCTGTGAAGTCTTTTACCGGGACCACCACTAGAAAACGGGAATAGTGGTCCACGATTGTCAGCCAATTTGACGTAGTCCAGAGCTACCAGCTCAAGAGGCTGCGTGGTGACGATGGGCCTCAAGGGTGTCTTCTGGTTGGCACGATCCTTCCTCCTTAAGTTACAAGGGCCACAGTCCCTGCACCACTTCTCTACAGCCCCTCTCATGCCGACCCAAAAGAACCATCCTCTTAGCAGGAACTCCAGTTTCTTCCAACCAAAGTGCCCCGCTCTGTCATTGTAAGCCCCCAGGACCATAGCTGCATCCCGCCTTGGGACCACGACTTGCCAGGTCAGCTCGTGTGTCCGGTGGTTGACAAGTCTTCTGCACAGCTTGCCTTCATAGAGGAACAGCTTGCTCTTCTCTTTCCATAGCTGCTTGGCTTCCTCTGGGGCATCCGGATCTAAGCGGGCGTCTTCCCAGGTCAGCAGATCTTTCACCAGGCGGATGGCAGAGTCACTATCTTGGATCTCGGCCCAGCTGTGGTGAGGTAGGGGATTGATCATAACGGTTGTTAAATCTTCCTCCTTCACGCGGTGGGAGTATTGAGCGGCTCCGTACTGGTGAAACGCGGGAGTTCTACCTCCTCCAGCTCTTCTGGGTCTTCGTCCCCTTCAGGTAAGTGAGGCTTTCTCGATAGGGCATCAGCGTTGGCATTGGTTTTGCCTGCCCGGTACTTGATCACAAAGTCATAATTGGAGAGACGGGCCATCCACCGCTGTTCCAGGGCACCAAGTCTTGCACTGTCTAGGTGTGTTAACGGTTTGTTGTCCGTGTACACAGTGAACTTTGCGGAGGCCAGGTAATGCTTGAAGCGTTCCGTTACGGCCCACACCACCGCCAAGAATTCTAGCTTGAAGGAGCTGTAATTCTCCGGGTTCCTCTCGGTGGGCCTCAGCTTCTGGATGGCGTACGCGATCACTCTTTCTCTGCCCTGTTGGTTTTGTGACAGTACGGCTCCCAGTCCCACATTACTGGCGTCTGTGTGGAGAATAAAAGGCTGGCCATAATCAGGGTAGGCCAGGATCTCATCCCCTGTGAGGGCCATCTTCAACTGGCGGAAGGACTCCTCTTCTGGTTTATCCCACTTGAAGGGTGGCTTTTAGCTTCTGGACTTAGACTGTCCTATCAGGAGGTCCTGCATAGGAGCTGCCATCTTAGTGAACCCAGGGATGAACCTTCGGTAGTAGCCTACCAACCCGAGGAATTGCCTCACTTCTTTAATGTTCGAGGGGCTTGGCCAGCTCTTGATTGCTGTGACCTTGTCAGGGTCGAGGGCTACTCCTTCCGCACTTACCACGTGCCATAGGTACTAGACCTTCGGTTTCAACAGGTGACATAGCCTGCCAGAGCTTCGAACACCTCGGCCCGGTGCTTTAGATGGTCCTCGTAAGTCTTCGAATAGACGATCACGTCGTCCAGGTAAAGGAGGACCGTCTCGAAGTTTCGGTGCCCTAGACAGCATTCCATCAGCCTCTGGAAGGTCCCTGGTGCGTTGCAGAGCCCGAAGGGCATACAGTTGAACTTGCTCAGTGACATCGGGGTGGTGAAGGCGGTCTTCTCCTTGTCAGCCTCTGCCACAGGAACCTGCCAGTACCCGCTAGTAAGGTCCAAAGTAGAAAAGAAGTTAGCTGATTTTAGTGCGGCTAAAGACTCCTCTATTCTAGGCAGCGGATATGCGTCTTTGTGGGTGATACGGTTGATTTGTCTATAGTCCACGCACATTCTCATGGTGCCGTCTTTCTTTTTTACCAGAACCAGGGGGGCTGTCCAGGGGCTACAGCTATCTCTAATGACCCCAGCTTCTTTCATTTCCCGCAGCATACCCTTGGCGTTCTGATAATGTGCAGGGGGTACAGGCCTGTCTCTCTCTTTTATTGGTGGGTGGCTCCCTGTGGGGATGTGGTGTTCTATCCCTTTTACTCTGCCGAAGTCTAGCGGGTGCTTACTAAAGACTCTCTCGTACTCCTGTACCACCCGGTAGACTCCTTGTTTTTGGTGCAGGGGAGTGGAGTCAGCACCCACATGGAGTTTCTGGCACCAGTCCTCCTTTTGTTTCTGGGAGCCATTACCCTCCGCCTGTGGAGATGGAGGCAAGGGTTCCACGGCCCTGATAGCTTTGTGCTCAACAGCAAACAGTTTGGCAAGTGTAGCGTACCTGGGTAAATGTACCTCCCTCTCCCCAATGTTGCGGATGTGGACGGGCACCCTCCCATGACGGACATCAACCACCCCCCGGGCTGTCAAAATGGTGGGCCTGCTGTCCGAGTACACGGGTTCTACCATGGCTTGGTAGTCTCTACCTCTCAACCTGATTGCAGTCCGACACCAGATCATCATTTCACTTTTGGGAGGCATGGAAATGGGGAATGGGTCACTCATTCTTACGCTACCGATCTCACCACCAGACAGTTCTACCTGCTGCCGTCTCATCAGGGCTTTTATCTCTTTGTTGAGGACTCTCTGTTGGCTGGAACTAGCATTCACCGCCGCCTGTTGTAGAATTACAATTACCTCTGAAAGACAATTTTCAATCACGTTAGTACCCACAGTTATTTTAGGGTGACTTTCACGACGGTCAATGTCCACAATAATCACTCCCTGTGCCGGTAGTTCAACTTTACCAATCTTAATGGTCATCTCTTTAAACCCCATCTGCGGCACGGGCAAGCCATTACTGGCGATGATGCTCAAGTCACTATCTGGATACCGTGTTATATCAGCATCAGTCCAATACTACTTAAAAAGTACATAAGGGATAGTGGTTACTTGCGACCCGGTATCCAACAAGGCGCTCATGGGGATACCGTCCAGCACCACGGGTAAAACCGGGCGCCCCCCAACGTACTTATTACGCCAATTGTAAGGGCCTGGTGATCTTATGCCTGGGGGTTGGCCCTCTGCCCCAGGTTGGACCCGTTTAAATTCCAGTACCTGGAAATGTGTCCGGGCTGGTTGCAACGACGGCAAATGGGCTGTCCATGCTCTGCGTAGCGGTCTGTGGGCCTCCCTCGGAACGACGGGATCCTCCTCTGTCCACGCCATGGGACATCCTCCGGACTTGAAGCCAGCTCGATGGGTCTTGACGGGTCCACTTGTAACGCCTGGACGGTCCTGGTCAACGCCGCGATGCTCCTGGTCAGCTCCTGGACTTGGTGATGCAGATCTTTCGACGGGGCTTGGTTCAGGGCCTGTGCATCGGCCCCCACAGAGTCCATAGAGGAGGGCGCCACCTCCTGGTGGTAGGTGAGAGCAGGGCGCCGGGGGTTTATAGCGCCACTTGTTGCGGGTTCACGGAGCACCCTTATGGCCCTGTCCTTAAATTGGGCAAAGGTCAGATCAGGGTTATTAAAGAACATGAGGCGCAGCTGGGTCCTGTGGGCGCTAGACAGCAGACCTTCTATAAACTGTTCTGTTAGTAGCTTATCCGTATCCTGCACGCTGCCAGGGTCAGCTGTTGGATGGCCCTCAAGGCTTCCTGCAAATTTAGGGCATAGTCTCTGATGCTGTCCTGTGTCCGCTGCTTACATCCATAAAACCTCATTTTAATTTCAGCGGTGGTACGTGTGTCAAAGGTACCCCGCAGCCGGGCCAGAATACCCTTCACAGTTCTTTTCTCCTCAGCGGGCCATGACTTTACCTCCCGCTGGGCTGCGCTAGTTAACTGCCCTGTCAGTATGCTAACCTTCTGTTCCTCTGTCAGGGGGTAAACTTGGAACAAACTGTACAGCCTTTCCTTAAAGTCAGTTAGGGCATGGGGCTCCCCTGAATACTTAGGCAGCCAGGCCGCTCCAGGGATGTAGGGCAAGGAAAATGGCATCACCGCTGCTGCAGCTGCGCTGGTGGTAGTGGGCGTCTCCGTGTCCGACATCTTCCTCCCCCTAGTTAAGCGTGGCCTACCTTCCTCTTCTGTAGGCCACGGCTCCGCTGGTGCTGCTCTGGACGAGGACCTTGCGTCGCGTCCTGGTGACGTCAGCGTCGCTCTCTCTCCCTTCCAGGACCTTGCGCAGCGTCAGTGCGTGGGGCGGAGCTTCGGGTCTCGCGCGGTTTGGACCTCCACGCCCCTCTTCTTCCCGCGCGGCGTCCTGAAGATGGCGTCCGATGGCGGGAAAACGGCTGAAGATGGCGGGAACCGACAGAAGATGGCGGGAGACGGCTGAAAATGGCGGGAAACGGCTTCGGATGGCGGGAAACCTCTTCTTCAGGTACGTGTACAGTCTTTTTCAGGCACGCAATACCCGTTTGTGGCGGGTTGGTTACTATCCTGCCGACTACGCCAAAGCTGACTCGCCCCCTGGGCCGTGGGGCACTCGGAGCCGGGCAATCGGGAAACGATGGGGGTAGTAGTGGCAACCCGGTTCCGTGGCTCAGGGTGGTCAGACCATTGGTAGTCTGCAATGCACTGTTGGTAATGTCCGACTACGCCACCCGTGGATTGTGGTCAGTGCGAACCGCCGCTGCAAGGCAGACCGCTGGGGCTGATGGTGTATGCAGCTGCGGTAGTGTGACTCCCCACGGGAAGAGTGCGGCCCCAGGGCAGTATAGTAGAAGATGGGGGTGATGGTGTAGGGCGTCCCAGCGCCGTTAGTGCTGGAGGAGCAAGGAGCACACAGACAACAGGTTGCAGTCCAGCGTCTTTACTAGAACAGGTGAACTGACCCACAAACAGGCCCGGCTAGGAGGGGGGGGCCTGGACGTCTGAGAGCAAACTTGAAATTGGCCCTGGTCAGGGTGAGGGTGTAGGCCTACCGTGCTCTCTGCGCTCCTTCTGGCTATTTCCTCCTTATAGGGTAACAGCCCACGTTCCCGAGCTCACCGTGTCTTCTCGCCCGTATGGCCTGCAACTTGGGTCCCTTTCTATTCCCGGCCTGGTACGGCTTTGCTGGTCCCTTCTGGTGTGGCGGAACCTCCGGGCTTCTTAGGCCAAGGAACATACAGTCCCCTGCGGACTGGTTATCTGCTGTAGGACGTGGAGTCCTCACAGCCTCAGACGCCAAAGTCTGGTAAATTGGGTTCTTTGTCTGCCAGTGCAGGCGCACTTCACCTCTTGTTCCTGGCTTGTGGCACTCCTACCGCCACACGTCCTCTTAGGGTGCAATACAACTGTCTCTCTCTGCTCTGGGACACCTCTCAATCCAGAGACAGGTCATCCAGTTCTCTCTAACCCTGCCCCCAGTTCCAGCATTTATAGGGGCAGCCTGCTCCCCCTACTGGCCTGAGACAGGAGGTATTGCATGCTAATGTTCCCCTGACCAGAGAACCTCCCCCTTGCTCTCAGACACAGCTTTATTATATTTGTGGCATCCAGGCCAGGGTGACACATAGGCAACCGGTCCTGGTTGCCCCAAACTTCAAGATAGAGTTTATACTCCAGACAGATGCCTCAGATGTTGGTTTGGGAGCAGTCCTCCTGCGAGAAAAATTATGCGGTCATAGAGAAGGAGTGCTTGACCATAAATGGGCGGTGGAGACGTGGCAGTACTATCTGCTAGGTCGAAAATTTAGATTGGTATCCGACCATGCCCCACTCAAATGGATGAAGGAAACAAAGGGGAAAAATGCCAGGGTCACTTGCTGGTTTTTAGCCCTACAGGACTTTAACTTTCATGTAGAACATAGAGCAGGGAAGCTACATAGTAATGCTGATGTCCTCTTGAGAATCCCCTGTCTAGTCGTAGTGACGCGCCCCCTGGGCCAGTGTTGTTAGGGATACCCGGAGCCGGATCAGATGGGGGTTGTAGTCTCCGAGTGGCTGTGACCCGGTCCGTGCCCAGGGTGTCAAGCTCAGTGTGTGGCAGTCCTTATGATGTTACTAGATGTTCTTTTGTGTCGACTACGCCACCCGTTGATTTGCGGTCAATACGGCCGCCGCTGCAGCAGAGTCCACTGAGGCTGATGATGTGAGTGCAGCTTAGGTAGTATAACCCCCAACGGGAGGGGTATAGCCTCAGGGGGTCAGCCGTGGAGGATGGTGGTTGTGAAGGTGCAGCAAGGAGACTCAGAGACATAAAATGCAGTTCCAGGGTTTTACTTACTGGTGTTGCTCGGGTCACTGTGTACAGCAGTGACCACCCAAGCCGTGCTGCGTCCACCAGGTCCTGGACTCGGTCAACTCCCAGGCAACTCCGGAGTGTGGTCCTGAGCTCCTTTCTGTCTCTCCCTTCTTCTGGCCGTTCCCACCAGGGATCCACCTAAGTCCGGCTCCCTCGGGCCTCTTGTTGGTCAAGCCTCCTCTGGGCTCCCTGACCCTATTCTTGGTCTGCCTTCCGGGTGGATTTAGTGGGTGATCGTGGCAGATCCTGCCCACGACCTCCGGTTCCTGGCTAAGGTGTGCTGTAGCCTCTGCCAGCTTGGGATCCGGTACCCTGTTGCCGACCCTTCACCCTATTAGCTCTCTTATGGGCTCTTGGGGTCCCCTCTGCGCCTCTGGGTCTCTCTCTCTTCTCCTCTGCTCTGCTTCTCAGGTTCTCAGACAGACTGTCTGACTGACTGTGGCTGACTGACTGACATCTCACAGACTGACCCTGATCTAAGATGGTGCCCACCTTATATACTCCCTCTATGTGTGAGCCCAGGTGACCAGCACCCAATGAGCTCCTAGCTTTACCCAGGCTGCTCCCCCTATCTGCCCCTACACTACTGGGATGTTCCACCCCCCTCCCACTCCAGCCAGGAACAGACACTGTCGTACCTGCACATTTCTCTAGTGGGAGTACCATCGGTCTGTTCCCCGGAAATGGGATGTGTGTAGTGCATGCAGCCTACTAGCTCAGTTCCACACTCCATCCTTACCCGGGAGTGGAATATCACACCTCTGGGTTGAGGTGCAATACCCCTGTAGCAGCCGAATCCTCAGGGTGCTACATTCCCCCCTGGTAAATCACAGCACGTCCTCGGGCTGTAAAATATAAACATCCAAAACATACAATTTTTTTTTCATAAACATAAACATAGAAAACATCATATAGATATCATCAGCAATAAACTTTTCATATAAAACTTTTCATAAATAACATTCTTGTAAACATTCCTGTCTCTGGCTCCTCCGGTCACGGTGCAACTTGTGACCGGGTAAAGTGCGACAGTCTCTTGAAGGAAACAGTTTCCTATAAAACCGGTAGGGGGCGCTTTAGGAAGCTCAACTATATACAAGGGGAGGTATGGCCGCTCTCAGTCCTCGGCCAGGTATTAGGGAGGATTGACCGCTCTCAGTCCTCGGTCAGTGGGAATAGGGACACACGGGTTTCAGTTCAATCTGCTGGTCCCAACGGGGACTATCTTTTAACTAGAACAGTTCTTATACCCTGACGGGTAACTATGTACAGTCTCTCTCTACCGTACTTCAACGACGGCGTCCTCCTGCTCCTTCTTTAGATTCTTCAGACCCGTCCGGATCCTCTTGCTCCTCCTCACACCGCAGCTCCTCCTCCGTCAGGCGATGCACATGGAGGGCGTAGGGTCCTTTGGCACACTTGTGCCGGGTGAAGGTGACCTCATCACCCAGGTAAAGGTCACGACCTCTGTGTCCCTCCGGCAGATGGCTTTCTACGTCTCTGCGGGTTACAAAGACGTCGCCGGGGGTCTGATGGTCTCTGATAAAGCCCCATCCGTGCTGCATGTTGAATTTTATCACAGTCCCGGTGGAAGGGGGACCATGTGCTGCACGGGGATTCCTCCTGGTCCGGCTCTTCTGCTCCGCGCTCCTTATCTGCACTTGCTGTTCCCGGACCCGCCTCTCTCTCCGCTCCCTCTCGAAGACCTCGAGCTGCTGGCGGCAGCACTCTGCACGCTCCGCTGCGGCCGCCCGAGTCTCCTGAGTGAACCCCATGAGGTCTTCTCCAGTGGGGTCCCACTCGAACTGTGCCTCCTCCAGCGGGGGCGAGGTCCTCTTTACAGGCTTCGGAGCCGGAATCAGGGGCTCGTACATGGGCCTTGCTCTCTGGAGTTCCAGCTGAATGTACTCCTGGGGCCATATGAAGGGCTGCCCATCCGGGCACGTATGCTGGGCAAATAGATTTTCACCCAGGTACGGCACTCTAGATGTTGAGGGCGCGTTGATGGTAGTGGCGCCCGGGTCGACCAGGCCTTGCGACCAGGCTTGGGGCACCCTAAAGGCAAAGGGCACCGTAAGAACGGCGGCGCCCGTGGTTACTCGGCCCTGCGGCCAGGCCGGTGGCTCCGCGGAGGTAGGGGGCGCTGTTGGTATTGCGGCGCCCGGAGGTACTAGGCCTTGCGACCAGGCCGGTGGTATTTCCTGCTTGGCCACGCTCGAGGTCGAGGCGTGTGACGTCACAGGGGTCGCGGCCGCGGCTTCCGGTTGAGGCCTAGTCTGCGGCGGTGACGATGCAGCGACGGGCACGGCAGGGGGAATTTCGGGCTCTGCGACGGGGAGCTGGGGCAGGCACGCGGTTTCCCGGCTCGGGGTAGAGACGTCCCCTTTACCTGCCTCCGTCCGTTCAGCTCCCTTCTCGGCGCCGTCTCCTGCCTTCATTCCTCCTGCGCCATCCTCAGAGGCGATCTGTCTCCTCGTCTCAGGTGGCGTGCTCCGCTGACGGGTGCCGGTCTGCTGGGCCATCTCTCGGCTCCACTCCGCCAACGTCTCCCGCTGCACCCGGGCCATCCTCCGTGCGAGGCCCTCCAGCGCGGTCTGTGCACACTCCCGGTCTCGGGGGAGCTGTGCTAGGATCTGCAGCAGGCCTTCTGGAGTGGCGACCTGCAACAGGCTCCTGACCACTGGGTCGGTGCTGCCTGACTCTCCCTCCATCTCCGGGTAGGCTCTCTCTGGACTCTCTTCCAGACGTCTTGTCTCCGGGTGCGCTCTCTCCAGACTGCTCCAGGCGACACCCATCTTTGTTCTCTTCTTCTGTCTCCGCCCCCATTGAGGGTGGTCCCGGGGCAACTTTGTGATTGTCAGTTCCAGGGGCAGTTCTCTTACACTGATGGACACTTCCAGCATCACAGTCTCTCTTGGTGGGCGCGGTTTCCGCTTTTGGCGCCATTCTTCGACCTGGCCCACGATGGGAGGTGACCTCTTGCCACCCTCTGGCACGCCCATAATGGCGTCCGCTCTTCCAAGGCGGGAAATCCTCGGAAATGGCGGGAATCGTCTCCCAGTGGCGTGAAACACTGCAGATGGCGGGAAAAAGCTGCAAATGGCGGACAACCGGCGGGAAACGACCTGTGATGGGGTCCGTTGGCGGGGACCCTCCGGAACCGGCGGGAGACTTCTTTTTGAGGTAACGGTGAACTTTTCTTCAGGCACGCAGTACCCGGTTGTTGCGGGCACGTAATCCTGCCGACTACGCCAAAGTTGACGCGCCCCCTGGGCCAGTGTTGTTAGGGATACCCGGAGCCGGATCAGATGGGGGTTGTAGTCTCTGAGTGGCTGTGACCCGGTCCGTGCCCAGGGTGTCAAGCTCAGTGTGTGGCAGTCCTTATGATGTTACTAGATGTTCTTTTGTGTCGACTACGCCACCCGTTGATTTGCGGTCAAAAGGCCGCCGCTGCAGCAGGGTCCGCTGAGGCTGATGATGTGAGTGCAGCTTAGGTAGTATAACCCCCAACGGGAGGGGTATAGCCTCAGGGGGTCAGCCGTGGAGGATGGTGGTTGTGAAGGTGCAGCAAGGAGACTCAGAGACATAAAATGCAGTTCCAGGGTTTTACTTACTGGTGTTGCTCGGGTCACTGTGTACAGCAGTGACCACCCAAGCCGTGCTGCGTCCACCAGGTCCTGGACTCGGTCAACTCCCAGGCAACTCCGGAGTGTGGTCCTGAGCTCCTTTCTGTCTCTCCCTTCTTCTGGCCGTTCCCACCAGGGATCCACCTAAGTCCGGCTCCCTCGGGCCTCTTGTTGGTCAAGCCTCCTCTGGGCTCCCTGACCCTATTCTTGGTCTGCCTTCCGGGTGGATTTAGTGGGTGATCGTGGCAGATCCTGCCCACGACCTCCGGTTCCTGGCTAAGGTGTGCTGTAGCCTCTGCCAGCTTGGGATCCGGTACCCTGTTGCCGACCCTTCACCCTATTAGCTCTCTTATGGGCTCTTGGGGTCCCCTCTGCGCCTCTGGGTCTCTCTCTCTTCTCCTCTGCTCTGCTTCTCAGGTTCTCAGACAGACTGTCTGACTGACTGTGGCTGACTGACTGACATCTCACAGACTGACCCTGATCTAAGATGGTGCCCACCTTATATACTCCCTCTATGTGTGAGCCCAGGTGACCAGCACCCAATGAGCTCCTAGCTTTACCCAGGCTGCTCCCCCTATCTGCCCCTACACTACTGGGATGTTCCACCCCCCTCCCACTCCAGCCAGGAACAGACACTGTCGTACCTGCACATTTCTCTAGTGGGAGTACCATCGGTCTGTTCCCCGGAAATGGGATGTGTGTAGTGCATGCAGCCTACTAGCTCAGTTCCACACTCCATCCTTACCCGGGAGTGGAATATCACACCTCTGGGTTGAGGTGCAATACCCCTGTAGCAGCCGAATCCTCAGGGTGCTACAGTAGGAGGTGCCAAATCCCATGGCTTTAGGCCAAGGGAGAGGTATGTAAGGTGGCTAATGATTGCATAGTCGATGGGAGGTATGTGTCACAGAGATGGGTGGTCTCTGTGATGTAGCCCGGAGTGTTTCTCTAGTGCACGCACGCACTAAGAGGTCTAATTGGTGCACCTGGGAGCCGGGTTACGGGTTGCTAGGAGAGAATGGGCGGGTCCAGCATCCCACATCCCTCACCTCTGGGTGTGGTTAACAGACTCTAAAATGGAGGCTGTTGTATGGCACAAGGTCTGTGTATTTGGAGGGAGAAGGCCCCATGTGTATGTTTTGTCTCCAGACCAAGTCAGGACACTGGACGCTACACAAGCCTGTGTGAGCACAGCACTGGCCATCCAGAGACTTTGCTAAAAGGACGGTTTTCTTTGTTTTTGCCTGCACTAAAGGCTGTTTGTTTGCATTTTTCTTTTGAACGGTTTATGAAGCCAATAAACCATTACTGACATTTAAAGAAACCTGCCTCCTGGTTGCCTCAAACCGAACCTGAGTGAGTACCATCCCTACACTATACAGAGCTTAGAATGATTCAGCTAGTCAGTTTTTAATCATGTGATGTCATAGACCTAATGTAAAATGGAAGAATTAACTGTGTAGAAAGGCAAAATGAGCAATTGTAAGTACACAGTGCTGTATAATATGATGACTGCAATATATTAAAACCCCATCACTATCTTTGACATACATGTACGTCAAAGGTAGTGTCACTGCCTTTGATGTGGGCTCGCAGGCCGAGCCCACACCTTTCCCCGCACTTGATGGCTGACTTAATCAGCCATCAAGTGCCTCTAAGAACTGCGGGTGGAGTGGTGCTCCATCCACGACTGTTAACCAGTTAAATCCCAGTGTCAATCACTTACAGCAGGATTTAACACAAGCCAGGTGGAAGCGCATCACAAATCCGCCCATCGGCGCCCTTGTCATGTGACCGTGGGTTTTTATTACAGCCGGAGGTCTGTAGAAGATTCCTGTGCCTATCAATATGGCTCATGGCCAGCGTTCATAGGAGATCGTGATTTCTGTTATACATAGCAGTGCTGAACCACTACTATGTATAGCACAGATGATCAGATGATCGCAGATTCAAGGCTCCTAAGGGGACTATTAAAGACAGTAAAAAGTTTTAAAAAAAAGTTGTTTTAAAAATAAAAAAAATACAAAAGTATAAAAAATATACTGACGCCTTTCGAGTCTAGCTGACTCTTAATTGGAGATATAGTTCAAAAAGACAAAACTACTAGTATATACTGTATATACTGTGACACACCCGTGGTGTTATTATGATCACTGCACCCCTAGATGAATTCATTGAGAGGTGTAGTTTGTAAAATTGGGTCACTTATGGCGGATTCTCCTGTTCTGGCACTTCAAGGCCTCTCCCAGTGGGTCATGGCACCCGCAAACCGTAAGGCCACATTCACATCTTCAGTATTTGGTCAGTATTTTACCTTAGTATTTGTAAGATAAAACCAGGTGAAGAACAATCAGAGGAAAAGTATAATAGAAACAAGTGCACCAATTCTGTATTTATCTCCCACTCCTGCTTTTGACTTACAAATACAGAGGAAAAATAAAAATACTGACCAAATACTGAAGATGTGAACGTGGCCCAACAGTAAAATCTGCACTATAATATGGTACTCCTTCCTTCTGAGCTTTTCACTGTGCCTTAAAAGTAGTTCCCGATGTAGGGTATTGGCGCAATGAGGACAAATTGCACAACAAACTATGAGGTCCTTTTTTTCCTATTAGTCCTTATAAAAATTAAAAATTTGGGGCTAAAACAACAGCATTTTAGTAGTAAAAATGTAATTATTCTTTCTTCAACGTCAGTAGCGAAGCTACCAGAGAAGAAAAGGGTGCGGCTGCCCCAGGCCCCGCGCTCTGAGGGCCCCACCTGGAGCTATGCTACTTTTAACTAATGGGGATGCATTATACTGTATAGGTTATGGGGGTGCATTATACTGTATGGGCTATGGGGGTGCATTAAACTATATGGGGGTGCATTATACTGAATGGGCTATGGGGTGTGTTTTACTGTATATGGGTGCATTATACTGAATGGACTATGGGGGTACATTATACTATATGGGGGTGCATTATACTGAATGGGCTATGGGGGTGGATTATACTATATGGGGATTTATTCTACTGAATAGGCTATGGGGTACATTATACTATATGGGGGTGCACTATACGGTATGGGCTATGGGGTGCAATATACTATATGCGAAGCATTATACTATGGGGGTGCATTATACTATATGGGGGTGCATTATACTATATGGGGGTGCATTATACTGAATGGGCTATGGGGGTGCATTATACTATATGGGAGTGCATTATACTATATGGGGATGCATGATACTGAATGGGCTATGGAGGTGTATTATACTGAATAGGCTTTGGGGGTGCATTATACTGAATGGGCTATGGGATGAATTATACTGTATGGGGGTGCATTATACTGTATTGGCTATGGGGTGCATTATACTGAATGGGCTATAGGGTGCATAATACCGAATGAGTTATGGGGGTGCATTATGCTGTATGGGGTGAATTATACTGAATGGGCTATGGGGTGCATTATACTATATGGGGGTGCATTATACTGAATGGGCTAGGGGGGTGCATTATACTATATGGGGGATGCATTATTCTGAATGGGCTATGGGGTGCATTATACTGTATGGGGGTCCATTATACTGAATGGGTTATGGGGTGCATTATACTATATGGGAGTGCATTATGCTGAATAGGCTATGGGGGTGCATTATACTATAAGGAGATGCATTATGCTGTATGTGGGTACATTATATTGTGTGGGCTATAGAGTGCATTATACTGAATGAGCTATGGGGGTGCATTATACTATATGGGGGTGCATTATACTGAATGGGCTACAGGATGAATTATACTGTATGGGGGTGCATTATACTAAATGGGCTATGGGGTGCATTATACCGAATGAGTTATGGGGGTGCATTATACTGTATAGGGTGAATTATACTGAATGGGCTAAGGGGTGCATTATACTATATGGGGGTGCATTATACTGAATGGGCTAGGGGGGTGCATTATACTATATGGGGGTGCATTATACTGAATGGGCTATGGGGTGCATTATATTGCATGGTGGTGCACTATACAGAATGGGCTATGGGGGTGCATTATGTTATATGGAGGTGCATTATACTGAATGGGCTATGGGGGTGCATTATACTATATGGGGGTGCAATATACTGAATGGACTATGGGGGTGCATTATACTATATGGGAGTGCATTATACTATATGGGGGTGCATGATACAGAATGGGCTATGGAGGTGCATTATACTAAATAGGCTTTGGGGTGCATTATACTGAATGGGCTACGAGATGAATTATACTGTATGGGGGTGCATTATACTGTATGGGCTATGGGGTGCATTATACTGAATGGGCTATGGGGTGCTTTATACCGAATGAGTTATGGGGGTGCATTATACTGTATGAGGTGATTTATACTGAATGGGCTATGGGGTGCATTATACTATATGGGGGTGCATTATACTGAATGGGCTAGGTGATGCATTATACTGTATGGGGGTCCATTATACTGAATGGGTTATGGGGTGCATTATACTATATGGGGGTGCATTATACTGAATGGGCTATGGGGTGCATAATACCGAATGAGTTATGGGGGTGCATTATACTATATGGAGATGCATTATACTGTATGGGGTATGGGGGTACATTATACCGTATGGGCTACAGAGTGCATTATACTGAATGAGCTATGGGGGTGCATTATAATATATGGGGGTGCATTATACTGAATGGGCAACGGGATGAATTATACTGTATGGGGGTGCATTATACTGAATGGGCTATGGGGTGCATAATACCGAATGAATTATGGGGGTGCATTATACTATATGGGGGTGCATTATACTGAATGGGCTAGGGGGTGCATTATACTATATGGGGGTGCATTATACTGAATGGGCTAGGGGGGTGCATTATACTATATGGGGGATGCATTATACTGAATGGGCTATGGGGTGCATTATGTTGCATGGTGGTGCACTATACAGAATGGGCTATGGGGGTGCATTATGTTACAAGAGGTGCATTATACTGAATGGACTATGGGGGTGCACTATACTATATGGGGGTGCATTATACTATATGGGGGTGCATTATACTGAATGGGCTATTGGGTGCATTTTACCGAATGAGTTATGGGGGTGCATTATACTGTATGGGATGCATTATACTGAATGGGCTATGGGGTGCATTATACTGTATGGGGGTCCATTATACTGAATGGGCTATGGGGTGCATTATACTATATGGGGGTGCATTATGCTGAATGGGCTATTGGAGTGCATTATACTACATGGAGATGCATTATTTACTGTATGGAGGTACATTATACTGTATGGGCTATAGAGTGCATTATACTGAATGAGCTATGGGGGTGCATTAAAATATATGGGGGTGCATTATACTGAATGGGCTACGGGATGAATTATACTGTATGGGGGTGCATTATACTGAATGGGCTATGGGGTGCATTATACTGAATGGGCTATGGGGTGCATAATACCGAATGAGTTATGGGGTGCATTATTCTGTATACGGTGAATTATACTGAATGGGCTATGGGGTGCATTATACTATATGGGGTGCATTATACTGAATGGGCTAGGGGGTGCATTATACTATATGGGGGATGCATTATACTGAATGGGCTATGGGGTGCATTATATTGCATGGTGGTGCACTATACAGAATGGGCTATGGGGGTGCATTATGTTATATGGAGGTGCATTATACTGAATGGTCTATGGGGGTGCATTATACTATATGGGGGTGCATTATACTATATGGGGTGCATTATACTGAATGGGCTATGGGGATGCATTATACTATATGGGACTGCATTATACTATATGGGGGTGCATGATACTGAATGGGCTATGGAGGTGCAATATACTGAATAGGCTTTGGGGGTGCATTATACTGAATGAGCTGCGGGATGAATCATACTGTATGGGGGTGCATTATACTGAATGGGCTATGGGGTGCATTATACTAAATGAGTTATGGGGGTGTATTATACAGTATGGGGAGAATTATACTGAATGGTCTATGGGGTGCATTATACTATATGGGGGTGCATTATACTGAATGGGCTAGGGGGGTGCATTATACTATATGGGGGATGCATTATACTGAATGGATAAGGGGTTGCATTATACTCTATGGGGTGCATTATACTATATGGGGGATGCATTATACTGAATGGGCTATGGGGTGCATTATACTGTATGGGGTGCATTATATTGAATGGGCTATGGAGTGTATTATACTGTATGGGCTATAGAGTGCATTATACTGAATGGGCTATGGGTGTGCATTATACTATATGGGGGTGCATTATACTGAATGGGCTATGGGGTATATTATACTGTACAGGGGTGCATTATACTGAATGGACTATGGGGTACATTATACTGAATGGGCTATGGGGGTGCATTATACTATATGGGGGTGCATTATACTGAATGGGCTATGGGGTGTATTTTACTGTATGGGGGTGCATTATACTGAATTTGCTATGGGGGTACACTATACTATATGGGGGTGCATTATACTGAATCGGCTATGGGGGTGGATTATACTATATGGGGATTCATTATACTAAATAGGCTATGGGGTACATTATACTATATGGGGGTGCATTATACGATATGGGCTATGGGGTGCAATATACTATATGGCGAAGCATTATACTGTATGGGCTTTGAGGTGCATTATACTATATGGGCTATGGAGTGCATTATACTGAATGGGCTATGGGGGTGCATTATGCTATATGGGGGTGCATTACACTGAATGGGCTATGGAGTGTATTATACTGTATGGGGGTGCATTATACTGAATGGGCTATGGGGGTACATTATACTATATGGGGTGCATTATACTGAATGGGCTATGAGGGTGCATTATACTATATGGGGATTCATTAAACTGAATAGGCTATGGGGTACATTATACTATATGAGGGTGCATTATACGGTATGGGCCATAGGGTGCAATATACTATATGGCGAAGCATTATATTGTATGGGGTGCATTATACTGTATGAGCTATGGCTATAGGTGCATTATACTATATGGTGAAGCATTATACTGTATGAACTATGGGATGCATTATACTGATTGGGTTTTGGTGGTGCATTATACTATATGTGCTATGGAGGTGCACTGAATGGTGTGCATTACACTGAATGGGCTATGGAGGTGCATTATACTGCATGGGGATGCACTATACAGAATGGGCTATGGGGGTGCATTATACTGAATGGACTATGGAGGTGCATTATGCTGAATGGGCTATGGAGGTGCATTATACAGAATGGATTATGGGATGCATTATACTGTAAGGGCTATGGGTGCATTATACTGTATGGGGGTGCATTATACTGAATGGGCTATGGAGGTGCCGCCGGAGCGGGTGCCGCTCGGCTGGAGACGGACACAGACGGGGTGGACAGGTTTTCCAGGCAGGAGTTGACAGTCCGCAGATAGGACAGGATAGTCTCCTGTTGGGATCTCTGATGTGAGACCTCCTGGTACAGGTCAGAGAAATCGAAGGAGCCTGGGGGCCACCGGGGTCCATGGCCTGTGCAAACTGTTACGGGTCCAGGTGGTGTAACCTCTGTGCTTCAGTGCAAGGAGGGACCAGATGGGCGTGACTAAGTACCTACTCGGCCTGACCAAGGTCGCACGGCGGCTCAATCGACTCCGTGAACCAGGGAGGTACCGAGCAGGGGGACCAGGTGCCACTCTGGGAGCGACCTTGTATGAGAGCAGGTGTCTCCCACGGGTCAGATGGCAGGAACTGACCAGTACAGCGGATGAACACGGCAGGAAGGCTGACAGGTGGTCCGGGTAAACAACCTAGCGGGCACGACAGGTAACAGGCAGGTGCTCCAGGTAGGCTGGCAGGCGGGCACAGCAGGTAACAGACAGGTGCTTCTAGGTAAGCTGGCTGGCGGGCACAACAGGTAACTGGCAGGCAGACTGGCGAGCAGGACTGACAGGCAGACAGGCGGGCAAGACTGACAGGCAGAGTGGCGGGCAGGACTGACAGGCAGCGGGACCTGAGGGCTGAAGCAAGTGTTAGCACACGGAACAACAACTATTGCACAAGCACCTCCATATTGGAGGAGGTGCTTTAAATAGGGGAAGTCCCCCGGCCATTGGCCGGGGACTTTTTAGAACGACGCGCGCGGCCCCTTTAAGAGGGAGGGAGCACGTGCGCACCCTAAGCACAGTGCTTGGGAAGCTGCGCGCCACAGCAGCAGGACGGGAGCCGGAAGACTCCGGACCAGGGCCGCCGTGGTGAGGGGAACGGCGTCTCTGCCCGCCAGGAGGCAGAGACGCCGATGCTACAGTTCCCCCCCTTTACGCCCCCTCTTCTTTAAGCCCGAAATACATTTTTCAAGAAGATGAGGGGCATGAATGTTCTCTCTGGGTTCCCCAGACCTCTCCTCCGGAAAGTCTTTCCTCTTACCCTCTTGGTGGCCAAAATGTTTTCTACCTCAAAGACGTCCTCAGCGGAGACTGGAGCTGGAGTGGTACCTGCATCGTCAGAGAAGGAATTAAGGACAACAGGTTTGAGGAGGGATACATGAAAGGAGTTGGGAATTCGTAAGGTGGCCGGGAGTTTCAGCTTGTATGCCACGGGATTGATTTGGTTCAGAACCTCGAATGGACCGATGAACCGTGGGCCCAACTTATAAGAAGGTATCTTGAGACGAACATATTTGGAGGAAAGACAGACCTTGTCTCCTGGACGGAATTGAGGTGGATCCAGATGTCTCTTATCAGCACGTCTCTTCTGGAAGACTGAAGAAGTGCGGATCTGGTGTCTTCCCAAATAGCCGAAAATTCGAAGACAAGAGACTCCGCGGCAGGATTGTCCACAGAAGAGGAGACGGGAAACGGAATCCGGGGTTGTTGACCGTAGACCACAAAGAACGGGGATTTAGAAGAAGACTCGCTCTCATGGTTATTATAGGAGAACTGGGCCCAGGGCAGGACCTCAACCCAATCTTTATGGTGAGCATTGACGAAGTGCCGGAGAAAGCTGGTAAGGACCTGGTTGATACATTCCATTGGATTGAGGGTGATAAGCAGAGGAAAAATCCAAGGAGACATCCAGCAGCTTGCACGTAGCTCTCCAGAAGCGCGAAGTGAACTGAACCCCGAGATCAGAAACAATGTGGAGTGGTAGGCTGTGAAGATGAAAAATGTGATGGATGAAGTCATTAGCCAGCACAGATGCAGACGGAAGACCAGGCAGAGGGATGAAGTGGGCCATTTTAGAAAAGCGGTCAGCGACCACCCAAATGACTGTGCAACCGGCAGAAACAGGGAGATCCGTAATGAAGTCCATAGCAATGTGTTGCCATGGAGCGGCAGGAACGGGAAGAGGAAGGAGACGGCCGGATGGAAGGTGCCGGGGAACCTTGTTACGAGCAAAGGAGGAACAAGCCGGGATGAAGTCTGCAACATCCTTGCGCAGGGAAGGCCACCAGTAATGTCGGGCGATGAGCAGAAAGGTCTTCCTCTGACCAGCATGACCGGCTAGTTTGGATGAATGGCCCCAGAGTAGAACCTTCTTACGATCTGGAACCGCCACAAAGGTCTTACCAGGTGGAAGACGAGACAGGTCAAACGGAGCCACTGTCATCACTTTGGAGGGGTCGATGATATGTAGAGGCTCCTCCTCTTGGTCGGTGGACAGCAACGAGCGGGATAAAGCGTCAGCTTTAATGTTCTTGTCCGCCAGACGGTAATGTAGGCTGAAGCAGAATTGGGCAAAGAATAAAGATCACCTAGCCAGACGCGGATTAAGTCTTTGGGCATTCTGCAGATAAGCAAGGTTTTTGTGGTCAGTGTAGATGACCACCAGGTGCAGAGCCCCCTCCAGCAAGTAACGCCACTCCTCCAGCGCCAATTTGATGGCTAGCAGCTCGCGATCTCCAATGGAGTAGTTACGCTCAGACGAGGAGAAGAGCTTGGAGATGAAGCCGCAGGTTACCATTCTCCCGGACAGAGACTTCTGAGTGAGTACAGCTCCGTCCCCGGAGGAGGATGCATCAACCTCCAGGAAGAACTGCTTGTTGCAATCCGGACGGTGCAGCACAGGAGCGGAGGAGAAAGTTTGTTTTAGGGAGACGAAGGCCTCCTCCGCTTCGGAAGTCCATTCCCTAGGATTTGCTCCCTTACTGGTGAGCGCGGATATGGGAGCGGATGAAGAGGCGGTAATAATTTGCGAAACCCAGGAATCGCTGAATTGCCTTCAACCCCTCAGGTCGGGGCCACTTTAAGACGGCAGAGACCTTCTCGGGGTCCATCCGCAGACCAGTCTCAGAGATAACATAGCCCAGGAAAAGAAGGGAGGACTGCTCGAAGAGGCATTTCTCGAATTTTGCATATAGGCGATTCTGCTGGAGCCTTAGCAGAACCTGACGAACATCCCTCAGGTGTGTGGGCAGATCCGGAGAGAAGACCAAGATATCGTCCAGGTACACCACCACACAAGAATACAGGAGATCACGGAAGATGTCGTTAACCAGCTCCTGGAAGACGGCTGGAGCATTACAGAGACCAACGGGCATCACGCGGTATTCGTAGTGACCGTCCCGGGTGTTGAATGCCGTCTTCCACTCGTCTCCCTGGCGGATCCGGACCAAATTGTACGCCCCACCAAGATCGAGCTTGGTGGAGATCTTCGTGCCTTTAAGGCGGTCGAACAGCTCAGAGATGAGAGGCAGGGGGTACTTATTTTTGATGGTAATCTGTTTAAGGCCCCTGTAATCGATACAGGGACGTAGTGAGCAATCTTTCTTCTTAATGAAGAAGAATCCTTCTCCAGCTGGGGAGGTAGATTTCTGGATGAATCCCCTAGCAAGATTTTCTTCTATTTACTCAGACATGGCCCGGGTCTCAGCCAGCGACAAGGGGTAGATACGCCCGCGGGGAGGAGAAGCACCATGTCGATGGGGCAATCATATGGCGGCAGATCAGGTAGATTAGCCAGAGTAGACGGAGGTCGAGCTGGACAGACCGGAACCAGACAGGACTCATGGCATTCCTGACCCCAACGGAGCACTTCACCAGACCTCCAATTCAGGACGGGTTCATGTCTCTGTAACTATGGTAGACCAAGCAAGAGGGAGTGAGAGAGATCTGACAGCACATGAAAGGAAATCCTGTCCGAGTGCAGCATTCCCACCTGAAGGGTTACGGACCAGGGCCGCGACGGTGACGGGAAAGGCGTCTCTGTCCGGCAGGAGGCAGAGACGCCGATGCTACAGAGGTGCATTATACTATATGGTTTCTTTAATGTATATTTATGATGAATTGTCGGCCTCTTAATCTTTACGTTCACTTTTTCTCATCTTTTTTTCACGATTGTGGTTTTTTAATTATAAAGATAGATATTTACCAGGGATATTAGGGACACCGACGTGGAGCCGGGGCGCCACGGAGCATAAATTAGTGTGCCAACCTCCGCTGTCAGGAAGGGAGAGAATTTAGGGACAAAATAGGGACAGACAGAGCCCATAATCCTTCCTGACTGATATGTGACTTATCCCTGATCCCTGGCATTTCGTTTCGTGTTTATTGTTATGGTGATTATTGAGTCCATTTTAGTATATTTAAATAAAAGTTATATTTTAGGGGTCTAAACTCCTGTTGGTTGTTTATATCTACCACTATATGTCACCATATAGCAATAATACCAGTGCTGGTCTTTGTATAGAGTTTTTTTTAGTAACAGTGCGGTCATCTGATGAGGTTCTCCTACATCCACTATTAGGGTGCGCCACCATAGCTGTAATCAGGGTTACATGGTTAGGGGCCCACTCTGAAGTTTTGCCCCCCCCTCTCCCCTCCCGAACCAAACCCCCAGCTATGCCTCTGGCACTCCCTATGAGTATAATTGCTTGTATTAACACAGCAAAAAAGGGCAACAGTATTTACATGCCCAGGTCTCATGAACGAATGCAGCACACCCCCTTAATAAAAAGGTGGAGGCAACACAAGTGCAAAATACTGATGAGACCACCACTGACAATCTAATATTTCATGGAGGGGGTGATTGCTTAGTATTAAAATTATACACAAAAAACACTTGTATAGCACGCTGGTCACACACAGGTAGTACACAGTAGTAAACTAGGGTGTCTGTCCTCATGGGGTGCACTCATATAGTGCTGGGCTGCCCGCCTAATCTAATAGTACGTGTGTCACTAATAGGCTGTAATCCACACACTGTGCACTACCTGTGTGCAATTTTAATAGTAAGCAATCACCTCCTCCAAGAACTGGTAGGTTGTGAGTGATTGTCTCATCAGTATTTTGCTCCTGTGTTGCCGCCGTCATTATTATATGGATTTGGATTTGATGCATCCTGATAGTGCTTTAGTTCTGAGACCTGGGAAGGTAAATACGGCTACACTTTTTTTGCTGTGTTAATTCTTGAATTTTTAAGTGAATCTTAATTCCTCTTTCTGCGGTTTTGCTTTTAATTTTAGTATAACTGCTTGTAACATAACACGATTTCAATGCCGGACATCATTTTACATTGATTTCAGTCAACGAGAACTTCAGCTCAATGACGTAACTTGAAGCTTGCGGACCCCAATGCACAATTTCCAACAGGGTCAGAACTATCACAAGTTTTTAATAATATTTGTCTTCTCATATGAAGCAAAGAGACCTTTTAGGCCTCTCTAAACACCAGGACCCAGGTGCAATTGCAGCCCCTGCATCCAGGGCCAGAGTTAGGGGGAGGGGAAACAGGGCAACATCCCAGGGTTCCCACACCCTTGGGGGCCCCAAGCCTCTACAGCAGGAACTACGCTGATAATAGCATTAAAACAATTAAACAAAATACATATATTTGACATTGCTGCATTTGTAAAAGTCCGATCTATCAAAATATAAAGTAAATTAATCCAATTAGTAAACAGCGTAACGAGAAAAAAATATGCCAGAATTACATTTTTTTTGGCAGCCAAAACATTGCTTTAAGAGGAAATCAAAACATCATATCTGCCTTAAAATAGTATCAGTAGAAATGTCAGCTCAGAGTGCAAAAAATAAGCCCTCACACTACCCTATATCCCAAAAAATTAAAACATTACGGGATTCGGAAAATGGCGACACAAGCAAAGATTTTTTATTTTACAAATTTCCGAATTTTCTTTCACTTCTTAAAGCATCACTCCAGCGTTGTTTCTATTTTTCACCGCTGGAGTGGTGCTTTAAGCGGAAGTCCCCTGCTTCCGGTCATATACTCACCCTCCAGTGTCTTCATTGTTTTTTGGCGCCGGTCTCATCTAGTGAGGGCAGCTTCTGAGTGGCCGGAACTAAGAAGCTACGTCACAAGCTCTCAATGCAAGTCTATGAGAGCCAGAATGAGGCCAGAACGAGGCTGCTTGTCACGGTGAGGTAAGGAATAAGTGTACAAGGACAGGAAGAGGGGGAAGGGAGCCCAACAACTAGGGAAACGGGAGTGGAGACCCATAGGCAGATGTAATATCACCCTGCCTACCCTATCGTCCCTATATTGGTTTTGCACCAATCGCCGAGCAGGAATCTAAGCCCTGAATGTCCCTAGAGCTAGGCCCTGGATAGGGAAAGGACGGGGTGAGCACTAGTCAGGCCCCACTACAAACTAAAGACAACAAGGTAAACAAACAAAGGGAATACACTTAGCTTGAGATAAGAGATAACCAGAGAGATAACGCCAACTGTCCTCCAAGGGCACCAAAGATGAGAGTAGCCAACTGCCAGTACTCCAAGTCTGCACAGAAGTACATAGAACTATCATCGGCGACTCTCTGGAGAAACTGAGAGTATTTAACTACCAAGCAAGGGTGTGTCAATCAGCAGCAGAAGGTTGAGGTCGCTGCTTGGTCCTAAAGGAAGAAGGCTATAACTATACTACAGAGATGAGAGGATCAAGAAGGCATCTGCAATGCCAAGTGCAGTGACCTTCTATAATCAGCTGCTGAGCGACTGTCTGTCACACCTGACACACCCGTGACACTGCTCCATGAAACACTGGTCGGAAACTGCAGGAGTGGCGACGAAAACAGATGAAAATGCCGGAAGGCAGACAGGGGGCAAGGGACTTGGATTTGAAACACCACTTCAGCAGTGAAACAAAAAATAACACTGGAATGGTGCTTTAAAAAAAAAAAAAAACTATACATATTTGGTATCTGCATACTCATACTGACCTAGAGAACCATATTGGAAAGTCAGTTTTGTCATATAGTGAACATGGTAAATAAAAAAAACTCAAAAAGCAATTGTGGAATTGTTTGCAATTTCAACGCCCTCCTTTTCTATTTTCCAGTACACTATGTGGTAGAATGTAAAAGTACAACTCGTCCTGTAAAAAACAAGCCCTCTTAGAGCTATATGGAAAAATAAAAACGTTTTGGCTCTTGGAAGGAGGGGAGGAAAAAACTAAAATGAAAGGACCAGGGGTTCGGGTTCAGGACCTGGCCACACAAGGACCAAGGTTCAGGTACTAACTTCAGGATACTAGGACACGGGACGACCTGGCAACATGCAGTTGCACACACTACCAACTTCCAGGAAACTATAGGGGTTGCCCAGGCACCTCCCTAAGGGGAAAGGTGCCTTTTATACTCAGATGCCTCCCAGCTATTGGCTGGGGGCATTTTATCATGTGCGCTCGCAGCCCCTTGCAGAGCAGGGGAGCGTGCACGCACTAGGCATGCCACCTGGAAGTGCGGCATGCACAGACACAGGAAGCAGGGAGCGCGCCGAGGACCACGCCACGCGGCTGGCGTGGTGAGTATGCCGGCGTCCCTGCATGGAGGAGTAAGGGGAATCATGCAGGGGCGCTGGAATTAGCGTTACACTCATATTGCCCTCACATCACAGTACCTACACCCACTCTTCTTCAAGCCCGTGAGGACTCTCTGCAGAGAAATTGGGATCCGACTCATCTTCACAGGCTCCCATGACATCTCTTCATTGCCACATTCTCTCCAGTCCACTAGAAGAAAAGCTAAATCTCTCATCATCTTCTCGACTAAGATGCTTCTCTCCATCAAGCCATCCTCAGTGTAGGACAAAGCGGGCTTAGTAACAGGAACTTTGCATTGTGAAGTCTCTCTCTATCCGGTGAGACCAGCTACCACCCTGGAGGATCCAAGGACCAACTGGAGTTCCTCCACCTGGTTGGTGGATTGCAGAAACTTTGAAGATGCCACCGCTTTGACGTTCTCTTCAACCGACCACCTAGAAACTGAATTAACCTTCTCTGGGTCTATCTTCAGCCTGCTCTCCATGATGACACGTTCTTGAGGCGGGGAGGTTCCTGGGAGTAGGTCATTGGAACAATCATCGGGACTGTGTGGGGACATTGCCTCCACTTCTCTTCCTCCGGAGATGCCAGCACACAGCGAGTCGATGACTAGCAGACCTGATGGAGAAGATGGTGACACTGGTGGCTCAACTGGACGTTTAGGGACCAGACATTTCTTGTGACTCCACTGTTCCCAACGAAGCACTTCTTTGGATCTCAAGACTAGAATGGGCACTCGAGTTCTCAGCTCTGGACAACCTAAGAAAAGTGGATGGAATAAACCAGACAGCACTTGGAAGATGAACTTCTCTGTATACAATGCTCCTATCTAGAGCTATATTTGTTCATAAATGATTTGACTGTTTTTGGGTAGGGCTCGTTCTTCATCTGACAACACCCTAACTGGCTTCTGGAACTCTTGGACAGTGATCTGACTGATTCTCCATTGCTCAGTTATTCAGACTTCACAGAACAAAGACAGCCAGGATATTCCACACAACCGCATCAATACTGCAATCCTCACACCACAGAGTTTCGGCTGCTGCTCAGCCTGCCAAACACTGTTGACCTCCATGGATTCCATATGGGCAGCTGCCTCAACAGGCTAGGGAACAGGTGGTCTCTGGAACGACAAAGCCGGACGTGACGGCCTTCTCACACGTATCACCTCTCTGGTCTGCTCCTGGAAGCTGGGAAGGGAAGATTTAAGCAAAAAAATTGAGACTGGGCTCATTGAAGACCTTTTGGAAGGCCAAGAGGAAGGCCTGCAGATTCTGAGGTCATAGGATCCCTTCTCTCCCACAAGGGATTGAGCCACACTAGGGCATCTCCTGCTGGGTAGTACATAAGGAATCCCACCTTGACCCGTTGACTGCACTGTTCTAGGAACCCATTGCAGTGTTTTGAATCCCCATAGTACTGGTGTGGATCAGACAGGATGGGTTCCTTTCCAGGAATGTAAATTGCAGGTTGAGTAGACACGGCCGCAGGGACTGCAACTTGGGCTGGTGCAGCAAAAGTCAGGGCTTCCAATTGGGCATCCAGCATTTGTAGGTGGAACAAAATTTTTTCCTGTTGCTCATGTAGGCAAAACAACTGTTGGTATATTTCCGAGTGTGAAAGGCCATGGTGATCAGTGGGGTTCATGACCTGAGCAAACTATCACACACGCAGGTGGCACACATAGTTCGTGGACCCACTGTGCCAAGGGCCGGGCTTGCCTTGGAGGGGCGTAGCTAAGCGGCTACCTGGTGTTCACTGATGGTGGAGTCAGACTTGAGCTGCAGGTAGCCACCAGGTACCACAGCTCGGCAGTCCCCAGTACTGCAGCTGCTGACTCAAGCTCTGTTGAGACTACTCCTTGAGCTAGACGCATACTGACACGGAGTCACAGACACAGGACAACCTGGCAACATACAGTTGCACACACTACCAACTAGTAGGAAATTATTGGGATTGCTCAGGCACCTCCCTAAGGTGGAGAGGGTGTCTTTTATACTCAGATGCTTCCCAGATATTGGCTGGGGGCATTTTACCATGTGTGTACACTGCCCCTTTAAGAAAAGGGCAGTGCACGCAAACTAGGCGTGCTGCCAGAAAGTGCAGCGCACATAGACACAGGGAGGAAGGAGCAGACTGGGGACCACGCTGCGTTGCCGCGGCAGTGAATATGCTGGCGTCCCTGCATGGGGATGTAAAGGGAACAATGCAGGGGCGCCGGCATTAGGATTTCACCCCCATTGCCCCTACATCACCTCCAAATTCAATGATGTCCAAAATTTTTAAATAAAACATAAATGTAACATAATATTTTCTGCAATACAAGCCTCATTTGTTTAATGCATTAAAATCACTGCATTTCCTGAAAATGGCTGCTGTGTGTTTATTTCCTTGAGGTGGAGAGCTTAGAATAAAAAAATATTTATCACAGTCCACAAGTTCTGAAGGGTAGTAGATGTGTGTTCTGCCGTGGCTGGAGAGTTCTGGATATTTCCAGAGATTTGTTAAAAGTAAATAGCTGATCTTTTGTGCAATTTAAATATCTGACTTTAAGCTTTGACCTGCACTATCCAGAAGCAAAGGAATGAAGATTACATACTGCAATTCACTTCGCCAAGCAGGTGCACTCTCTTCTTGTTCGGTGCAGTCGTGGGCAGCTTTCTCTCTTAATTCTGTAAACATTTCTAAAATGCCAAGTTGTAGGCAAAATACTGTAGGTGATAATTAGTAAAGCAATTCAAAGGCGGCTAGCAATTTCTATGCAGAATGTCAAGATAATTTTATTATACTATATTTAGTCACACTTTGGTTTTGTTGTGAGAACACAACATTATTAACACTTTCATCAACATAATAACATAAAACAAGGTACAAAACTATAGTGCTTAAGAAATATTCTTGGTAACTGGAGGGATTTTCAAAAAGAAACACAATTAGGATCTGTTAGCTGTAGGAAAATCTGAGGTGCCAAGTGTGCGTTTGTGCCAGGAGTGCCACTCTGAGTCCCTTTTCAAGACGCATTTGCATATGTCAGAGAACGTGGCGCAAAGGCTTCTTAAATATGTTGTTTGGTCTGAATGTCATTTAGCAATGTATTTACACAGAAAAATGCCATAAATGTACTAATAGAGTTGCCTGTATTATTTATTTGCACACAGCATTTTTGTAGAATTGAATACTGCATGGTTGTGGTCCCTAAATATTTAAGATTTTGTGCATATTTTCCCACTACTTGTACATAGCTGTATAGTAAAGCACTTTAGTGCCTGTTCTCTGACCTGAGAATAGATGTCAATAAAACCCTACCATAAATAGAAAAAATTTCTTTGTTTCTCCAATCTGTTAAACAATAAAATACAGACAGCACAAGGATTACATCAGAGAATTCTCCATTCTTTTTCATGGGGCTGTTGACTTGCATTGGTGAGTTTTGATGATAAAATAAAAATAACAAACTATATAGTGGAACCGCGTTAGCCAGAAAAATTGATGTAAATACTTTTATGCCCAAAAATGACAAAAGTATTGTCGGAGTGATACTTTTATTGGCTAACCAGAAAAAATATATTTGCAAGCTTTCAGAGCACAGAGGCTCCATCTTCAGGCAATTTTACAAAAGAATTAAAGGGGTTGTCCACTACTTTAGACTACCCCTCCCAATGTACCCCCCCGGGGGCCCTAAGCCTTTTTGTAAATACCTTCCGTTGCAGATAATGCCTGTGAGCGTTGCTATCACTGTCCTCTCACAGGCATCATGTGACCCTCGGCTGCAGCCGACTCTGACATCCACTGATGTCACGACAAGTGCTGGCAGCAGCCGGGGGTCTTTTTCTTCCTGGTTCCATGGTGGATGCCAGGCTGTGGGCGGGGTTACCCCCCCCCGCATCACACCCGGCATCCACCTCGCGCTCTGCCTCTCCCCATTCATTGGGAAAGTGCGCGGTGGATGCTGGGTGCGACACGGGGGAGTAACCCCGCCCACAACACAGCAGCCACCGAGGGGACCCCAGCGATGAGTCACACCTCACTTGTCATGACGTCAGCGCGGGGTCACATGATGCCTGTGAGCGGCCACCGATAGCGCCACTCACAGGCATTATCTGCAACATAAGGTATTTACAAAGAGGCTTAGGGCCCCCGGGGGGATACATTGGGAGGGTAGACTAAAGTAGTGCACAACTTCTTTAATAAGACGAGAGCACAACATTTAAGAGATATTACAACAGGACATTTGTTCATGAGGTGGAAGGGGTGATGCCTCCTAAAGATAAGCCAAAGAAATAAAATTAGGGATTTTGTTACAAATGGAGAGGCAATGGGAATACGCAAGGAATTTAGGGAGCTGAGTAGGAGTAACAAATGCGCTAATTGTATTAAATGTCAGCTAGCAAATGCTAGAAGTCTCGCAAACAAAATGGCTGAACTGGAGACTCTTATGTCGGTCACAGAATATGATGTGGTGGGTATTACGGAAACATAGCTGTATGAAAGCCATGACTGGGTGACAAACATGGAGGGATATACTACATTTAGAAAGGGCAGGAAAGACAATAAAATGCAGAGGGGTGTGTATTTTCGTAAGATCCAACGTATAACCTGTGCTCTGAGTCAGTTTGAGTAAATGTACATGGGGATGGCAATAATGAAAAGCTGCTAATTGGAGTTTGCTATAAGCCTCCTAATATAGCTGAACTGGTAGAGGATGAAATGCTGCAACAAATTAAAAATGCAGCAAATAATAATAGGGTCCTTATTATGGGGGATTTTAGCTATCCAGACATTCAATGGGACATAGAATCTTCCAGTTGTGCTAAAAGCTGCAAGTTCATATCCACAGTTCAGGACAATTACCTCTCTCAGCTGGTAAATGAACCAACCAGGAGAGATAATCTGCTGGATCTGGTGCTGTCAAATAGACCAGATACAATTTCAGATCTACAGGTCCGGGAGCATTTGGGAATCAGAGACCATAATATGTTAACTTTCAATGTAATATTCAATAAAACATTTCAAAAAGGAAATGCAAAAACCTGGAACTTTAGGAAAGCTGATTTCAACAAATTAAGGGAAGAGCTTAATCGTGTAGACTGGGACCATGTCATTGTAACGGGGTATACCGAATGTAAATGGGGCATGTTTAAGGAAATACTACTAGAATCCTGTAGAAAAATTATACCCTCTGGTAATAAAATTTCCAGGAATAAAAAGAAACCATTATGGATAAATAAGACAGTACAAAGTTTAATAAGACAAAAACAAAGGGCATTCAAAATCTTGAAGGCCAAAAATACAGAAATAGCATTGCAGGAGAATAAAGCCCTAAATAAGAAATGTAAAAAAGAAATCAAGTTAGCAAAGCTAGCTACACAACAACAAATCGCCAGCAACATTAACCCCATAACGCTCAATGACGGACACTGCACGGCATGAGCGGGTGTAAGTTCCTGCTCATTGCCGTGCAGTGGCTTTAAACTGTCACTGTGTGTAACACACAGTGACAGTTAAGTGCCAACAGCTGTATGTGACAGTTGAGCGGCAAGGGAAGAGGTGCAAGGACCCATGCCGGTGGTTGCCGCATCCAGATCGCTGCGATTGGTCAGTCCATCTGATTGACCGATCTCAGCATGATCGCGCAGAAGATGCTGTAATATCAGCATCTCCGGCCTGATCAGTACCAGAGGTCAGCGCTGCTGGTGGCTGAGCTCCGGCATTAAACATCCAGGAGCAGTGTCAGCACTGCCCCTGGCTGTTAACCCCCTGAATGCTGCAATTGAGCATGATCACAGTGTTCAGGAGGCAGGCAGAGGGACGGGAGCTCTCTCTGCCTTCAGATCGGCGCCCCTGCATTGTAACTGTGGGGCCTGATAGTTGCCATGGTGATCAGGGGTCGTCATAACGACCACCGGTCACCAAGCTATGGAAAGCTGCTGAGACCATGCTCACAGCATGGTCTCAGGAGCTTTCACTATACTGTAGGCAATCTAGTGCATTGCAATACATTATACCTGTGATCAAAGGGAAAAAAGTGAAAGTCCCATAAAGGGACTAAGTAAAAAAATAAAAAAATGGTAAAAACAATTATAAAAATATGTAAAAAAAAATACAAAATAATAATAATAATAAAAAATATTACATTAATAAATGGACATTTTTATGTAAAAAAAAAAAATAAAATAAAAAAATAAAAAAGTACACACATTTGGTATCACCGTGTCCAGAATGACCCGGCCTATAAAAGTGTCACACTAGTTAACCCCTTAAGTGAACGCCGTAAAAACAACAACAAAAAAATTAGGCAAACGATGCTTTATCATCATACCGCTGGAAACAGTGGAATAAAACAAGCTAAAAAAACAAATATAAATAAAATTGGTACTGCTGAAAATGTCATCTTGTTCTGCAAAAAACAAGCCACCATACAGCTCCATCAGCAGAAAAATAAAAAAGTTATAGCTTTCAGAATACAGTGATGCAAAAAAAACCTTTTTTCTATAAAAGTTTTTATTGTGTAAAAGCGGCAAAATGTAAAAAATGCTATAAATGTAGTATCCCTGTAATTGCACTGACCTGAAGAATAAAGCTGCCTTATCAATTTTTCCACACGCAGAACGGCATAAAAAAATAACGGAAAAAAACTATTCCTGAATTGCGGGTTTTTGTTCATTCTCCCTCCCCAAAAATTGGAATAGAAAGTGATCAAAAAATGCTATGTGCCCGAAAATGGTACCAATAAAAACGTCAACTGGTCCCACAAAAAACAAGCCCTCACATGACTGTCCTGAGGAATATTACTTATAATGAGGCAGATGGAGGCACTGTGAACGCTGTCTGACCTGTGATCCGGCGGTGTCGGGTTTTTTATTAGGCGTGCATAAAAGCGCGGTCAGCCGCAGTTTTTGTGCACCTCGTAAAAGAAGAATAACGCTGAACAGAGGCCAGACGGAGCCCAGAGTAACTCTGCTGCCTCATTATAGGGAATGGATCCCCTGGGGGATGTCACGTCACTCAAAGATTTAGATGGAAACCCCAAAGCAATTGCTCAGCATAGAGCGGATAAATGTGATCCCAAATGCTATGTAAAATGTTCCTAATAAAAGTTTCAACTCATTCCACAAAAAAAAAAAACACTCAGGTCCATCATCTGTCAATGGAAATATATGGGACTTACACATTACTGGTAGCACAAAGGCTCTGGAAAAGTGAAATGGCTCCTCGCCCCCAAAAGAAATTCAGCAAATTCTGCGCTCTGAAATTCTAATGCCCCCCCAGCTCTTCTGAGCTCCAGTGTGTGCCTAAACCACATTTAGCATCCACATGTTTGGCAAGGGTATAATTTCCAAAATGGGGTCACTTGAGGGGGGATTCTGCTCTTCTAGCATTTAGGATCTCTGTCAGGGCCGGCTCCAGGTTTTTCTGGGCCCCGGGTGAAAGAGTCTCAGTGGGCCCCTTTAACACATACCATGATACATGATGCACAGATACCGCAGAGGAATATATATACACTGTGTTCCAAATTATTATGCAAATAATATTTTCTCAGATTTTCCCAAATTACCTATATGAATTGCAGTCATTGTAATTTTCCAGTCAAATAACTATTAGAGTACAATTGAAAGGTTTTTGTACAAACTGCCTATGATAACAGTATATTTTTAAAAAAATAAAAAACTCAAACTGCACTCAAAATGCATGTTCCAAATTATTATGCACAGCAGAGTTTTCAACCTTTTCATTTTAATAAAGAACAAAAAAATGGCAGCCAGAGATGCAGATGTGTTATGTGCAGCATGAGACGGGGCATTATCATGCATGAAAATGATCTTGCTGCGGAATGCACGGTTCTTCTTCTTGAACCATGGAAGGAAGTGCTATTTGAGAAACTCAACATACATTATGGAGTTCATCTTTACCCCTTCAGGGATCCTAAAAGGGCCGACAATCTCTCTCCCCATGATTCCAGCCCAAAACATTACTCCACCTCCTCCTTGTTAGCGCCGTAGCCGTGTTTGCATGGCGTGTCCATCAACCAGCCATCCTCCACTCCATCCATCTGGACCATCGAGATCATTTCATGCATGATAATGCCCCGTCTCATGCTGCACATAACACATCTGCATTTCTGGCTGCTATGGGCATAAAAGGGGACAAACATATGGTGTGGCACCCATGCTCCCCTGACCTCAACCCCATTGAGAACCTCTGGAGTATCATCAAAAGGAGTGTCTATGATGGCGGGAGGCAGTTCACATCTAAGCAACAGCTCTGGGAGGGTATTCTGTCCTCATGCAAAACAATTGGAAGCAGAAACCATCCAAACCCTGACAAATTCAATGGACGAGAGAGTTCAGAAGCTCCTTTCGAACAAGCGGTCCTATGTGCAAATGTAACATCACCTAGAATAAAGTTTTGAGTTGAAAACTGTTTGATTTCAGTTTGTAATAACCTGCTGATGCTTATAATTTCAATAATGACCATTTTTTTGTTCTTTATTAAAATGAAAAGGTTGAAAACTCTGCTGTGCATTATAATTTGGAACATACATTTTGAGTGCAGTTTGAGTTTTTTATTTTTTTTTAAATATACTGTTATCATAGGCAGTTTGTACCAAAACCTTTCAATTGTACTCTAATAGTTATTTGACTGGAAAATTACAATGACTGCAATTCATATAGGTAATTTGGGAAAATCTGAGAAAATATTATTTGCATAATAATTTGGAACACAGTGTATAGTACAAGGCCAAAGATTTCACTTCTTACATTACATGAGTGATATCTATTGTAAATTCCACAATAACTCAGAAACCGGCGAATCGCTCCACACAGTATACTGGCCCCCATAAAATGCTCCATACAGGATACTGGCCCCCATAAAATGCTCCATACGGAATACTGGCCCCCATATAATGCTCCATACGGAATACTGGCCCCCATATAATGCTCCATACGGAATATTGGCCCCTATAAAATGCTCCACACAGAATACTAGCCCCCATATAATGCTCCATACGGAATACTGGCCCCCATATAATGCTCCATACGGAATACTGGCCCCCATATAAAGCTCCATACGGAATACTGGCCCCCATATAACAATCCATACAGAATACTGGCCCCCATATAATTCTCCATACAGGATACTGGCCCCCATATAACGATCCGTACAGGATACTGGTCCCCTTATAACGCTCCATACCGGATACTGGCCCCCGTAAATTGCTCCATGCAGGCTGTTCCCCCCACATAAGGCCCCATGCAGGATGTCACCCCCCTTATAATGCCCCATGTAGGATGTCACCCCCCATATAATGCCCCAAGCAGGATGTCACCCCCCATATAATGCCCCATGCAGGATGTCACCCCCCATATAATGCCCCATGCAGGATGTCACCCCCCATATAATGCCCCATGCAGGCTGTTCCCCTCCATATAATGCCCCATGCAGGCTGTTCCCCTCCATATAATGCCCCATGCAGGATGTCACCCCACCCTTTATAATGCCCCATACAGGATGTCACCCCCCCTTTATAATGCCCCATTCAGGATGTCAGCCCCCCATATAATGCCCCATGCAGGATGTCACCCCCCCTTTATAATGCCCCATGCAGGATGTCACTTCCCCTCTTTATAATGCCCCATGCAGGATGTCAGCCCCCCATATAATGCCCCATGCAGGATGTCACCACCCCTTATAATGCCCCATGCATTATGCCACCCCCTCTAATAATGCCCCATGCAGGATGTCACCCCCCTTTATGATGCCCCATGCAGGATGTCAGCCCCCCATATAATGCCCCATGCAGGATGTCACCCCCCCTTTATAATGCCCCATGCAGGATGTCACCCCGCCTTTATAATGCCCCATGCAGGATGTCACCCCCCCTCTTTATAATGCCCCATGCAGGATGTCAGCCCCCCATAAAATGCCCCATGCAGGATGTCACCCCCCCTTTATAATGCCCATGCAGGATGTCACCCCTCCTCTTTATAATGCCCCATGCAGGATGTCAGCCCCCCTTTATAATGCCCCATGCAAAATGTCAGCCCCTCCATATAATGCCCCATGCAGGATGTCACCCCCCCACATAATGCCCCATGCAGGCTGTTCCCCCCTTATAATGCCCCATACAGGATGTCAACCCCCCTTTATAATGCCCCATGCAGGATGTCACCCCCCCTTTATATTGCCCCATGCGGGATGTCACCCCCCCTTTATAATGCCCCATGCAGGATGTCACCCCCCTCTTTATAATGCCCCATGCAGGATGTCACCACCCCTTATAATGCCCCATGCATTATGCCACCCCCTCTAATAATGCCCCATGCAGGATGTCACCCCCCCCCCTTTATGATGCCCCATGCAGGATGTCAGCCGCCCATATAATGCCCCATGCAGGATGTCACCCCCCCTTTATAATGCCCCATGCAGGATGTCACCCCCCCTTTATAATGCCCCATGCAGGATGTCACCCCCCCTCTTTATAATGCCCCATGCAGGATGTCACCACCCCTTATAATGCCCCATGCATTATGCCACCCCCTCTAATAATGCCCCATGCAGGATGTCATCCGCCCCTTTATGATGCCCCATGCAGGATGTCAGCCCCCCATATAATGCCCCATGCAGGATGTCACCCCCCCTTTATAATGCCCCATGCAGGATGTCACTCCCCCTTTATAATGCCCCATGCAGGATGTCACCCCCACTCTTTATAATGCCCCATGCAGGATGTCAGCCCCCCATATAATGCCCCATGCAGGATGTCACCCCCCTCTTTATAATGCCCCATGCAGGATGTCAGCCCCCCATATAATGCCACATGCAGGATGTCACCCCCTTTATAATGCCCATGCAGGATGTCACCCCTCCTCTTTATAATGCTCCATGCAGGATGTCAGCCCCCCTTTATATTGCCCCATGCAAAATTTCAACCCCTCCTTATAATGCCCCATGCAGGATGTCACCCCCCCATATTATGCCCCATGCCTCCATACATTAAAAAAAAAAAATCAAATACTCACCTCACTCCTCCTCACTTGCCGCCGCTGCTCAGGTCCGGACTCCAGCGTTACTGGCGTCTTCCCGCTCTGCGCTGCCTGTGATGGCTCAGGGGAGGGCCCTCACCCTCTGACCTGAGACGTCACAGGGAGCGCACAGCAGGAAGACAGTGGATCTGTGGAGGCATGAGGAAAGGTGAGCATCCGGCTGCCGGGGCCCTGAGCAAGCGGGGGGGAGGGTGGCGCTGGCACTGCTCTCCTCCGCCCATAGCCTGGCGGGGAGCCTGACCGCGAGTGGGCCCCCGCCTGCTCAGGGCCCCGACACTCGCCCGGGTGCGCCGGGTGCTGACGCCGGCCCTGGTCTCTGTATATGGAGTCTGCAAACTATTCTAGGAAAATCTGCGCTCCAGGAGGCAAATAACGCTCCATCACTCCCGAGTGTCACCGTGTGGCTAAGCAGTACTGTACAGCCACATATGAGGTATTGCCACATTCATCAGAAATTGTGGGACAAATTTTGGTGCGAGTTTAATCCATTATCCCCATTTGAAAATGTAAAAACTGGGGCTAAAACAATTTTTTTGCAGTAAAAATGTAATTATTTTTTCTTCACTGCCCAATGCTATAAAATTCTGTGACACACCTGTCGCGTCAATATGATCACTGCACCCCTAGATGAGTTCATTGAGAGGTGTAGTTTGTAAAATGGGGTCACTTATGGGGAATTCCGCTGTTATGGCACCTCAGGGGATCTCCTAGTGGGTCATGGCACCCTCAAACCATAACAGTAAAATCTGCACTATAATATAGTGCTACTTCCCTTCTGACCTTTGCACTATGCCTCAAAAGTAATTCCCAATTACATGTAGGGTATTGGCGTACTCAGAAGAAACTGCACAAGAAAATGAGAGGTAAATTTTCTCCTGTTACCCTTGTGAAAATAAAAAATATGGGACTAAAAGAAAATTTTTGTGTAAAAAATATTTTTTTTATTTTCATGGCTCTACGTTATAAACTTCGGTGAAGCACCTGGGGGTTCAAAGTGCTCACCACACATCTATATAAGTTCCTTGAGGGGTTTAGTCTCCAAAATGGGATCACTTGTGAGGGGTTACCGCTGTTTAGGCACATCAGGGGCTCTCCAAATGCGACATGTGGTCTGCTCTCAATTCCAGCCAATTTTGCACTCAAAAAGTCAAAGGGTGCTCCTTCCATTCCAAGCCCTGCCGTGTGTCCAAACAGTGTTTTTCCCCCACATATGAAGTATCAGCGTACTGGGGAGAAATTGCACAACAACTTTTTCACTCAATTTTCTCCTGTTATCCTTGTGAAAATAAAAAAATTGAGGCTAAAATTTTTTTTTTGTGGAAAAAATTTGATTTTTTTATTTTCACGGCTCTAAGTTATAAACTTTTATGAAGCACCTGGGGGTTTAAAGTGCTCACCACACATGTAGATAAGTTCATTAAGGGATCTAGTTTCCAAAATGGGGTTACTTGTGGGGGGTTTCCACTGTTTAGGCACATCAGGGGCTCTCTAAATGCGACATGGCGTCTTCTCTCAATTCCAGCCAATTTTGCGTTCAAAAAGTCAAATGGTGTTGCTTCCCTTCTGAACCCTGCCGCGCGCTCAAATAGTGGTTTTCACCCACATATGAGGTATCAGTGAACTCAGGATAAATTTCACAACAACTTTTGGTTTCCATTTTCTCCTGTTACCCTTGTGAAAATAAATAAATGGGGCTAAAAGTTCATTTTTGTGGAACAAATTAGATTTTTTTATTTTCACGGCTCTACGTTATTAATGTCTGTGAAGCACCTGGTGGTTCAAAGTGCTCACCACACATCTAGATAAGTTTATTGAGGGGTCTAGTTTCCAAAATGGGGTCACTTGTGGGGGGTTTCCACTGTTTAGGCACATCAGGGGCTCTCCAAATGCGACATGGCGTCCGCTAATTATTCCAGCAAATTTTGAATTCAAAAAGTCAAATGACACTCCGTCCCTTCCGAACCCTGCCGTGTGCCCAAACAGTGGTTTTCCACCACATATTGGTTATCGGCGTCCTCGGGAGAAATTGCACTATACATTTTGGGGTCCATTTTTATCTTTTACCCTTGTGAAACTAAAAAAAATTGGGTCTAAATTAAATTGTTTGTGAAAAAAAGTTAAATGTTAATTTTTTTCTTCCTCATTGCTTCAGTTCCTGTGAAGCACCTGAATGGTTAATAAACTTTTTGAATGTGGTTTTTAGCTCCTTGAGGGGTGCAGTTTTTAGAATGGTGCCACTTTTGGGTATTTTCTGTCATAAAGGCCCTCAAAGTCACTTCAAATGTGATGTGGTCCCAAAAAAAAATGGTTTTGTAAATTTTGTTGGAAAAATGAGAAATCGCTGGTCAAGTTTTAACCCTTATAACTTTCTAACAAAAAAAAAAATTTGTTTCCAAAATTGTGCTGATGTAAAGTAGACATGTGGGAAATGTTATTTATTAACTATTTTGTGTGACATATCTCTCTGATTTAAGGGCATAACAATTCTAAGTTTGAAAATTGCAACATTTTCAAAATTTTCACCAAATTTCCGTTCATTTCACAAATAAACGCAAGTCATATAGAATACATTTTACCACTATCATGAAGTACAATATGTCACGAAAAAACAATCTCAGAATCAGTGGGATCCGTTGAAGCGTACTGAGTTATTACCTCATAAAGTGACAGTTTTCAGATTTAAAAAATAAGGCCTGGTCATTAACCTACAAAGTGGATCAGTACTTAAGGCTGTGTGCCCACTATGCGTTTTTTAAGTGCTTCCGCAGCGGCAATTCCGCTGCAGAAACGCTTAAAAAATGCTTGGTAGAAGGTCTGCCATGTTCCCCAATGATAATCCGCATGTGCTGTGCATTTCCGCTGCGGATTATTATTGCGGAAAAATACGCAGGACTACCAAATCTTTTGCTTAAATGCGGCATTTTTACTGCCATTGACTTGCATTGGAATGCATGGAATCCGCATCACTGGATCTGTACATGCGGATTACATGCGTTTCAATGTGCGGATGGTACCCAGGTTTGAAGAAGAGGAGACTCTCCTCCGGACCCGGGTACCATAGTACATGTAAAAAAAAAGAATAAAATAAAAAATAAATATTATACTTACCTTTTGATGGCTCCCGGAGTCCTTGTATCGGCTTGCCGGTAGCTCGCGGTGGACTCAAGGACCTGCGGTGACGTCATTTAGTCATGTGACGGGTCATGCGACCGCTGAAGTCGGCAGGTCCTTAAAAATCTACCGCGAGCTGCCGGCAAGCCGAGACAAGGACATCGGGGGCCATCAGAAGGTAAGTATATATTTATTTTTTATTTTACCCAAGTGCTAAAATCGCTTGGAAAGCACTTGTCAACCCGCATGCGGAAATGCAGGTGAAGAACGCTTCACTTCCGCTTGTCCCTGGCAGGAAAAACGCATGTAGAATCTGCATGCGTTTTTTCTGCCAGGGAGATGCAGAAACGCTCAGGAAAAAATCCGGAGCGTTTGTGCATCGTGGGCACATAGCCTAAGGGGTTAAAATAAATCCCAAAAGTTTTTATAAATACTTCAATGCCAAAAAGAAAAAAACAGATGGTATCGGCCCCTTAAAAGATGGTAATAACAAGATAATTGTAGAGGACAAAGAAAAGGCTGAGATATTAAACAGGAACTTTTCATCCGTGTTCATCAACAAACCGTCTGTTCCAGGGGTCTTTCAACAGGGCAAAAAACAAAGTTCACCACCTGATATAACTAGTTTAACACAAAAAGAAGTACGCCTGCAAATCCCCTGGCCCATGTGGTATTCATCCACGGATACTGAGGGAATTGATCTCAGTAATTGACAGACTGCTGTAGCTCATATTCTTAGACTCTCTTGTAACAGGGATAGTGCCACAGGATTGGAGGATAGCCGATGTAGTACCGATATTTAAGAAAGGTAAGAAGGTGGATCCAGGTAACTACTGTCCAGTAAGTCTGACATCAGTAGTGTGCAAAATTTTTGAGGGCATCATAAGAGATGACCTGCACAGTTATATTGCAGAGAATAATATAATAAATGATAATCAGCACGGATTCATGAAAAATAGGTTGTGCTTAACCAACATGCTGGGTTTCTATGAGGAGGTAAGTGCAAATCTGGATGTTGGTAATGCGGCTAATCTGATTTATCTGGACTTTACAAAGGCATTTGATACTATACCACATAGCAGCCTTATACTGAAGCTACAGAAGCAAGGACTTGGGAGAACTATATGCAGATGGGTAAGGAATTGGCTAAATGATAGGAAACAAAGAGTCGTCATAAATGGTACATTCTCTAAATGGGATATAGTCAGCTGTGAGGACCACAGGGATCTGTGCTAGGACCAATTCTTTTTAATCTCTTTATTAATGGCTTTGGGGATGGGATTGAGAGTAAAGTGTCAGTCTTTGCTGATGACACCAAACTATGTAGGATATTAAAATCTGATCTTGACGTTACGATATTGCAGAACCATCTGGATAAGATGACCGAATGGGCAAACACTTGGCAGATGAGGTTTAATGTAGATAAATGTAGATTAATACACCTAGGACAGAGTAATCCTATTGCTGCATACGCATTAAATGGGAGTATGTAAGAGAATGAGAAGACAATATTCCGAACGGCTATGTTAAACTTAGCGAGCCATTTTGTCCAAAAGTTAGAGCCCACTGTCCTTGCAGCTAAGGTAAAGTGGTTTTGGGAGCTCCCAGTCATAATGGAGCCAGAGAATGATGTCAGCGCCATTAGCCGGTATAGCTGGTATATAGAAAGGTTAAAATGGAACAAGCCGCAGGGCCGTGCGATAGTAAATGGTAGCATGCGGTGTCAAGAAGTTTGTTTTGTGATAATAGTATAAAAACCAGAATCAGTAGTTGTCAATATCTAAGAGTAATGTCAGTAGGCTTAGAGCAGTAATGTGATTAACGATATTATCTAAGAGGAACACGAAGTTTTATGGGTTTTTAACGTAGTTTGGTGAAATAATCATTAATGTTGTTATATTGTGTCATCATGTTCTTAATTTTAAAATGCATGTACTCATTTGCTGTATGAGGTTATCATGTATACTCCCTTTTGCTCCTATGTGCTTTCTTTGCCTAAATAATGTATAAAAACACCCTACCCGAGAAATCGGGGCCAGACCATCCCTAGGTATCCCAATTCCGTGTTGCTGAACCTGGTCACCTGCGAGGGCCTGTGTAATTTTTCTGCCTGTTTTCTGAACTGTTCTGCTGCGTATCTCTGAATAAACTTCATTCTCTGCCTTTAAAGTAGAAATCGTCCACACTATTATCCGGCTCTTCCAGTTCCCAGTAAGAGACTTTCTTACAGAGTATACTTGGGACAACAGAACAGGAGAAGGACTTTGGGTATTCTGGTTACAAGTAAGCTGAGAAGCAGTACTCAATGTCAGGCAGCAGCCGCAAAAGCAAACGAGATTTTAGGATGTATAAAAACAGAAATAAAATCCCGCAATCCCAACGTATCATTACCCCTTTATAAATCACTGGTGAGGCCACATCTGGAATATGGGATCCAGTTTTGGGCTCCACTTTTTAAAAAGGATATTTAGAAGTTAGAGTCAGTTCAAAGGCGGGCAACTAGATTATTACAAGAGATGGAAGGCCTCGCATATGATGGGAGGTTGAAAAAGTTGAGCTTGTTTAGCTTAGAAAAACGACGTCTCAGATGGGATCTCATTTACATGTATAAATATATGTGAGGTCAGTACTCATGAGGACTGGCTCATGACTTATTCCTAACAAACACCATACTAAGGACCAGGGGGCACTCATTACGTATGTAAGAAAGGCGATTCAGGCACCTAAACAGGAAAGGGTTCTTTACAGTCAGAGCAGTCAGATTATGGAACGCCCTTCCACAAGAGGGAGTAATGGCAGACACTATAACAGCTTTCATAAAATGGCAGGATGATTTCCTCGATACACATAACATTGTGGGCTACAGTTAAATTCGACAAAATGTTACAACTATAGTAGCACATCTAGTAGGTAATAGTAATTACATAACTGCTATCATAATTAGGTTTGATCCAGGGTTCTTGTACTGATCGCCTTTTCTCTGGGTCAAGAAGGAATTTTTCCCCTGTGACACAAATTGGCTGAATGTGTCCTGGGGTTTTTGCCTACTTCTGGATCAACAGATTTAGGCATAGGTATTTTAGTAATACCATTATTAGAATCACAAGAGTAATACAAAATATAAAATTAATTAAAAAAATGAAATTAGAAACGGGTACATTTTTAACTGTAATAGTACAGCTATAATAAAAATAGTAATAATAATAATACATTGTGAAGTCTAGTTCCAGTTAGTTAGTAAATTAGTGTAGTGTTAGTGTAGGGAGTAGTGATGAGTGAGCGTGCTCGGTTAACCCTGCTGCCCGAGTATTTTCGGCATGCTGGACACCTACAGTGGGTACGGAAAGTATTCAGACCCCTTTAAATTTTTCACTCTTTGTTTCATTGCAGCCATTTGGTAAATTCAAAAAAGTTCATTTTTTTCTCATTAAAGTACACTATGCACCCCATCTTGACTGAAAAAAAACAGAAATGTCGAAATGTTTGCAAATTTATTAAAAAAGAAAACTGAAATATCACATGGTCATAAGTATTCAGACCCTTTGCTCAGTGTTGAGTAGAAGCACCCTTTTGAGCTAGTACAGCCATGAGTCTTCTTGGGAATGATGCAAAAAGTTTTTCACACTTGGATTTGGGGATCCTCTGCCATTCTTCCTTGCAGGTCCTCTCCAGTTCCGTCAGGTTGGATTGTGAATGTTTTTGGACAGCCATTTTCAGGTCTCTCCAGAGATGCTTAATTGGGTTTAGGTCAAGGCTATGGCTGGACCAGTCAAGAATAGTCACAGAGTTGTTGTGAAGCCACTCCTTTGTTATTTTAGCTGTGTGGTTAGGGTCATTGTATTGTTGGAAGGTGAATCTTCGGCCAAGTCGGAGGTCCAGAGCACTCTGGAAGAGGTTTTCATCCAGGATATCTCTGTACTTGGCCGCATTCATGTTTCCTTCAATTGCAACCAGTCGTCCTCTCGCTGCAGCTGAAAAACACCCCCATAGCATGATGCTGCCACCACCATGTTTCACTGTTGGAATTGTATTGGGCTGGTGATGAGCAGTGCCTGGTTTTCTTCACACATACCACTTAGAATTACCACTAAAAAGTTCTATCTTTGTCTCATCAGACCAGAGAATCCTATTTCTCATAGTCTGGGAGTCCTTCATGTTTTTTTGAGCTAACTCTATGCTGGCTTTCATATGTCTTGCACTGAGGAGAGGCTTCCGTCAGGCCACTCTGCCATAAAGGCTCGACTGGTGGAGGGCTGCAGTGATATTTGACTTTGTGGAACTTTCTCCCATCTCCCTACTGCATCTCTGGAGCTCAGCCACAGTGATCTTGGGGTTCTTCTTTACCTCTCTCACCAAGGCTCTTCTCCCACAATTGCTCAGTTTGGCTGGACGGCCAGGTCTAGGAAGACTTATGGTGGTCCCAAACTTCTTCCATTTAAGGATCATGGAGGCCACTGTGCTCTTAGGAACCTTGATTAAAGCAGAAATTCTTTTGTAACCTTGGCTAGATCTGTGCCTTGCCACAATTCTGTCTCTGAGCTCCTTGGGCAGTTCCTTTGAGCTCATGATTCTCATTAGGTCTGACATGCACTGTGAGCTGTGAGGTCTTATATAGACAGCTGTGTGCCTTTCCAAATCAAGTCCTATCAGTTTAATGAAACACAGCTGGACTCCAATGAAGGAGTAGAACCATCTCAAGGAGGATCGAAAGAAAATGGACAGCATGTGACTTAAATATGAGTGTCTGAGCAAAGGGTCTGAATACTTATGACCATGTGATATTTCAGTTTTTCTTTTTTAATAAATTTGCAAAAATGTATACAATTCTGTTTTTTTTTTTAGTCAACATGGGGTGCCGAGTGTACTTTAATGAGAAAAAATTTACTTTTTAGAATTTACCAAATGGCTGCAATGAAACAAAGAGTGAAAAATTTAACGGGGTCTGAATACTTTCCGTACCCACTGTATGATCGAGTCGCCGTGGCTGCATGTGTCGCGGCTGTTAGAAAGCTGCAACACATGCAGGGATTGTCTGTTTGTGCTCGAACATAGGTGTCCAGCACGCTCAAAATGCTTGGGCAGCACCCAAGAGTGCTCGGTGAACAAGTTAACCGAGCACGGTCGCTCATCACTAGTAGGGAGTACAACTAGGGGACGAAAGTTGAACTTGATGGACCTAGGTCTTTTTTCAACCTATGTTACTATGTTAATGGGAATGTTCTCTTAGTTATCTTGAGTCTGTCTGGTGGAGGTGTGAATTGTATGTATGTAGTCAAAGAATTGAACATCCTTATCAGTTTGAATCCCCAAATTCTTCTCTCGCTGTCTCCGTAAAAAATGATCTTTTAGTATTAAGACTTTTAAATCTGTCATGCAGTGTCCCAGGCGAGAGAAATGTTTTCCCACAGGCGTGTCCAGTTCATTGCTGATTGTGTTTCCGTGTAGATTCATCCTTGTTTGTAGTTTTTACATTATTTCCCCAATATTGATACCTCCCGGACACCTTGTACATTATATCATGTACACCACATTGGAGGATGTACATGAAAATAAATGCACGATCTTATAGTCCTGACTTGTGTTTGGTATGTGGACTGTGTTTGTTGGTAATATGTGGGCACAAGTTTTGCATTTTTTATTGTTACATGGCAATGTGCCCGTCACTGATGAGGATGAGAGGACACTTCTGACAAGGAGATTCCTTAAGTTAAGGGGCTGTTTATAGGAGAGAAGTGGTAGTTGTGGGAATATTTCTTTCAGTTTGTGATGTCTATGGAATATGGGTTGGAGATCAGCACCAATTTTCCTTAGGATGTTCAGGTGGGGTTGTATGTGACCACAACAGGTGCCCTGTTGTTGTCCTCCCTCTGTCTGTAATCCAGGAGGCTGCTTCTTGGGATCCTTGTAGCTCTGTGGATCTGTTTATCCACTGGTAATGTCCTGCTGTAACATCTCTTAAATGTTGTGCTCTTGTTTTACTAATTCATTTGTAATATTGCCTTAAGTAGGAGCCTCTGTGCTCTGAAAGCTTGCATATACAGTACAGACCAAAAGTTTGGACACACCTCATTTAAAGATTTTTCTGTATTTTCATTGCTATGAAAATTGTACATTCACACTGAAGGCATCAAAACTATGAATTAACACATGTGGAATTATATACTTAACAAAAAAGTGTGAAACAACTGAAAATATGTCTTATATTCTAGGTTCTTCAAAGTAGCCACCTTTCGCTTTGATGACTGCTTTGCACACTCTTGCCATTCTCTTGATGAGCTTCAATAGGTAGTCACCGGAAATGGTTTTTACTTCACAGGTGTGCCCTGTCAGGTTTAATAAGTGGGATTTCTTGCCTTATAAATGGGGTTAGGACCATCAGTTGTGTTGTGCAGAAGTCAGGTGGATACACAGCTGATAGTCCTACTGAATAGACTGTTAGAATTTGTATTATGGCAAGAAAAAAAGCAGCTAAGTAAAGAAAAACGAGTGGCCATCATTACTTTAAGAAATGAAGGTCACTCAGTGCAAAAAATTGGGCAAACTTTGAAAGTGTCCCCAAGTGCAGTTGCAAAAACCATCAAGCGCTACAAAGAAACTGGCTCACATGAGGACCTCCCCAGGAAAGGAAGACCAAGAGTCACCTCTGCTTCTGAGGATAAGTTTATCTGAGTCACCAGCCTCAGAAATCGAAGGTTAACAGCAGCTCAGATTAGAGACCAGGTCAATGCCACACAGCGTTCTAGCAGTAGACATATCTCTTCAACAACTGTTAAAAGGAGACTTTGTGCAGCAGGCCTTCATGGTAAAATAGCTGCTAGGAAACCACTGCTAAGGACAGGCAACAAGCAGAAGAGACTTGTTTGGGCTACAGAACACAAGGAATGGACATTAGACCAGTGCAAATCTGTGCTTTGGTCTGATGAGTCCAAATTTGAGATCTTTGGTTCCAACCACCGTGTCTTTGTGCGATGCAGAAAAGGTGAACGGATGGACTCTACATGCCTGGTTCCCACCATGAAGCATGGAGGAGGAGGTGTGATGGTGTGGGGGTGCTTTGCTGGTGACACTGTTGGGGATTTATTCAAAATTGAAGGCATACTGAACCAGCATGGCTACCACAGCATCTTGCAGCGGCATGCTATTCCATCCGGTTTGCGTTTAGTTGGACCATCATTTATTTTTCAACAGGACAATGACCCCAAACACACCTCCAGGCTGTGTAAGGGCTATTTGACCAAGAAGGAGAGTGATGGGGTGCTACGCCAGATGACCTGGCCTCCACAGTCACCAGACCTGAACCCAATCGAGATGGTTTGGGGTGAGCTGGACCGCAGAGTGAAGGCAAAAAGGCCAACAAGTGCTAAGCTTCTCTGGGAACTCCTTCAAGATTGTTGGAAGACCATTTCCAGTGACTACCTCTTGAAGCTCATCAAGAGAATGCCAAGAGTGTGCAAAGCAGTCATCAAAGCAAAAGGTGGCTACTTTGAAGAACCTAGAATATAAGACATATTTTCAGTTGTTTCACACTTTTTTGTTAAGTATATAATTCCACATGTGTTAATTCATAGTTTTGATGCCTTCAGTGTGAATGTACAATTTTCATAGTTATGAAAATACAGAAAAATCTTTAAATGAGAAGGTGCGTCCAAACTTTAGGTGTGTACTGTATATATATATCTTTTTCTAGTTAGCCAATAAAGGTATCACTCCGAGAATACTTTTGTCATCTTTGGGCATAAAAGCAATTGATTGTTTAAAATGGAGAAATCGAGAGACGGTGGGAATTATCCCTTAATTGCCTGGAGTCTGTCTGGTGGAGTTGTGAATTGTGTCCATTGTAAGGCAGCGCTAGTCATCATGCTGGGGGACACTCGCTGCACCGGGTCAATTAAAGCTCACCAGCCACGTTTTCCAGTATTTCACAATCGAGCAGTTTATTACTCTTCATAACTGCTTATAACCGAGTCCAACTCAGTGGCTCGCCGACATTTACAGATATAATGTCCAGGAGCCTTTCCAGCGACAGACACGTCCACGTCCACCTTTGCCGGGTTTTAGCTGCTTCAGGTTTGTTCTGCCACCGCTGTGGCTTTACGGCTTCCCAGATGGGGGTCTCCAGCCCTCGTACCTTCAAAGCCTACTGGTATATTTTCACACCTAACATCCAGCCTCTGCCTTCCAGGACTCTTGCCTTCCAAGCCTCTGGCCCTCCAAGGCTACTGGGATCGCTTACACATAAGGATTCAGCCTCTGCCTTTCAGTCTTTACCAGGCTTCACCAGGCTTCACTAGGCCTCACTAGGCCTCTCCAGGCTAACGGTGTCCCACACACGGGAACAGGCCTCACGCCTTACACACCCTGTCTCAAAACTACCAGGGTTTATATATCTTCCAGTGCACACACAGGACCTGTGCTGATGTCACAGTCATGTAACCAGTCACCTGAGGGGGAGGTACATGGTCAGCCAAAACACACCCTGGACCATTACAGTAATGCCGCAAGCTGCTGCATTACATATCCCCCCCTCTGTTCAAACTTGTGGGGTTGAACACATGATATACACAATCACATTATAACCCACAGTTCACACCGAGACCATGTACTTGACAATTGCGTTGCTCAGCCCCTGGAACATTAGTCATCGACATTAACCCATTCCTTAGGGACCTACCATCTGTCATTGTCACTGACTTCGTTAAGTCACCTTTCCGGGTCGTAACCTTGTCAGACCTCCCCTGCTCCCAGCGGTCAGTCATAACCTTGTCAGACCTCCCCCGCTCCCAGCGGTCCATACAGCAGTGTAACTCACACTCCCTGGTTTCTAAGGTCCGGTTAGACTCCGTTCTGTCCCGTACTCTATTGGGTCGTTTGTATGGGCCTCTCAAACCTGAGTTACTGGAGGTCTCACTTCCTCTAAACCCACGCCCACTACTTTCAGGACATCTTGAAAGGTCCCTAACATCAGCTGTAGCTGTTCTGTTATTTAGGGGGCCCTTTCTCTGTCTGGCCTCATAATTTCTAGACGGCTGCCATCTTCTGCTGCTCAGGCGATTCTGTCTTTCCACTCGCAGTCTAGCGAGATTCAACTGTTCTACCTCTCGCAGGTAGGTCACTCGGTACTCCATCAGCATGCGTATATATGCAAGACTTTCTTCCGTTCCTACAGAGGAGAATGACACCATGCCGTCTTCATCTGGTATCCAGTCCTGACGTTCACGTGGACTGCTTACTTTCATCACACCAGACTTCTTTACCATCATCTGCATGGCTCGGCCATTTCTCCCAATAAGCTTTCTTACCAGAGCCTGAGGCACCCGGATGACCTCTTCATGCAGACTTTGAGCTTTTCTCATAAGCTCCAGTTGTCTAACGGCTTGTTCCGTCTTCAACCGGAGAAACCGCTTTGTGCGAATGCATCGCCAGTGCATGTCACTTAGGATCGCCACCCTCTTCACTGTGACTTCAGTTGTGGACAGGACCAGCAGCTGTTTAGCTTCTGAGGTCGAGTACACCTTACAGGCTCCCACGGCCTTCTTAAACTCTTCATGCACGGACTCACTGGTGCATTCTTCTCTCAAATCCTTGGGGACATCTATGAGGCACTTGTACCGAGACGTTTCTGTCTCACCAGTGGTTTCCAGACGATCAACCGGCTCAGGTTTCAGGGACAACTGACTTTCAGCTTCTTCACCCTGTATGCTTCCCCTGAGCTGACTCACAGCTACAAATTCAAGAATTTTCATCTTGACCACTTCCATTTCATACTTATTTTCTGTTAACACTTTCTTAGCTCTCCTCAGGTCCACCTTCTCATGGTATAAAGGAGTAAGTGCAACTTATTTTTCCTTTTCCTTCTTCAAGGAGGCCTCGTTCACTGAGTGATACTTTGCCAGGCGACCTTTGAGCTCGAAAACTTCTTCCTCTAGCTCCGCTACTCACCTCTCAGCAGCCCATCTCTGAAGCTCTTCCTGCTTCAACTGCTCCTTTAACAGTATAGTTCTCTCAGACCTCTCTGTCTCCCATGCGCCCACTCGGCTCTCAACAGCTAGTCTCTCAAGCTTCACTTGCTTCAAATGGGCTTGTAGCGACTCCTTGAGCTCCTTGATCTCGGCTCTTACATCCACCGAATCATCCGAGCTTGTATTATTCGAGGAGGTATTTGCTTCATATCTCCCATCTCCAGTGGCCAACTCCTGGCCCTGGTCTGTGGCTTCTCCGATAGACTCCTCCATCTTTTTCCGCTCAGCTTCCATCTTGCTGATTCTTTGCTTAAGGCACATCTTTGCCCTCTGGAGATTATCACAGAACGTCTGCAGCTCCTTCACCTGAGCTTCTAGACCTAACGTCTTTCTGCGGAGATCACCATTTTCATCACGGGTGTCCTGCAGAGTGGTCTCAACCACTTGGCGCATGTGCTCTGCATCCGCCTTATCATCCTCTAGTTTTTCTTAAACCCTGAGGAGATCCTCATAGTCTCTCTTAATTTGTTGCAGTTCCCCACTGCGTTCACCATATTCTTTCTTGGATTCACACAGCTCCTGGTTGAACTGTTCGTGCAGTTGTTCTAGGTTTTGTTCACGCCCAGAAACTTCATCCTGCAGTGCCACCTTCTCAAGCTTAAACTGCAAAACCTCCTCCTTGGTTTTGTGGCGGTCCTCCCTAATTTCCTGGAACATTTCTTTCCATTGGTTAATTTCCTCTTTGCTTCCCTCCAGGTCCCGCTGTAAGTTCCTCACAACCTGGTATATTTTCTGCCGTTCAGACTCCAGGCTCCGCTGGTCTGGGGACCCGTTCTCCAGATTTTCCCATAGTTGCTGCACGTCACTCTGACACTGCTGCCTGATAGGCTCCAGCTCTTGGTCATGACTGGCCACCTCCTCTTTCAGGGCTGTCAGATCCTGATCCTTCTGTCTCAGTACTGTACCGGAGGTTGCTACTGGCAACGTCACCTCCTCTTCTGCCTCTAAAGGAGGATCCACACTTGAAACAAAGGCACACAATACTACATTTTCTTTATTTTCACTTGCAGCAAAGACTACAGGAGCAACCTTTTTGTGGCCCTTGCGCAGTCGACGACGAGAGGGGGACTTTCTCTCCTCGTCTAGCTTCTCCTGACCGAACTCTCCTTCTACTTTCGTAGTGTCACCGTCAGCTACGGGGTCTGTGTCACTCCCCATGGTTTTGTGGACTAACAGGTCACCTCCCACTTTGACGTCAACCCCTTCTACTGGAGCTACCCCGTTATCAACAGTCAAATTGTCGTTTTTAGGCGGTACCAACCCACAACCAGTAACAAATTTTGGTTTTCTATACTCCACGCTCTTGTGAAAATCCCCCCCTTTTTAGACTCCGCCCCTTTTTGAACAACCACACCGGTAGGGGAATTTTTACAAAAAAAATCAGCAATAGTCTTAGTACCCAGTTCACAACATCTCTTACCACCTCCCCGGGCACTCTGGGACAATACTGGCGCCCCCGGAGAGTTCACAGAATGGTTCACTGCTGCCATTCTATATGGTGCCCACAGCTCCTGCCGTTCCTGCACCGTGTCCTGTAGACGTTTCTCAAATACCTGCTGCAGTTTTAACTGGCACTTTAATCGCTCAATAGCTTCATTTTCTTTTGCTGCTCCATTCACAGCCATCGCTGTACACTATTCACACTAGACCCTTCACACTGCTCTCCCCGGAAAATTTTCATGGCCCCACCGAGCCACAGCAAACCAGGTTTGAGTGCGAGGACAATTTTCGTAACCCTGCTGAGTTACAGCAAACCAGGTTTGAGTGCGAGGACAATTTTCATAACCCCGCCGAGTTACAGCCAGATGCTTTAATTTTCGTGACCCCGCCGAGCCACAGCAAACCAGGTTTGAGTGCGAAGACAATTTTCGTAACCCCGCCGAGTTACAGCAAGATGCTTTAATCTTCGTGACCCCGCCAAGCCACAGCAAGATGCTCGTATCCACACTCGTCGTCCTGTTCCGTTACCCCTAGAAACAAGGCTGCAGTTGCCCCTAGCAACCGGGCTGCAGTTGCCCCTAGCAACCGGGCTGCAGTTGCCTGCATTCTCCAACCACATGTAAGGCAGCACTAGTCATCATGCTGGGGGACACTCGCTGCACAGGGTCAATTAAAGCACACCAGCCACGTTTTCCAGTATTTCACAATCCAGCAGTTTATTACTCTTCATAACTGCTTATAACCGAGTCCAACTCAGTGGCTCGCTGACATTTACACATATAATGTCCAGGAGCCTTTCCAGCGACAGACACGTCCACTTGGCTCCAGATACAGCCCTCAGCAAGGCAACAACATAAATGTCCACATCAATCAGTGTTTTTACCTTTGCCGTGTTTTAGCTGCTTCAGGTTTGTTCTGCCACCGCTGTGGCTTTACGGCTTCCCAGATGGGGGTCTCCAGCCCTCATACCTTCAAAGGCTACTGGTATGTTTTCACAACTAATATCCAGCCTCTGCCTTCCAGGACTCTTGCCTTCCAAGCCTCTGGCCCTCCAAGGCTACTGGGATTGTTTACACATAAGGATCCAGCCTCTGCCTTTCAGGCTAACGGTGTCCCACACATGGGAACAGGCCTCACGCCTTACACACCCTGTCTCAAAACTACCAGGGTTTACATATCTTCCAGTGCACACACAGGACCTGTGCTGATGTCACAGTCATGTGATCAGACCTTCTGTGTGCACAGGACCTGTGCTGATGTCACAGTAATGTGACCAGTCACCTAAGGGGGAGGTACATGGTCAGCCAAAACACACCCTGGACCATTACAGTAATGCCGCAAGCCGCTGCATTACACCATGTAGTAAGTCAAAAATCCAGGTGTTAAATTGAGTCCTATTGTCAAAAAATTGAACATCCATATCAGTATGATTTTCAAAACTCCTTTCTCTCTGTTGTCCTTAAAATGACCTTTTAGTATTAAGACTTTTAGTTTTGTCATTTTTGGGCATAAATTATTTACATAAGTTGGTGAGTTTTATATGTCTCTGTATTTGTCTCCACAAAAAAAGACGTGAAACGGCACATTGATTGCAATGGATCTGTAATCTACCCATAAAAATAACGCATAGCACACCTACCATAAATTCCGATGTGTGAAAGAGTCCTTATAGACTATTTGTCATGGTCTCCACACTTTACTTGTCTGCTATGTTACTTTTGTGTGGAGGCTGTCAGTCTGTTTTGGTTTTGCTGGGTTGTTTCTTCAAACATCTGTGTTCACTTCCCTTGATTAGTCTTCTACTTAAGCATGCTAGCTCCTTCACCCAGTGTCAATTGTACACTTGCTGTTGCCTGTGTAGGACTGATCTCTCTGCGCTCTGTGCCTGACCCAGCCTGACTATTTCCCTTACCTGGATTTTGACCATTTGCCTGTTATCTGACTACTCTTTTGTCTGCTCCCTTTGTACTGCGCCATTTTCCTGGACTTGACTTTGTATTATTTGACCTCCCTCTATTTATCCAGTAAGTAGTACTTACGTAATATTTCTTTCAGTAATATTAGTCTCTTCTCTCCTCTTCTGAGACTGTTATTTCTGTAGTGACTCGCGTCACATTATTAAGAACAATTTTTTTTCTAGATGAATAAACTTTACATCAGGCAGCCTAAGATACAAAAATACAAAGATATTTGCTTTATAGTCTAGCTCTGACACCAATCAAATGTGTCTTACATAAAGCCATAGCCCTCATGCACAAGGCAGAACCTGTGTGTAAAGCATAGTGTCTACAGCAGTATTTTAGTGCCTTGTTAGCACCGCTTATCTTTAACATCATCTCTGCACCAATTAGCTGAATGATGTTACTTTAGGCTTTTTATTGTGTTTTTACGTAAGTTTTAACGGCTTCCAGGTCTGCTAAGCAGGATCCAACAGGACTTCCTGTCAGTTTAAGCACTCTTTCACACGTGACAGTTTCCACACGTACTGGAGACGCACTGACACATGCAGACCCATTCAAATGAATGGGTCTGTGCACATCTCAGTGTGTTTTCACTGACCATGTGTCTGTGTGCTCCACATGGAGACATGTCTATTTTTGGACGACAGCACGGATCACACGGACCCATTCAAGTCAAAGGGTCAGTGTAAACATGTGCTGCACATGGATGCCATCAGTGAGACATGTACTGGCGCTTGGGAATCAGCGCTACAGTTAGCGCTGTTCCCAAGCACCGGGTGCTGAGCGCTGCCCTCATCATAGTCCCCTGCCGGCGCTGCGATCAGCACCAGCAGGGACAATGATGAGGGTAGTAATAGTCTGCTCCCGCAGTGTCCACCCATGTAAAAATAAGAATAAAATAAAAAATCCTTATACTCACCTGTCCTCAGTATCCCCTGCTGTAATCCATGCGACCGATCAGCAGAGGAGTCGGGGAGAATGAAGCACTTCAGCGAGCGGCCCTGGAGCTGCTCTCAGTGAGTGACAGGACACTGCTCCTGAGCTCAGCGTAGGTCCGAGGCAGACACTACTAACCTCATCACTGCCCCTGCTGGTGCTGATTGCAGCACCAGCAGGGAACCATGATGAGGGCAATGTTCAGCACAGGCGCTTGGGAGCAGAACTAACTGTAGTGCTGGTTCTCAGGCGCCGGTCCGTGTGATCTTGATGCGGCACATGGCTGCCACACGTGTGAAACACTCGGACACACAGGACACTGATATCTCCAGTACATGTTTTTCCGGTACCGGAGGTATACGGGCTTGTGAAACCGGCCCAAGGGCAGCTGCAGATGAGCCTATGAAAAATCATCCGAGTTTCATCCAGAAAACTTGGTCAATTTTTTCTATTTTTTATCATATTTTCATCCATATGCCATCCATCTGTGTGTCCGTTTACTTATATCTGAGTGACATATGTGTGCTATCTGTGTGCGATCTGTTTTCATACAACTAAATTAAAACATGTACATGATCAAATACAGTTTCCTAGGTTTACAATAGAAGTCTATCCATAAAAATCAGATGCCACAAGGATATTCTGTAGGATTTTCTGTGGATTTTTTTCACGCAACCATAGACTTCAATGTGTGAGTCTCATCTGAAAATCGGCATAAAGTAGTGCATGCTGCGGATTTTTTTTTTGCATGGACACTTGGACTGAGAAAAAAAATTGTTAATTTGAACAGCCCTATTGGATAATATAGGTCTATGTTCTGTCCTTATGCTAGGTGATTAAAAATGGGACAGTGCACTTACGATTTATACGCTCGCCTGCATCAGCCCTAAATCTGATTAAAGCTAATAAACTGAAATAAATAAGTATTGCGGTGTATTAGACCACCAATCAGACTGGTGAAAGTTCAAATCCACACCGAACCTAAATAATAATAAAACATGTAAAATTGGAAAAAAAATAAAACAAAACAAAGCACAAAAAAGAGCAGAAAACTGTTTTGCCACTAAAACCACAGTTTTTATGGAAAAACAAAAGTAGACATACTGCATGATTAATATTGTAAGGTGCGGGAAGGCGGTAGCCGTGGGTGAGCTGGTGCTCCATAACTTCCTGGCACTGTACGGAAAATCGTGTCCCAGTCTCAATGTGCGTGGGGTATATCACACTCACTTGTAGGCCGCAGGCCTCCGCTGTCTCCAGGCCTCCATCTTCCGAGGCCACCGCACATACCTCAGGGGACATGCAGTTCGTTTCAACAAACAGAAGTTTACTGGACAGTTCAAGTTCATCAGATTGTAACACACAGTATCGGGCACAACACTCCTCCTGGACTAGCCGTACGCTTACTGATTCTATCAGCCATTCCATTACCTTCCCATTCCCAAATTCATCTTCCTCTGTCCACCAGAGGATAAGGCACCCTATGTCGTGTAAAGTGCTGCAGAGCGATATTTGTGACCGAGCTGCTGTCCGGCACTTTACAGACAATGGGTGTCCCAGTCCTAGTGTGCTATAGGGTGTGGGGTGTATCACACTCACATGCAGGCCTCCATTGCCTCCAGGCTTCCGTCCTCAGGAGCCGCTGCACACAACGCATGGGACACCGGGTTATTTGAAATAGTCAAACTTTTACTAAACAGTCCAAGGTCATCAGGTGGATACAGATGGGATAGGGCACAGAAATTCAGACTTCCTTCCTCCTTAGCACAACTCCTCTTCAGTTCTGCCACACATTCATTCTGGACTATCCCCAAGCCCTCTGACTTCACCAGCCCCAGGTATTCATTGTCCACTCTGGCAGTGCACCTGGGTCTGACCAGCTTCCCCTCATGTATCTCCATGTCCACCGACCTTGTGATGTCGGAAGACCAGGCTCACTCCATGGTACCTGGCCTGACCCCTTGTCTCCAGACCTCGTTGGAATGTTCATCAAGGATCTCCATTTGGCTGCCACTATCCTGAACATTTGGAACATGCTGCCCCTAGCAAACCACCCCACCTGAACCTAAACTCTCCTCCACATTTCACCGGCTGACACTGAACTCCCCATATCCAGGAAGTGCCCCCCTTCTTATCAGCACTAGTGCCCACCCACTGGGCTAATCATAACCATTTCCTATCTGACCTGCTGACCTATTACCCTTATGCTATATTCTATGCTGTCCAAAGCTTATCCTTATGCTATATTCACATTATGCTCTAACACTTTATAAACTGTACATCACCATAATACATTGTATCACATTACATTAGACACACGTTTCTTTCACATATAAAACCGTACGACAGTATTCACATAGTGTGTCTGTTGTCTTCAGGGGTAGGAACAGGGTTAAGACTAGAGATGAGCGTTGTTCTACTCGAACTGTTCGCCAATCTCAAATTCGAGCTGTTTTGGGCGGTGTTCGAGCCGGTCGGCGAACACGAACAATTTGAGAAAAATTCGGCTGTTCGAGGTTATGTTCGATAAACTGTTCGTGCACCAAAATCATAACTGGATTTTTCTCAGTAATGATGAAAATTAATGTTAATACGCAGTTTGAGTGTACAGCGGGGCGGGGGGAGGGGCAGGGGATGGATATCTGCAGGAACAATGAAGATCTCCATTTTTTTTTCTCTTTCCCGCATTTGCAGTGGGGAGGTGCAATCTGTCAGCCTATCAGCAGCGCACACACGGAGCGAAGTGCTTTTTTTCACACAAGCAAGGGCATGTGTGATTGGCAGTGTATGTCACATGTCCTTGCCCTATAAGACCAAGCCATTTTCCCCGTCGCCACCATTTTCTCACTGCTGCAGCTGCGTGTTAGACGGCATCGCTGTTGCTGTGTGCGCTATACCTTGTTAATTTCAAGCCAATTTTCGCACAAATATACAGATAGCTTGGGAGTAGGGAATAGTTGTGATTGCAGTCCTTTTAAGGACTAGGTTACAGCATTTCCTACGACTTTTATCAGGCAGGTCTGTGCTCTTAAATAGATAGATTGTGGGAGTAAAGACTAATTGTAATTGGAGTCCTTTTCATGACTAGGTTACATCAGTTCCTATCAGTTTTTGCCAGGCAGGTCTGTGCCAGTGCTGTGCAAGTTTTTTTCACAGCATTTGGCTGAATCTAGCAAAGCTAATCCTTTTTGGCCTATTGCAGAGTGTGTTAGTCAGTGGAGTAGCCTATCTGTGTTGCAAGATATACCACCTGTGTATAGAATACCAATTTTTTTACTGCACCTAGTGAAGTAAAATCTTTTGGGCATAGCATCATTCTATTAGTCCATCTATACTGACCTCCATCAGGTTGCAAACTGAATATAATTTTTTTCTGCATCTAGCTCTGAAAAAATATTTGGGCTTCTAGCAGTGTGTGGGACTTGGTCTATTAGTCCATCTATACTGACCTCCATCAGGTTGCAAATTAAAAATAATTTTTTTCTTCATTTAGCTCTGAAAAAATATTTGGGCTTCTAGCAGCGTGTGGGACTTGTTCTATTAGTCCATCTATACTGACCTCCAACAGGTTGCAAATTAAAAATAATTTTTTTCTGCATCTAGCTCTGAAAAAATATTTGGGCTTCTAGCAGTGTGTGGGACTTGGTCTATTAGTCCATCTATACTGACCTCCATCAGGTTGCAAATTAAAAATAATTTTTTTCTGCATCTAGCTCTGAAAAAATATTTGGGCTTCTAGCAGTGTGTGGGACTTGGTCTATTAGTCCATCTATACTGACCTCCATCAGGTTGCAAATTGAATAAAAAAATTTTCTGCATCTAGCTCTGAAAAAATATTTGGGCTTCTAGCGGTGTGTGGGACTTGGTCTATTAGTCCATCTATACTGACCTCCATCAGGTTGCAAATTAAAAATAATTTTTTTCTGCATCTAGCTCTGAAAAAATATTTGGGCTTCTAGCAGTGTGTGGGACTTGGTCTATTAGTCCATCTATACTGACCTCCATCAGGTTGCAAATTAAAAATAATTTTTTTCTTCATTTAGCTCTGAAAAAATATTTGGGCTTCTAGCAGTGTGTGGGACTTGTTCTATTAGTCCTTCTATACTGACCTCCAGCAGGGTGCAAATTGAATATAATTTTTTTCTGCATCTAGCTCTGAAAAAATATTTGGGCTTCTAGCGGTGTGTGGGACTTGGTCTATTAGTCCATCTATACTGACCTCCATCAGGTTGCAAATTAAAAATAATTTTTTTCTGCATCTAGCTCTGAAAAAATATTTGGGCTTCTAGCAGTGTGTGGGACTTGGTCTATTAGTCCATCTATACTGACCTCCATCAGGTTGCAAATTAAAAATAATTTTTTTCTGCATCTAGCTCTGAAAAAATATTTGGGCTTCTAGCAGTGTGTGGGACTTGGTCTATTAGTCCATCTATACTGACCTCCATCAGGTTGCAAATTGAATAAAAAAATTTTCTGCATCTAGCTCTGAAAAAATATTTGGGCTTCTAGCGGTGTGTGGGACTTGGTCTATTAGTCCATCTATACTGACCTCCATCAGGTTGCAAATTAAAAATAATTTTTTTCTGCATCTAACCCAGCCAATAGTTTTGGCCTAATACCACAGTTTGGCCACTCAGCTCTGCTCGGTTACCATCCATTGTTTTTTTGTGCAAACAACTCCAGAGTTGTGAATTAGTTAACCACCAAAATGAGTGGAAAAAGGCCTGCTGCTGGTGGAAAGGGGAATAGGCGTGTTGGGAAGGGGAAAAAAGGTTGTGTCCGTGGGGTAGGTGCAGAAGAAAGACCATCTTCCAGCCAAACTAAAATGTCTACTTCTTTTAGCGGACAATGTGATAAGATCCCTTTCTTACGGCCACGCCAATCGCTACAAATTCCAGATGAGGCACAAAAACAGCAGGTGCTTCAACGGATATCAAGTGCTCCTTTAAGTGGGCTCTCCTCCACATCAACTTCAACATCACAAATACTCCAGTCCTCAAAGGTGTCACCCAAATCGCACTTGCTTCCTCACAGCTCCCAAATCTCCAGCTGCCCGTCTGAGTATGAGGTAGAACAGATGGTTGAGTCTGCAGAGCTGTTTACTCATACTATAGCCTGGGAATCAGAGGTCGACTCCAGCGCTTCTGTGAATCCAGACGAGGAAATGATCTGCACTGATGCCCAGAATCTTTATGAGTCGGATCCAGGACCAGACGCAGAAGGTTCTGACCATAATGTAGACCCTCATTCCCAAACTGTAACTCCTGTTGGTGGAGACAATGAGGAAGACGATGATAAGACTCAAATACCTGATTGGAGCGACAACTTTAGTTTTTTGTCAGGGCAGGAACAGGTTGGCTCTGAGGACGACGGGTGTGATAACGCACAGGGTGATGATGATGAGGTCGGAGATCCCACTTACTGTCAACCCACAGTCAGCCAAGAGATGAGGTCAGCAGAGGAGGTGGAGGAAGATGCTAGTGACGACGAGGTCAGGTTGCGCCTTCCTGGACAGAGACGTAGTACTGGAAGCACGTCAACAACTGCATCCTCAAACACAACTCTGCCTCTCACCACAAGTCGTGGTGGCTCTTCAGGTCGCATGGGTGCTAAGCCTTGCATAGCCTGGGCATTTTTTCAGATCGATAAAGATGACCCAACTCGTGTTATCTGTAACATTTGTCAGCAAAAGCTAAGTAGAGGCCAAAAAATACATAGTTTGAGTATTTCATGCATGAACCGGCACATGGACATGAAGCATAAGTTGCAGTGGGAAGCTCAGTGTACTACAATGCGGTCTAGCCGGCCGGGCCAACCACCGTCTGCCATATCTTGTGCATCCGCGGCCTCTTCATCCTCTGTGACTGGGGGGACAGCAGTCACACCTGTTTTGGGGCGCAGACCTGCCACCTCTTTACCCGCAACAGCCAGCGTGATTGGCAGGTCATCATTTTCTTTGGAGGTGGTAACACCAGCTGGTCTTGAGCGCTGTCCGACATCGATAGCACCACCTTTGGATCAAGGCAACCTAACATGTCCGCCTGCATCTTCCTCACAGACCGGCAGTTTGCCGGGGACACCCTTATCAACCCCGTCTAAGCACAATAGCCAGCCCTCGGTCCCTCAGATGTGGACAAGTAAAAGACCATTTCCTCCTAGCCATGAGAAAGCTAAGAGGTTGAATTTCACCATCTGCAAGCTCTTGGCTACAGAAATGCTGCCTTTCCGCCTGGTGGACACAGAGGATTTTCGAGACCTTATGTCCGTCGCAGTGCCCCAGTACCAGATGCCCAGTCGGCACTACTTCTCAAAGAAAGGTGTGCCTGCGCTCCACCAGCATGTCGCACACAACATCACCGCTTCTTTGAGAAACTCTGTGTGTGACAGGGTGCATTTCACCACAGACACTTGGACGAGTAGGCATGGACAGGGGCGTTACATGTCGCTGACTGGGCACTGGGTAACTATGGTGACAGCAGGACAAGGGGCTGCTGTCCAAGTCTTGCCGTCCCCACGAGTTGTGCGTCAATCCTCTTTATGTCATTTTTCCTCCACTGCTTCTGCCTCCTCAACCTCCTCTCGGTCTTCCACCTGCACCCAAAGCCTGTCTGGTCATGCCACAAGCTTTCTAACTGCGCAGAAGGGATCCTGCACACCTCCTTACTATGCTGGCAGTAGGGCTCAACGTCATCAGGCGGTTTTTACATTGAAATGTCTGGGAAATGTGAGTCACACAGCTGAGGAGTTGTGGTCAGCTCTGGAGAACCAATTTCATGAATGGTTGTCTCCACTGGACCTGAAACCAGGGAAGGCCGTGTGCGACAATGCTGCAAACCTGGGTGCGGCCCTTCGCCGGGGCAATGTCACACACGTGCCTTGTATGGCTCACGTGTTGAACCTGGTTGTCCAGCAATTTTTAGCCCACTATCCCAGACTAGATGGCCTTCTGCAGAGGGCACGGTCGCTGTGTGCTCACTTCCGCCGTTCGCATCCCGCAGCTCAGCGACTTACATCTCTACAGAAGTCGTTGGGCCTGCCACTTCACCGGCTAAAATGCGATGTGCCTACCCGGTGGAATTCAACTCTGCACATGTTGCAGCGACTGTGGCAGCACCGACAAGCCCTGGTGCAATACGTTCTGACGTATAGCCTGGGCCAACGAGATTCAGAGGTGGGGCAAATCACGCTGGAGGAGTGGTCTCAGATCAGGGACCTATGCACCCTTCTGCACAGTTTTGAAATGGCGACGAAGATGTTTAGTGCTGACGATGCCATTATCAGCATGACTATTCCGGTGATTTACATGCTGGAGCACATGTTAAACAGAATTCGGAGTCAGGTGGTGGCACAAGAGGAGGTGGAGGAAGTAGAGGAGGAGGAGTTGCATGCGGAAGGGCTAACATCTGCAAGGTCCAGACGGTCGGCAGCACCAAGGCGGCAGGCATGTGAGGGTGGGGGAGATGATTTTACCAGGGCGCATGGTAGCAGCCAAACTAGTGAGGAAGGTGCAGGAGCCCAGGAAGAAGTGGAGGACGAACTGATGGAAGACTCATCAGATGAGGGAGACCTTGATCACATTTCTGTTGTGCGAGGTTGGGGGGAGAGGACAGAGGAAGGAAGCATGATTGCTACCTCGCCACCAACACAACAGGGACTTGGTGCTCCTGGATGCGCAACACACATGAGTGCCTTCTTGCTGCACTACCTGCAACATGACCCTCGAATTGTGAGAATTAGAAATAATCCTGACTACTGGGTTGCCACACTGTTAGATCCCCGGTACAAAAGTAAATTTGCAGAAATTATTCCTGCCATAGAAAGGGATGCACGCATGCAGGAGTATCAGCAGAGACTGTTGCAGAATCTTACATGTGCTTTTCCACAAAATACCAGTGGTGCACGTAGTGAATCTCACAGTTCCAACTTGCCAACCGTGGGACCGTCAAGTGTTCAGCACTCAAACCGTAACAGAACCACAGTATCTGCTGGTAACATCAATTTTGCGGAATCATTTCACCACTTTTTTAGCCCATCCTTTGCAAGGCCACAGGAGACAAGAAGTCTGACACATAGTCAACGCCTAGAGACGATGGTACAGGAGTATCTCCAAGTAAACATTGAAGCCACGACTGTGTCACTGGACCCTTGCTCTTTTTGGGCTTCCAATCTGGATAAATGGCCGGAGCTAGCCACTTACGCCTTGGAGATCTTGTCATGCCCCGCAGCCAGCGTTCTGTCTGAACGTGTGTTCAGCGCTGCTGGTGGTGTGCTGACAGATAAGCGCACGCGGCTCTCCACTGATAATGTAGACAGACTCACGTTCATAAAGATGAACAAATCATGGATCCGAAACGACTTTTCTACCCCTGTGTCATCCTGGGGAGAGTAAAAGCTTGATAATTGGTTAAAATCACCCTACCAACCGTTTTAAGCTTTCAAATTACTAATCATGTTTATCTGTATCTTGACTGGAAAATAATTTGGGCTTTGTAGCAGTGTGCAGCACTGATCCTATTAGGCCATCTATACTAAAGCTTCACCAGATTTAAAATTAATAATAATTTTTAGCTGCATCTAGCCCGGAAAATAATTTTGGGGCTCCGAGATGCGCAAGACACATAATTGCCTTCTTGCTGCACTACCTGCAGCATGACCCTCATATTGTCAGAATTCGAAGTAATCATGACTACTGGGTTGCCACACTCTTAGATCCCCCAAACTTTTCGATCAACCTTTTCATTTTAATAAAGACCAAAAAAATGGTCATTTTTGAAATTATAAGCATTAGCAGGTTGTTAGAAACTGAAATCAAACAGTTTTCAACTCAAAACTTTATTCTAGGTGATGTTACATTTTCACATAGGACCCCTTGTTCGAAAGGAGCTTCTGAACTCTCTCGTCCATTGAATTTGTCAGGTTTTGGATGGTTTCTGCTTCAATTGTTTTGCATGAGGACAGAATACCCTCCCAGAGCTGTTGCTTAGATGTGAACTGCCTCCCGCCATCATAGACACTCCTTTTAATGATGCTCCAAAGGTTCTGAATGGGGTAGAGGTCAGGGGAGCATGGGGGTCACACCATAAGTTTGTCCCCTTTTATGCCCATATCAGCCAGAGATGCAGATGTTTTATGTGCAGCATGAGATGGTGCATTATCATGCAGAAAAATGATCTTGCTGTGAAATACACGGTTCTTCTTCTTGAACCATGGCAGGAAGTGCTGTTTGAGAAAATCCACATACATTATGGAGTTCATCTTTAGCGCCTTCAGGGATCCTAAAGGGGCCGACAATCTCTCTCCCCATGATTCCAGCCCAAAACATTACTCCACCTCCTCCTTGTTGGCGCTGTAGCCGTGTTTGCGTGGGGTGTCCATCAACCAGCCATCCTCCACTCCATTCATCTGGACCATCGAGCGCTGCACGGCACTCATCCGTGAACAAAACAGTTTTGAAATCAGTCTTCATGTAATGTTTGGCCCACTGGAGCCGTTTCTGCTTGTGTGAAGTGGATAGAGGAGGTCGACAGGATGGCATATGCACAGCTGCAAACCTCTGAAGGACCCTGCATCTTGTTGTTCGGGGGACGTTGGAGGCACAAGCAGCTTCAAAAACTTGTCTGCTGCTATGACAAGGCTTTTTTGCCGCTGCTGTTTCAACCTGACGTAATTGCCTGTAGGAAAGAGTCCTCAATTTCCCTTATCAGCACGCACACGTGTGTACTGTGAATCAGCTACATACTTCTTGATTGCCAAGACACTTCATCCTGATCATCGCACAATGTTGATTGTAGTCATGCCTTGACCTAAACACTCCACAATTTGTTGCTTCTCAGCAGCCGACACATCCTTTTTCTTTCCCATTTTGGCAGAAAATGTAGGCTGCTTAATAATGTGAGAGAGCCTTCTTAAGTAGTCTTGCCTTTCATTGGACACACCTGCCAAACTAATTAGCACAGGTGTCTGCAATTGCTTACAGTGATATAAAGAGCCCTGACACACATCACCATCAATGAGTTTAACTGACAAACAAACAAATTCTTCCCTTATCACTCCTAAACACTTTTTGCATAATAATTTGGAACGCGGTGTACATGTGCTTTTCCACAAAACACCAGTGGTTCACGTAGTGAATCTCACAGTTCTAACTTGCCAACCGTGGTCTGTATGGAATTGTTCAATAAAGGGCCCAAAATTAAGATAACATAGATGGGAGAGGTCTCTATGAATAGGAATTCCTAAGTATTTGATACCCTGTGAGGGCCAGGCAAAGGGAAAGTTGGACTGGATGGAATCCTATATGGATTTAGGGAGGGAGACATCGAGGGCCTCAGACTTCGCTGCATTGATTTTAAAATTTTACCATGTAACAAAGTGATCTATTTCAGCCATAACAGCAGGGATGGATATATGTGATTGAGTGATATATACTAGGACATCATCAGCAAATAGAGAGCACTTGTACTCGGTGCCTCCCACCTCAATCCACCTAATATTGGGGTTATGGCGAATTGATGAGAGCAGGTGCTCCGTCACTAGGATGTATAAGAGAGGGGACAGAGGACATCCCTGCCTTGTCCCATTGTTGATTGTGAAAGGTGATGAAAATGTTCTGACGCACCCCCTGGGCCTTGGGACACCCGGAGCCGGACCCTTTTTGGTGGATGCTGGTGGTTGTAGTCTTCGTGGCGGCGATCCGGTTCCGTGGCTCAGGGCGGTCAAACCAGTGGCGGAACTATTTATGTGGTTTTGATGTTTAAATGTCCGACTACGCCACCCGTGGATTGCGGTCAGAGTGAACCGCCGCTACAGGGCAGACCGCTAAGGCTGGTGTTGTGGGTGCAGCAGAGCGTAGCATAACTCCCCACGGGAGGAGTATAGCCTCAGGGCAGTGTATGCGGAGGATGGGGGTGATGGTGCAGGGCAGCAGCAGTAACGACAAGGAGTCAGTGATGCAGTTCAGGGCCTTTACTCACAGTTCTTATTATCCAGACCACGTCTGCAGGTAACGGCTGCCCACGTCGTACTGTGCTCACCAGGTGAGGGGCTCAGACAACTCCCAGATAACTTTGGAGCGCTTCACAGGACCCCCTTTGTGTGTCCTTTGTCTGGCCTTTCTTACCAACACTTCTGTCCGGCTGCCTCGGGCCTCCTCTTGGTAAACTTGGCGCCAGTTTCCCTGACCCTATGTGGTGCCTTCCTAGCGGGTGGAGCAAGGGGCTGCGCCACATAAAATGTCAGAGCCTCCGGTTTCTAGCTGAGGGTCGTTTCCTGCCTCCACTAGTTCGGGGACCGGTCTCCCCCTTTGGCCTGACCCCTCCACGCAGGTGGATTCGGGCGTGCGGTGGCGACTCGCCCGTCCGCACCCCTGGGATCCCTTCATTCCTCGTTCCTGGAGCCTTCTCCGCTCCTCTTCCTTCCTTCTCCCTCTTGCAGGCCTGGGCCTCTGTTACTAGGCCCGCCTCCGGAGCAGAGCTCATGCAGAGCCCCTGCTCCCTGCCACTTCTGCTCAGACTTCTCTGCACTGAACTAAGATGGTGCCCACCTTTTATACTCCCTTCTCAATGCACCCAGGAACTGCTTCCTCCCTGCTCCTGCACTGCAGGGTTCCCCTTCCTCAGTGTTCCCTCCCCCCACTCCAGCCAGGGACAGGGACTGTCGTGCCCATCTCAGGGGCATATTGGTCACCCTGCCCCACGGCAATGTGGTGTAATGCATGCAGGTGTCGGGTCCTGATCCACACTCCATCCTTATCTGAGAGTGAGATATCACACCTCTGGGTGAGGTGCAATACGTCTGTAGCAACCGAGCCCTCGGTGCTACAGTTCCATTTATCTTCAGCCTAGGTGACGTATTGTGATACAGGGCCGTGATTTTGGCTATAAAAGGGTCCCCTAGACCCCTACCCCAAGCTTTTTAAGAGAATCATATATGGCGTGCCAGGAGACTCTATGGAATGCTTTCTCAGCATCCAACGAGAGTATCTACTTACAAATTTTTAACTGCATCTAGCCCAGGAAATACTTTGTGCGTAGTAGCAGTGTCTGCTAGTCAGCGGATTATCCCGGCTGTTAAGCAAGCTACACCACCTGTAGTTTGGACACTTAATTTTTTCAAAGGAAATGCTTCGGGACCACGGGATACTTAGTGAAGAGCATCAGGAGGCACCCCAAGGCATAGGGGCTGGGACTGGCACTAGGATGCCTTGCGGTGGACAGCCGAGCTCGATCCTTATAAAAGCTTTTTAACTGCAGCAGCTTTAGTGGACGCTACTGGAGCTGGAATTACACGGCTGCTGGCATGAGACTTGCCCTCCAATAGATCCTTGTAAATGGATTTAAAGTGTATTCATTCAAATTAGAGGGACAATTTAAATTAAAAAGCTTAGAGCTGCCTCCACCACAGGGGGGCTCTCTCGACCCACCAGCGGACAGGCACCAGTATTGGGAGAGGGGGGCTGGCCGTCAGGGTTCACCGCGGCTCTGGCACAAACCCGGCGACACGGAGGTGGCACGGGCAGGAGCGGACTGGCCGTCTCGGCTTCTCACTTTTTGGATTTTAGAAGGGCATGACATGCCTATATCTGTGTCTCCCCCTCCTTTTACTCCTCCACCTCTTTTCTTTTCGCATGACTATATGTACTTGTCACTTTTCCATGTGTTAGTTGTGTCTTCTGAGCAGTTTGTCAGCTTTTGGACACCTTTGAAGGTGTTTTCTATGTGTTTCTATGTGTTTTTGTTTGCCTGCCATTGGTTTTAACGGTGTTCGAAGGTGTTCGACGAACAGTTCGACGAACAGTTCGACGAACAGTTCGGCGAACACACGGGTGTTCGACGAACCGAACCGAACTCGAACACTACGGGGGTGGCTCAACACTAGTTAAGACAGTCCACCTCCCTACAGTAGCATCTGTACCTGTCAGGTCCCCCATGCCCTCCAATCCAGCAGCATTCAGCTTTTGTGATTATACCCCCTCCCTAACCATCCCTGTACAACATAATTCAGTTAAATAAATGCTTTAAAAAAGCATTCATAACCTTTTTTATGACTTTGGCTCTGTATCAAAAAATAAAAAAGTTATGGCTATACAAAAACAAATTATATTTTTAAAAAACAGTTTTTTAGTGTGCGAAAGTATTGAAACATAAAAAAACTATATAAATCTGGTATTTCTATAATCGTGCTTACCCCTAAGAACAAAGTTGTCTTAGCTAGAGATGAGCGTTGTTCTACTCGAACTGTTCGCCAATCTCAAATTCGAGCTGTTTTGGGCGGTGTTCGAGCCGTTCGGCGAACACGAACAATTTGAGAAAAATTCGGCTGTTCGAGGTTATGTTCGATAACTGTTCGTGCACCAAAATCATAACTGGATTTTTTCTCAGTAATGATGAAAATTAATGTTAATACGCAGTTTGAGTGTACAGCGGGGTGGGGGGAGGGGCAGGGAATGGATCTCTGCAGGAACAATGAAGATCTCCATTTTTTTTTTCTCTTTCCCGCATTTACAGTGGGGAGGTGCAATCTGTCAGCCTATCAGCAGCGCACACACGGAGCGAAGTGCTTTTTTTCACACAAGCAAGGGCATGTGTCATTGGCAGTGTATGTCACATGTCCTTGCCCTATAAGACCAAGCCATTTTCCCCGTCGCCACCATTTTCTCACTGCTGCAGCTGCGTGTTAGACGGCACCGCTGTTGCTGTGTGCGCTATACCTTGTTAATTTCAAGCCAATTTTCGCACAAATCTACAGATAGCTTTGGAGTAGGGAATAGCTGTGATTGCAGTCCTTTTAAGGACTAGGTTACAGCATTTCCTACGACTTTTATCAGGCAGGTCTGTGCTCTTAAATAGATAGATTGTGGGAGTAAAGACTAATTGTAATTGGAGTCCTTTTCAGGACTAGGTTACATCAGTTCCTATCAGTTTTTGCCAGGCAGGTCTGTGGCAGTGCTGTGCAAGTTTTTTTCACAGCATTTGGCTGAATCTAGCAAAGCTAATCCTTTTTGGCCTATTGCAGAGTGTGTTAGTCAGTGGAGTAGCCTATCTGTGTTGCAACATATACCACCTGTGTATAGAATACCAATTTTTTTACTGCACCCAGTGAAGTAAAATCTTTTGGGCATAGCATCATTCTATTAGTCCATCTATACTGACCTCCATCAGGTTGCAAATTGAATATAATTTTTTTCTGCATCTAGCTCTGAAAAAATATTGGGCTTCTAGCTGTGTGTGGGACTTGTTCTATTAATCCATCTATACAGACCTCCATCAGGTTGCAAACTGAATATATTTTTTTCTGCATCTACCTCTGAAAAAATATTGGGCTTCTAGCTGTGTGTGGGACTTGTTCTATTAATCCATCTATACAGACCTCCATCAGGTTGCAAACTGAATATATTTTTTTCTGCATCTACCTCTGAAAAAATATTGGGCTTCTAGCTGTGTGTGGGACTTGTTGTATTAGTCCATCTATACTGACCTCCATCAGGTTGCAAACTGAATATATTTTTTTCTGCATCTACCTCTGAAAAAATATTGGGCTTCTAGCTGTGTGTGGGACTTGTTCTATTAATCCATCTATACAGACCTCCATCAGGTTGCAAACTGAATATATTTTTTTCTGCATCTACCTCTGAAAAAATATTGGGCTTCTAGCTGTGTGTGGGACTTGTTCTATTAATCCATCTATACAGACCTCCATCAGGTTGCAAACTGAATATATTTTTTTCTGCATCTACCTCTGAAAAAATATTGGGCTTCTAGCTGTGTGTGGGACTTGTTGTATTAGTCCATCTATACTGACCTCCATCAGGTTGCAAACTGAATATATTTTTTTCTGCATCTACCTCTGAAAAAATATTGGGCTTCTAGCTGTGTGTGGGACTTGTTCTATTAATCCATCTATACAGACCTCCATCAGTTTGCAAACTGAATATATTTTTTTCGGCATCTACCTCTGAAAAAATATTGGGCTTCTAGCTGTGTGTGGGACTTGTTGTATTAGTCCATCTATACAGACCTCCATCAGGTTGCAAACTGAATATATTTTTTCTGCATCTACCTCTGAAAAAATATCGGGCTTCTAGCTGTGTTTGGGACTTGTTCTATTAATCCATCTATACAGACCTCCATCAGGTTGCAAACTGAATATATTTTTTTCTGCATCTAGCTCTGAAAAAATATTTGGCCTTCTAGCAGTGTGTGGGACTTTCTCTATTAGTTCATCTATACTGACCTCCATCAGGTTGCAAATTGAATATAATTTTTTTCTACATCTAACCCAGCCAATAGTTTTGGCCTAATACCACAGTTTGGCCACTCAGCTCTGCTCGGTTCCCATCCATTGTTTTTTTGTGCAAACAACTCCAGAGTTGTTAATTAGTTAACCACCAAAATGAGTGGAAAAAGGCCTGCTGCTGCTGGAAAGGGGAATAGGCGTGTTGGGAAGGGGAAAAAAGGTTGTGTCCGTGGGGTAGGTGTTAAAGCAACAGTAACATCTGCAGAAGAAAGACCATCTTCCAGCCAAACTAAAATGTCTACTTCTTTTAGCGGACAATGTGATAAGAATCCTTTCTTACGGCCACGCCAATCGCTACAAATTCCAGATGAGGCACAAAAACAGCAGGTGCTTCAATGGATATCAAATGCTCCTTTAAGTGGGCTCTCCTCCACATCAACTTCAACATCACAAATACTCCAGTCCTCAAAGGTGTCACCCCAATCGCACTTGCTTCCTCACAGCTCCCAAATCTCCAGCTGCCCGTCTGAGTATGAGGTAGAACAGATGGTTGAGTCTGCAGAGCTGTTTACTCATACTATAGCCTGGGAATCAGAAGTCGACTCCAGCGCTTCTGTGAATCCAGACGAGGAAATGATCTGCACTGATGCCCAGAATCTTTATGAGTCGGATCCAGGACCAGACGCAGAAGGTTCTGACCATAATGTAGACCCTCATTCCCAAACTGTAACTCCTGTTGGTGGAGACAATGAGGAAGACGATGATAAGACTCAAATACCTGATTGGAGCGACAACTTTAGTTTTTTGTCAGGGCAGGAACAGGTTGGCTCTGAGGACGACGGGTGTGATAACGCACAGGGTGATGATGATGAGGTTGGAGATCCCACTTACTGTCAACCCACAGTCAGCCAAGAGATGAGGTCAGCAGAGGAGGTGGAGGAAGATGCTAGTGACGACGAGGTCAGGTTGCGCCTTCCTGGACAGAGACGTAGTACTGGAAGCACGTCAACAACTGCACCCTCAAACACAACTCTGCCTCTCACCACAAGTCGTGGTGGCTCTTCAGGTCGCATGGGTGCTAAGCCTTGCATAGCCTGAGCATTTTTTCAGATCGATAAAGATGACCCAACTCGTGTTATCTGTAACATTTGTCAGCAAAAGCTAAGTAGAGGCCAAAAAATACATAGTTTGAGTACTTCATGCATGAACCGGCACATGGACATGAAGCATAAGTTGCAGTGGGAAGCTCAGTGTGCTACAATGCGGCCTAGCCGGCCGGGCCAACCACCGTCTGCCATATCTTGTGCATCCGTGGCCTCTTCATCCTCTGTTACTGGGGGGACAGCAGTCACACCTGTTTTGGGGCGCAGACCTGCCACCTCTTTACCCGCAACAGCCAGCGTGATTGGCAGGTCATCATTTTCTTTGGAGGTGGTAACACCAGCTGGTGTTGAGCGCTGTCCGACATCGATAGCACCACCTTTGGATCAAGGCAACCTAACATGTCCGCCTGCATCTTCCTCACAGACCGGCAGTTTGCCGGGGACACCCTTATCAACCCCGTCTAAGCACAATAGCCAGCCCTCGGTCCCTCAGATGTGGACAAGTAAAAGACCATTTCCTCCTAGCCATGAGAAAGCTAAGAGGTTGAATTTCACCATCTGCAAGTTCTTGGCTACAGAAATGCTGCCTTTCCGCCTGGTGGACACAGAGGATTTTCGAGACCTTATGTCCGTCGCAGTGCCCCAGTACCAGATGCCCAGTCGGCACTACTTCTCAAAGAAAGGTGTGCCTGCGCTCCACCAGCATGTCGCACACAACATCACCGCTTCTTTGAGAAACTCTGTGTGTGACAGGGTGCATTTCACCACAGACACTTGGACAAGTAGGCATGGACAGGGGCGTTACATGTCGCTGACTGGGCACTGGGTAACTATGGTGACAGCAGGACAAGGGGCTGCTGTCCAAGTCTTGCCGTCCCCACGAGTTGTGCGTCAATCCTCTTTATGTCAAAGTTCCTCCACTGCTTCTGCCTCCTCAACCTCCTCTCGGTCTTCCACCTGCACCCAAAGCCTGTCTGGTCATGCCACAAGCTTTCTAACTGCGCAGAAGGGATCCTGCACACCTCCTTACTATGCTGGCAGTAGGGCTCAACGTCATCAGGCGGTTTTTACATTGAAATGTCTGGGAAATGTGAGTCACACAGCTGAGGAGTTGTGGTCAACTCTGAAGAACCAATTTCATGAATGGTTGTCTCCACTGGACCTGAAACCAGGGAAGGCCGTGTGCGACAATGCTGCAAACCTGGGTGCGGCCCTTCGCCGGGGCAATGTCACACACGTGCCTTGTATGGCTCATGTGTTGAACCTGGTTGTCCAGCAATTTTTAGCCCACTATCCCAGACTAGATGGCCTTCTGCAGAGGGCACGGTCGCTGTGTGCTCACTTTCGCCGTTCGCATCCCGCAGCTCAGCGACTTACATCTCTACAGAAGTCGTTGGGCCTGCCACTTCACCGGCTAAAATGCGATGTGCCTACCCGGTGGAATTCAACTCTGCACATGTTGCAGCGACTGTGGCAGCACCGACAAGCCCTGGTGCAATACGTTCTGACGTATAGCCTGGGCCAACGAGATCCAGAGGTGGGGCAAATCACGCTGGAGGAGTGGTCTCAGATCAGGGACCTATGCACCCTTCTGCACAGTTTTGAAATGGCGACGAAGATGTTTAGTGCTGACGATGCCATTATCAGCATGACTATTCCGGTGATTTACATGCTGGAGCACATGTTAAACAGAATTCGGAGTCAGGTGGTGGCACAAGAGGAGGTGGAGGAAGTAGAGGAGGAGGAGTTGTATGCGGAAGGGCTAACATCTGCAAGGTCCAGACGGTCGGCAGCACCAAGGCGGCAGGCATGTGAGGGTGGGGGAGATGGTTTTACCAGGGCGCATGGTAGCAGCCAAACTAGTGAGGAAGGTGCAGGAGCCCAGGAAGAAGTGGAGGACGAACTGATGGAAGACTCATCAGATGAGGGAGACCTTGATCACATTTCTGTTGTGCGAGGTTGGGGGGAGAGGACAGAGGAAGGAAGCATGATTGTTACCTCGCCACCAACACAACAGGGACTTGGTGCTCCTGGATGCGCAACACACATGAGTGCCTTCTTGCTGCACTACCTGCAACATGACCCTCGAATTGTGAGAATTAGAAATAATCCTGACTACTGGGTTGCCACACTGTTAGATCCCCGGTACAAAAGTAAATTTGCAGAAATTATTCCTGCCATAGAAAGGGATGCACGCATGCAGGAGTATCCGCAGAGACTGTTGCAGAATCTTACATGTGCTTTTCCACAAAATACCAGTGGTGCACGTAGTGAATCTCACAGTTCCAACTTGCCAACCGTGGGACCGTCAAGTGTTCAGCACTCAAACCGTAACAGAACCACAGTATCTGCTGGTAACATCAATTTTGCGGAATCATTTCACAAATTTTTAAAGCCAATCCTTTGCAAGGCCACAGGAGATAAGAAGTCTGACACATAGTCAACGCCTAGAGACGATGGTACAGGAGTATCTCCAAGTAAACATTGAAGCCACGACTGTGTCACTGGACCCTTGCTCTTTTTGGGCTTCCAATCTGGATAAATGGCCGGAGCTAGCCACTTACGCCTTGGAGATCTTGTCATGCCCCGCAGCCAGCGTTCTGTCTGAACGTGTGTTCAGCGCTGCTGGTGGTGTGCTGACAGATAAGCGCACGCGGCTCTCCACTGATAATGTAGACAGACTCACGTTCATAAAGATGAACAAATCATGGATCCGAAACGACTTTTCTACCCCTGTGTCATCCTGGGGAGAGTAAAAGCTTGATAATTGGTTAAAATCACCCTACCAACCGTTTTAAGCTTTCAAATTACTAATCATGTTTATCTGTATCTTGGCTGGAAAATAATTTGGGCTTTGTAGCAGTGTGCAGCACTGATTCTATTAGGTCATCTATAATAAGCTCCACCAGATTTAAAATTACTAATCATGTTTATCTGTATCTTGACTGGAAAATAATTTGGGCTTTGTAGCAGTGTGCAGCACTGATCCTATTAGGCCATCTATACTAAAGCTTCACCAGATTTAAAATTAATAATAATTTTTAGCTGCATCTAGCCCGGAAAATAATTTTGGGGCTCCGAGATGCGCAAGACACATAATTGCCTTCTTGCTGCACTACCTGCAGCATGACCCTCATATTGTCAGAATTCGAAGTAATCATGACTACTGGGTTGCCACACTCTTAGATCCCCCAAACTTTTCGATCAACCTTTTCATTTTAATAAAGACCAAAAAAATGGTCATTTTTGAAATTATAAGCATTAGCAGGTTGTTAGAAACTGAAATCAAACAGTTTTCAACTCAAAACTTTATTCTAGGTGATGTTACATTTTCACATAGGACCCCTTGTTCGAAAGGAGCTTCTGAACTCTCTCGTCCATTGAATTTGTCAGGTTTTGGATGGTTTCTGCTTCAATTGTTTTGCATGAGGACAGAATACCCTCCCAGAGCTGTTGCTTAGATGTGAACTGCCTCCCGCCATCATAGACACTCCTTTTAATGATGCTCCAAAGGTTCTGAATGGGGTAGAGGTCAGGGGAGCATGGGGGTCACACCATAAGTTTGTCCCCTTTTATGCCCATATCAGCCAGAGATGCAGATGTTTTATGTGCAGCATGAGATGGTGCATTATCATGCAGAAAAATGATCTTGCTGTGAAATACACGGTTCTTCTTCTTGAACCATGGCAGGAAGTGCTGTTTGAGAAAATCCACATACATTATGGAGTTCATCTTTAGCGCCTTCAGGGATCCTAAAGGGGCCGACAATCTCTCTCTCCATGATTCCAGCCCAAAACATTACTCCACCTCCTCCTTGTTGGCGCTGTAGCCGTGTTTGCGTGGGGTGTCCATCAACCAGCCATCCTCCACTCCATCCATCTGGACCATCGAGCGCTGCACGGCACTCATCCGTGAACAAAACAGTTTTGAAATCAGTCTTCATGTAATGTTTGGCCCACTGGAGCCGTTTCTGCTTGTGTGAAGTGGATAGATTAGGTCGACAGGATGGCGTATGCACAGCTGCAAACCTCTGAAGGACCCTGCATCTTGTTGTTCGGGGGACGTTGGAGGCACAAGCAGCTTCAAAAACTTGTCTGCTGCTATGACAAGGCTTTTTTGCCGCTGCTCTTTCAACCTGACGTAATTGCCTGTAGGAAAGAGTCCTCAATTTGCCCTTATCAGCACGCACACGTGTGTACTGTGAATCAGCTACATACTTCTTGATTGCCAAGACACTTCATCCTGATCATCGCACAATGTTGATTGTAGTCATGCCTTGACCTAAACACTCCACAATTTGTTGCTTCTCAGCAGCCGACACATCCTTTTTCTTTCCCATTTTGGCAGAAAATGTAGGCTGCTTAATAATGTGAGACAGCCTTCTTAAGTAGTCTTGCCTTTCATTGGACACACCTGCCAAACTAATTAGCACAGGTGTCTGCAATTGCTTACAGTGATATAAAGAGCCCTGACACACATCACCATCAATGAGTTTAACTGACAAACAAACAAATTCTTCCCTTATCACTCCTAAACACTTTTTGCATAATAATTTGGAACACAGTGTACATGTGCTTTTCCACAAAACACCAGTGGTTCACGTAGTGAATCTTACAGTTCTAACTTGCCAACCGTGGTCTGTATGGAGTTGTTCAATAAAGGGCCCAAAATTAAGATAACATAGATGGGAGAGGTCTCTATGAATAGGAATTCCTAAGTATTTGATACCCTGTGAGGGCCAGGCAAAGGGAAAGTTGGACTGGATGGAATCCTATATGGATTTGGGGAGGGAGACATCGAGGGCCTCAGACTTCGCTGCATTGATTTTAAAATTTGACCTTGTAACAAAGTGATCTATTTCAGCCATAACAGCATGGATGGATATATGTGATTGAGTGATATATACTAGGACATCATCAGCAAATAGAGAGCACTTGTACTCGGTGCCTCCCACCTCAATCCACCTAATATTGGGGTTATGGCGAATTGATGAGAGCAGGTGCTCCGTCACTAGGATGTATAAGAGAGGGGACAGAGAACATCCCTGCCTTGTCCCATTGGTGATTGTGAAAGGTGATGAAAATGTTCTGACGCGCCCCCTGGGCCTTGGGACACCCGGAGCCGGACCCTTTTTGGTGGATGCTGGTGGTTGTAGTCTCCGTGGCGGCAACCCGGTTCCGTGGCTCAGGGCGGTCAAACCAGTGGCGGAACTATTTATGTGGTTTTGATGTTTAAATGTCCGACTACGCCACCCGTGGATTGCGGTCAGAGTGAACCGCCGCTCCAGGGCAGACCGCTGAGGCTGGTGTTGTGGGTGCAGCAGAGCGTAGCATAACTCCCCACGGGAGGAGTATAGCCTCAGGGCAGTGTATGCGGAGGATGGGGGTGATGGTGCAGGGCAGCAGCAGTAATGACACGGAGTCAGTGATGCAGTCCAGGGCCTTTACTCACAGTTCTTATTATCCAGACCACGTCTGCAGGTAACGGCTGCCCACGTCGTACTGTGCTCACCAGGTGAGGGGCTCAGACAACTCCCAGATAACTTTGGAGTGCTTCACAGGACCCCCTTTGTGTGTCCTTTGTCTGGCCTTTCTTACCAACCCTTCTGTCCGGCTGCCTCGGGCCTCCTCTTGGTAAACTTGGCGCCAGTTTCCCTGACCCTATGTGGTGCCTTCCTAGCGGGTGTAGCGAGGGGCTGCGCCACATAAAATGTCACAGCCTCCTGTTTCTAGCTGAGGGTCGTTTCCTGCCTCCACTAGTTTCGGGGACCGGTCTCCCCCTTTGGCCTGACCCCTCCACGCAGGTGGATTCGGGCGTGCGGTGGCGACTCGCCCGTCCGCACCCCTGAGATCCCTTCGTTCCTCGTTCCTGGAGCCTTCTCCGCTCCTCTTCCTTCCTTCTCCCTCTTCCAGGCCTGGGCCTCTGTTACTAGGCCCGCCTCCGGAGCAGAGCTCATGCAGAGCCCCTGCTCCCTGCCACTTCTGCTCAGACTTCTCTGCACTGAACTAAGATGGTGCCCACCTTTTATACTCCCTTCTCAATGCACCCAGGAACTGCTTCCTCCCTGCTCCTGCACTACAGGGTTCCCCTTCCTCAGTGTTCCCTCCCCCCACTCCAGCCAGGGACAGGGACTGTCGTGCCCATCTCAGGGGCATATTGGTCGCCCTGCCCCACGGCAATGTGGTGTAATGCATGCAGGTGTCGGGTCCTGATCCACACTACATCCTTACCTGAGAGTGAGATATCACACCTCTGGGTGAGGTGCAATACCTCTGTAGCAACCGAGCCCTCAGGGTGCTACATTTATCTTCAGCCTAGGTGACGTATTGCGATACAGGGCCGTGATTTTGGCTATAAAAGGGTCCCCTAGACCCCTACCCCAAGCTTTTTAAGAGAATCATATATGGCGTGCCAGGAGACTCTATGGAATGCTTTCTCAGCATCCAACGAGAGTATCTAATTACAAATTTTTAACTGCATCTAGCCCAGGAAATACTTTGTGCCTAGTAGCAGGGTCTGCTAGTCAGCGGATTATCCCGGCTGTTAAGCAAGCTACACCACCTGTAGTTTGGACACTTCATTTTTTCAAAGGAAATGCTTCGGGACCACGGGATACTCAGTGAAGAGCATCAGGAGGCACCCCAAGGCATAGGGGCTTGGACTGGCAGTAGGATGCCTTGCGGTGGACAGCCGAGCTCGATCCTTATAAAAGCTTTTTAACTGCAGCAGCTTTAGTGGACGCTACTGGAGCTGGAATTACGCGGCTGCAGGCATGAGACTTGCCCTCCAATAGATCCTTGTAAATGGATTTAAAGTGTATTCATTCAAATTAGAGAGACAATTTAAATTAAAAAGCTTAGAGCTGCCTCCACCACAGGGGGGCTCGCTCGACCCACCAGCGGACAGGCACCAGTATTGGGAGAGGGGGGCTGGCCGTCAGGGTTCACCGCGGCTCTGGCACAAACCCGGCGACACGGAGGTGGCACGGGCAGGAGCGGACTGAACGTGTCGGCTTCTCACTTTTTGGATTTTAGAAGGGCATGACATGGCTATATCTGTGTCTCCCCCTCCTTTTACTCCTCCACCTCTTTTCTTTTCGCATGACTATATGTACTTGTCACTTTTCCATGTGTTAGTTGTGTCTTCTGAGCAGTTTGTCAGCTTTTGGACACCTTTGAAGGTGTTTTCTATGTGTTTCTATGTGTTTTTGTTTGCCTGCCATTGGTTTTAACGGTGTTCGAAGGTGTTCGACGAACAGTTCGACGAACCGAACCGAACTCGAACACTACGGGGGTGGCTCAACACTAGTCTTAGCGCTTATACTGCATAGTGAATGGTATAAAAAAATAAAAACAATTCCTGAATTGCTGTTTTTTTTTTTTTAATTCTGCCACTAAAAAGCAGAATTTAAAAGCGTTAGAAAAATTGTTTTGTATACCAAATAACCAATAAAAACCTTAACTTAAAAAAAAAAGTCCGACATTGCTTTATTGGCAAAAAATATATATAAAAAATGTATTGCTATAGATATATATATATATTAATTTGGTATTGCTGTAATTGTACTGACCCAAAGAATTAAGTTGTATAGTAAAGTAATTGGTGAAACACTTGTTGGATAGAAAGGGCTCATCATACCACTAGATGAATTCCCTGAGTGGTGTAAATTCTAAAATTTGATCACTTTTATGGGTTTCCTGCTATTCTAGCACCTGGGAGATTACGTAACTAGTGCCTGCAAACTATTAATGCCAAATTTGTCCCCAAAAAGTTAAAGAGCGATTCATCCGTTCTGAGCCCCGCCATTTGTCCAAAGAGTAGTTTCTGATCACATATATGGTATTGCAGCACTCAGTAGAAATTGTGTAACAAATTGTGAAGTCCATTTTCTCCTATTACTCCTTGTAAAATTAAAAATGTGGGGCCAAACCAACATTATAGTTGAAAATTATTTTTTTTTATTTTCACAGCCTAATTCTGTGAAACACCAGTAGAGTAAAAATGCCAGATGAATTCCCTGAGTAATGTAATTTTCAAAATGGTATCACTTTTGGAGGTTTTCTGCTGTTATGGTACCTTGAGGGGCTCTGAAAATGCAACATGGCACTTGATATCTATTCCAGTTAAATTTGGCAATAGTGCTCTTTCCCTTTTGAACCCTATCAGGTGTCCAAACAGCAGTTTACGACCATCTATGGCATATTGGCGTACTTAGGAGAAAGTGCGTAGCAAATTCTGGGATTCATTTACTTCTGTTATCTCTTGGGGAAATTAAACATTAAGGGGTCAAAGTGGGAAAAAAAACGTTGTCTTAACTACCCAATGTCATTGTTAGTGCTCACATGATAAGGTGGATTCACACAGCTAGAGGTGAGGGTGGACGCATGCACCCAGAGTGTTGGCACAGCAAGCTGGAAGTCATCTGAAACAGCGAGGCCCCTGACAGCAAGCTATCATGTACGGCATTAATCCAGATTATAGTGCAAAGTGTGAGATCTAGTTACCCATTGGATTCCGGTCAGACGCCTCTCACCCAGTCCAAACCTGATCTAATACTTTGCACTGACGAGGGGCAGTACCCCAAAACACATTGTCTGCAAATTGAGATTTTGGTTTTGGCTATTATCCTAAGTCATGTGACAAGGCTCGTTAGAGAGTCAATATTGACTTTTAGGGTTGCTACTTCCTATAGGTTGCACTAGAGTTCTAGTCCTCTTCCTCTTTGAAGAGACAATTTCCATAATGTTTATAGCAAAAACACATATTATTGATCTCAATGTCTTTGAGGAGTCAAAGTCAGCTAACATGTAACCTCAAAGAGTTAAAAACAACAATCTTTATTATAAATCATTAACCAACGGACTACATATACAAAACCTGTGAAAAAAAAGGAGGGCACTGATGGGTCACCCGATATGCAGGGCAAAAATATCCCTTAATACTATCCTGCCAACACTAAAATATACTGATTAAGATTTCAAATAATCAAATATAAACACAAACTAATATTACAGGAGCATTTTTACCACGTCAAATTCCATATCCTTATGGAATATGACAATATTCCTGATATTTCCACCAGGTGGCAATCAGATGATTGGACCCAAATCACACATGTTCAGAAGTGTCCTCAAAAATAAAGTGTCAAAAGTGCAATCAAAGTGACAAAAGTGCATATTAAAATGTTAAAAACATACAGACAAGTCTTAATTTCATTGATATGCAGAAAAACTTGGTCCCATATAATCATTCACTAGACCATCTGATATAAGAGGCTAACCACCTTTTCCTTCCTATCAGCGGGGGTTGGCACCCTAATTAAAGATGACGGTATGGTGCCCCCGCTCAACGATGGTTGTCCCTCACTATCCCTGGATAGCCCTCACACTATGATGTACCACAATCCAATGCAGCCTCCTAAATAGAGAGTAAATAACAGTGTGTAGAAAGGAATATCAATAAAACTTATCTCAGATGATCCTTATAGACGAATGTCCCACAATAATTTCCTCAAAAAGAGCATAAGCCTCAATGCGTTTCCCCATACACTGGTTCCTCAACAGGAATTGCCACAGAGATATTTATAGTAACGGATTCTTGCATCCGCAATAATGAATGTCAGAGGACTGGGAAATAAACCCCATAATGTTTACAGCAAACAATGGCTTAACTATCAGGTCTCAGAAGCCATTTTCAGCGAAGATGCAGCAGAAGGAACTGGATGGTGGCTGGTCTGAAACACACGGCAACTGAACACAACTCTACACTGACTGAATAGTTGGACACTTCAGGTGTGTCTAAAGTGAACCCTAAAAGACCTTGCATGAAGATGTCTGAGGCATACCAGGTAACTTTTAAAGCCCAATGTGAAGCATAACAAAGAGTGGCGGCCATAGGGAAAGGGAGCGGATCCAGGCCCAGAGGCGGAGACAGGTGAGTATCAGTTTTAACATGACCTGTTATGGCCCAATGTGGTTTTACTACCTGATACCTTCACTCTGCCCAACATACCCGGCGATCCCATGATCCCGTCCCCTGAAATAAAAACTCCACAACAAGTTATTTGTTGGATAAATTGTGGCCACAGCGGCCGTTTATTAACAAACAACAAATAACAATTAAATAAAATATCAGTATATCAATATATATATCCATATATATATATAAGGAGGGAGGGTTCTTGGAGCTAATAGATCTGGCTTTAAATTCACTATAACATTGCACCGCCATGTTACCCCCAGCCGTTCAGCACCAGCTCGAGGGCACCAAAGACCTCCACGTTCCGTGGCAGGCCAACCAACTACAAAAATGCTCCCGAGGTAAAACCCCGTCCAGAGCCCATAACCGACTGCCAGATCACCTCCCCACTCAATTTAACCAACTCCAAGAACCCCACCCCCCGCCAACCAAGCCACTGTGACAAAGAAAAACAGACAAGAATCATTCAATATACTTTAACAATACTCAGAAAAAGAGGGAGGGAGGGTGGGTGATTGCCTCTGCTGTTCCAATAGGAATGGCCGCTTTCCCGCACTTTTCCCCTATATATCCCCCCTCCAACTACCCGCCCCCATCTTCCCAGTACCCAATCCCAGAACCCACTATATTCAAATTAAAACAAAAAGGGGGTGGGGTAAAACCTCCAGGCCAAACCCCAGTCATGGGTGGCTTCCCCCTAGCCTTGCTGTCTCCAGCCCCCTCCTTGACCTGTTATGGCCCAATGTGGTTTTACTACCTGATACCTTCACTCTGCCCAACATACCCGGCGATCCCATGATCCCGTCCCCTGAAATAAAAACTCCACAACAAGTTATTTGTTGGATAAATTGTAGCCACAGCGGCCGTTTATTAACAAACAACAAATAACAATGAAATAAAATATCAGTATATCAATATATATATCCATATATATATATATATATATAAGGAGGAAGGGTTCGTGGAGCTAAAAGATCTGGCTTTAAATTCACTATAACATTGCACCGCCATGTTACCCCCAGCCGTTCAGCGCCAGCTCGAGGGCACCAAAGACCTCCATGTTCCGTGGCAGGCCAACCAACTACAAAAATTCTCCCGAGGTAAAACCCCGTCCAGAGCCCATAACCGACTGCCAGATCACCTCCCCACTCAATTTAACCAACTCCAAGAACCCCACCCCCCGCCAACCACGAACAGCCCTGAAACCTCAGGCTCGTGCGTGCCCCAAAGCCACCAATGCCCTTTCAATTCCCTCCCGAATTGAAAGAGCCCAAAGATACATGCCAATATCGTTGAGATGTACTCCGTCCTCCAACCACAAATTTCCGACTCCGGATTCCAACTCCAAATGCCTAACACTTATGCCCCCATTCCTGAACACAAAGCTAGACACCGCCCTATTTAATTTTATCCGTGCCCTGTTTATGCCCTTTTCCGATCTGACCGCCCGCCATTTTTTCCTGGGGACTATATCCGACAACACTGTCATAACCCCCGGAAACGAAGTCCACAATCTCAAGAAATTGAAACGAATATCCCGAATCAACTCCCTTACCGGCCTTGCCCCCAAATCGTTCCCCCCCAGATGCACAACTAAAATATCCGGTACTCTGTCCCATCTCGCAGCTTTTTGAACCTCCCCCAAAGACCGGTTCCATAACATGCCCCTAAAACCTAGCCACCTAATGATCACTTGTGCCCTCGGAAAGCCCAATTGCCTACCGTCACGCCTGACATCAGCACGCCGTGCCCCCCAATGCACGTACGAGTGTCCAAGCATCCAAGCTAAGGGGGAACTTCACCTAAAAGAATGATAAACAAGCATATTCAACAACTGTTTTACAACTAACAAAGTACTGTGTCAACTAGCGGCAAACATATGTCAAATAACGGTCTGAACTCCATCTTCCGATCCGTTTTATCACCTCCGCACCCAAGCCGCGCCTGCTAGCCTCAGACGCTGCGCCAATCCTAAAGGAATGAGAACCATAAACCTCCGGGCTAAGGCCCAACTCCTGCACCCCTTTTTTGTAATACCGCTATAAATTGGAAACGGGAAAGAAATGACCCGTCACAATGACGTAAGAGTGGGCCGGATATCCCTGTCCACAATTGCCAATAAGCCTCCGAGCACCTTCTTGGACACATCAGAGCCCCGTCCACTCTTCCTAAAACGACCCGCTTACCTCTACCAATCTGATCAGTTTTAGACCGTCTAATCCAAAAATCAATGCCCCAGGCCCAAGAACTCATGTCTTCGGCCAATAGCCCTCCTTCCCTATTCTTGCTGGGGGCGACCAACTCCCCTACTCTCATCGCCCTGAAAAATGCTAAGGCAAATGCTAACTTAAACAGCGCCGCCTCAAAAACAGAACAACAAATGCTCTCCAAAACCAGACCTAACCTTTCTAACATACCAAACGTTACCGGCCTACGCTTATCAAAAATCTTGTTTCCCTTTTGAAAACCTCTGAGTGCCTGCCTGACCAAAAAAGATCTAGTGACATCAGTCCAACCCTGCAACTTAAAACCAAAAGCCTGCCCGGCTATAAATTTGCTAATTCTGGATGACGACCACCCTAAATCCGCAGCCTTTCCTACAAAAAACAAAACCGCCAACGTCCTATCTTCATCACTCTCTAATGCCCCCAACTGTGACAACCCAGCTTTGCCATACTCGCCACGATGTCTCATAAGCCGCCCAGGTTGAACTTGCCACCGACTCCTGAATCAATCTTCCAGCTTGTCCAAAACCATCTGCCACAACTGCGAAGGGCATTCCACTCCTGCGACTTCTGCCTCTGGTGCCAGCGCATGGAAACGCTCCCACTGGAAACGAGACAAAGCATCTGCTATTGAGTTTTGGACACCGGGCACATGTACCGCCGAGACCCATGCATTCAGCTCCAAACACCGTAGTACCAGTTCCCTAACCAGCTTGATAACCGGAGGAGACGAGGCCGATAGGCTGTTAATCACTGCTACTACGCCCATGTTATCACAATGGAACCTGACTCTCCGATTCAAAAAGAACTCACCCCAAATCGAGACTGCAACTACAATTGGGAATAATTCCAAAAGAGCGAGATTCTTTGTAAGAACCCTCTCCTTCCAAGAATCGGGCCATTTACCGACACTCCACTTTCCCCTACAAAAAGCTCCATATCCAACTCCGCCTGCCACTTCCGTGTAAATCTCGCAATCAAAGCTGTTCAGAAACTCCTTCTGAATCAACGACCTGCCATTGTAAGTGTCCAAAAAGCGCTTCCACACCCCCAAGTCCTCTCTATCCTCTCTATTCAAGCGAATAAAGTGATGCGAAGCCCACACTTCCGCAGTTGCCCTTGACAACCTACGACAGAATATTCTACCCATCGGCATGATCCTACAGGCAAAATTCAATCTCCCTAGCAGCGACTGGAGCTCCTTCAATGTCACCTTATGCAGTTTTCCAATTCGCTCAACCTCCTGCCTGAGTAACAACAATTTTTCTTCTGGCAATCGACACTCCATATGTTCCGTATCAATTAGAATCCCTAAGAAACTTAAAACTGTACAAGGTCCCTCGGTCTTTTCTTTTGCCAAAGGGACCCCAAAGCGTTCAGCAACCCACTTCATGGCTGCTAACAAATTACCACAGACCAACGAATCTGGGGGACCTAAAAACAAAAAATCATCAAGATAGTGGATAACGGACTGCATGCCTGCCACATCCCTAACCACCCATTCTAAAAAAGTACTGAAGGTTTTAAACAATGAACATGAAATAGAACAGCCCATAGGCAAACACCTATCCAAGTAATAACTTTTGTTCCAAAAACAACCCAAAAGTGGAATACTAGCCGGGTGAACAGGAAGGAGCCGAAACGCTGACTCAATGTTGGTTTTTGCCATCAATGACCCAGGCCCGTACCTCCGAACCCATGCCACGGCCGCATCAAAAGATGTGTATTCGACCGAACATAAATCCTGGGCTATACCGTCATTAACCGAACAACCTTTTGGGTACGACAAATGCTGAATCAGGCGAAATTTGTTCGGCTCCTTCTTAGGCACTACCCCCAGAGGAGAAATGACCGCACCTTCGACCGGCAAGCTATGAAAAGGCCCCGCCATGCGACCTAACTCCACCTCCTTTGCCAGCTTAACCTCCACAAACTCTGGATGCAACAAAGAAGACCTTAAATTCTTAACTGAAAAAGGAACTTTATGGTCGGGTGACGGGATCCTGAAACTCTCTGAAAACGCATCCCTAATAATCCTGGCCTTCAATTGATCAGGATATCTACTTAGAAAGGGGGCCATCTTTTCCAGATTCACTGGAGTCACCCCCTTAACCGGGACCCACAGACATTCTCCCCTCTCCTTTTTTGTAACATTTTGCCCCCCATAGGAGCTCCCGTTGCAATGGGAACAAACGTGCTTAAACTTACAGCCTGCTCCGTATTTGCACTGGCCGTCGTTAAATTGCCAGCACGTTCCTGATTTTTCTTTACTTCCCTGCACTCCCTGACTACCTCCACTTGTTCCTGACGATTGACTCCCACTTCCTCCGCTCCCGTGAAAGGACTGCCCGTATCTAGCGGGAGCCATCACCTTTAACCAAAGGCCAATATCTTTTTGGTCCCACTTAATCTCAGGCCGTACCGCCTTCCTCTGCCTAAATTGCTCGTCGTACCTCAGCCAAGTTTGTTCCTCATAAGTACGATGCGCTTCCCCAATGGCATCTAAATAACAAAATAAGCCAGAGCAATTTTAAGGAAACTTTTCCCCTATGACCCCGGCCAAAATCGCAAATGTTTGAAGCCAATTCGTAAAAGTTTGAGGTATCAAGCGCCACCTCCGCTTCTCCTCCTCTTCCTTTTTGCTATCGTCTTTTTTTCCCCTGTCTAAATTAAACTTCTCCAGGGGAAGGAGGGAGAAAATTTCCACGTATTCGTCACGCCAAATTTTCTCCTTCACCTCTTTTTTCAAATGTGATCCTAATGGCCCCTCGAAGCACACATACACCTCCCCCTTTGCCCTGTCATCCAACTTCACCATATCGCCCTTGTCCTTCTTCGTCTGAACCGATACTGAAACCTCGATAACTGCCCCTTCTGCACCAGCCGCAGACCCTACCGCCACACCACTGGGTTGAAGCGACACCTCCTGGCCTGGTAACCAGGCTTCTGTTGGAGATGCCCTTGACCCACCCGCTGCTGCGTTCTCCATTCTCCGTAAAACCTGCGACATACTATTTAAGATTTCCCTAATTCCCGATACCTCTATCCCTCCCGGACTGGCTAGACACCTCCCTCTGGGGCAACAAAAGGACCGCTAACCCTAGCGAAGCTGCCCCCGCGGGCGACAAACAAGACATGGAGTTATACTCACGCCGCTGCGAAGGCGCTGTGTTCCTGCCAGCCGGAAATCCTGAATCCTGACGATCGGTTCTTCCGCCCCAGTCGCTGCTGGAATCGGATCCGTCTGTTTCCATTTGCCGCTCTAGGCCCGCACCCCTGGCCTCCCCGTCACCAGGGGGGACCCTAACGGTCATGGATGCTGTCGGGTGTTGTCTCCTTGGTGACCGCCTCCCGCCGGACCGACTTGCAATCCTGGTTGTTGATCCGGGCCTCCTCCTGTTACCGGACCCAGGCGCACGGGCCTGGTCCGTGCTGCCATAACCAACACTGCCCGGCGGCTCAATGTTGCTGCCCGCCGCTCCTTCTCCTCTGCGTCTTCCCTGTGAGCCAAGCAGCCGTGGATGCCAGGATTGCTGCCTGCTCGCCGATGCTCGCCTCCCTGGTGTCCTCATGGCCTTCCCAGCAGGCACCCCGACAGGAACATCGCCAGTGGTGCCTGCCGTTCCCGTCTCCGCTCCCACGATCGTCCTGGGTCCTCTCCATTCATTCAGGCCCCCAACGTTGATGGCAGCTGCGTTTCCCATCGCAGCTGCGTCGTCCCTTGCAGCTGCGTTGCGCGTCACAGCTCCGTTGCGCGTCGCAGCCGCGTTGCGTGTCGCACATGCGCCGCGCTTGCGTCGCTCGTCTGGGGCCGGAACCTCTGTGTCCCGCGTCGCTCCTCCGTCGTGCCGCACATCCGGTGCGGCCCTCACTTCCGGCGCAGCCCTGACTTCCAGTTTAGGCCGCGCTCCACGCCGAACCACAGCAACAGGCCGGCTGGATTCCTGCCGGGGCGAGAGCGGCGGGCTGGAACCGCGCCATCTTGCTCTCCCCCCGCAGGGTCCCCGGAGGGGCTCCGGGGCCTGCGCCTGTTCTGCGCTAGTACCTCTGGGGATAGTCTCTCCGGGGGTCGGGTCCTCCTGCTTCTTCTACCAACTCCGGCCTGCGCCTCCGAAATTCCGGCTGCTCCCAGTAATGCAGACAGCTGGGCCTCCAGCCATCCACCTCTTCTTGATTGTGCGACATCCTGAAGCTGGCTCACCAGGGATTCTACGGACGCCATGACAGGTGATTGCCTCTGCTGTTCCAATAGGAATGGCCGCTTTCCCGCACTTTTCCCCTATATATCCCCCCTCCAACTACCCGCCCCCATCTTCCCATTACCCAATCCCAGAACCCACTATATTCAAATCAAAACAAAAAGTGGGTGGGGTAAAACCTCCAGGCCAAACCCCAGTCATGGGTGGCTTCCCCCTAGCCTTGCTGTCTCCAGCCCCCTCCTTTCTGTAAAGCAACTGTGGGTTCAAAATGCTCGATACATTTCTAGACGAATTCCTTGAGGGGTGTATTTCAGAAAACGGGGTCATTATTTGGGGTTTCTGCTGTTTTGGCACCTCAGGGGGCCTGTAAAATGCGACAAAGTCTATTCCAAATAAACTTGCACTCCAAAAATCAAATGGCATTCTTTCCCCTCCAAGACGTGTAGTGTTCCAAAAAGTAGTTTCCAACCACATAAGGGGTATTGACGCATTTAGGGATTCCTGCCATTCTGGCACCTCGAGGAGGGACATGGCATCCACATTCTATTCCAGCCAAATTTGCCCTCATAAAGTGAAAAAGTGTGCCTTCCATTTTGAGCTCTGCCATGGCCCAAAACAGTAATTTCAGGCGATATATAGGATATTGGTGTTCTCAGTTGAAATTGTGTACAAAATTATGAGGACGATTTCTACTATTAACCCTTGTGAAATTGAAAATTTGGTATTAAATCAACATTTCAGTAGTAAAAATTTTTCTTTTTCATGGACCAATATATTAAAATTCTCTTACGCATCTGTTTGTTCAAATGCTCAGTTCACCCCAAGATGAATTGTTTGGGGAACGTAATTTTCAAAATTGAGTCACTTTTAGGGTTTTCTGCTATTCTTCCACTTTTGGGGCTCTACAAATGCGACATGGCGTCTGCAATCTATTCAAGCCAAATTTGCGCTCTAAAAGTCAATCAGGGGTCCTTCCCTTCTGAACCCTGCCTAATGCCTAAACAATGGTCTCTGACCATATATTGGGTATTGCCAAGTTTAGGAAAAATTTTATAACAAATTAGGGTATCCATGTTTTATTAATCCTCGTGAAAATGAAACACTATAAGGAAAAATAAAAATAAAATTTTAGTGAACAAAATATAATTTTTAATTTTGCTTTATGGTAATTACTGTGAAGCATTTGAAAGGTTAAAAAGCTTCATAAATGCAGTTTGAGGGCTGAAATATTTAAAATGTGGTATTGTTTGGGGAGCTTCTGACCTACAAACCCCTCAAGTTTACTTGAAAAGTGAAGTAATAGGCTTTTTACATTTCATTGGAACATTGTGTAACGTCTGTGGTAGCGAAACCACTGTGCCCTGGACCGATGACAGCCTGGAGGTGCATAACTAGGCGAACACCTGACTCTTCACTAGAGCCTCTGATGGTGTGCTTAGACTTGGCTCCAGATGAATGCCAGGTGCTACTCCATGACCTCAGACACACGGCAGCTGACCCCTCAAAGGGACAGGGAGCCGGAATGGCAGGTGGAAGCAGGGACGGTTGGTATGCAGGCAGGCACAGCAGGTGCAGGCAGGCATTGCAAGTGCAGACAGGTACGGCTGGTATAGAGGCAGGCACAGCAGGTGCAGGCAGGAATGGCTGGAATACAGACTGGCACTACTGATATCCAGACAGGCAGGTGCTGGCAGGCACAGCTGATATACTAGCAGGCAAGTGTTGGCAGGCATGGCTGATATACAGGCAAGCAAGTGCTGGCGAGCATGGCTGATATACAGGCAGTCAGGTGCTGGCGTGCATGACTGGAATACAGGATCACACAGCAAGTACAAGCAGACAGGTACAGGCAGGTACTGGTAGGAACAGGGGACATGAGAACTAGCGAGGGTGCAGACTACAGACATAACACGTTACTCAGGCACCTCCAAACAAGTGGAGGTGCCTTCAATAATAAGTGACTCCCAGCCATTGGCTGGGGACACTTTTGGATGGTGAGCGATGTCTTTTTAAGAGATCAGGAGCGAAATCCCCCTAAGCGCAGTGCACGGGGATCTGCCAGGTGTGCGCAGACCCCTGGAAGCTGCAGGTGGAGGATGTGCAGGACAAGGTCCAGGGCAGTGAGTGAGTCGGCTTTCCCTGCCGGGGAAGGGGAGGATGGGAAGTGTGCAGGGAAGCTGACGCTACTGTGTTCCCGCACTTTACGCCCCTCTTTTTCAATCCCGCATGAAATCTCTTCAGGAGGAGAGGGGCATGGATGTTCTCCTTGGGCTCCCACGACCTCTCCTCATGGGCTATCCCCTTTTTAATCCACAAGAAAAAAGGTTTTTCCTCTTACCATTTTTGTGGCCAGAATACTCTCTACCTCGAAAACATCTTCAGAGCTGACTGTGCAGGAGTGGTACTCGGGTCCTTGAAGAAGGAGCTGAAGACGACCGGTTTGAAGAGAGACACATAGAATTAATTGGAGATCCGTAAAGATGCCGGGAGTTTGAGCTTGTAAGCTACGGCATTAATCTGTTTGAGAACCGATAAAGCGAGGACCCAACTTGTATGAAGGTAACTTGAGATGGACAAACTTCAAAGAAAGCCAAACCTTATCCTCAGGACGAAACAGAGGTCTCTTGTCCGTGTGTCTCCTCATCCATTCAGAAGATTTCATTAATGTGCTCTTGATATCCTCCCAGATTCTAGAGAGCCCTTGATGAGAACTTTAGCCGCAGTAGTGTCGGTGGTAGTAGACACAGGGAACGGAATATTGGAGTGTTGAGCATACACAGCTAAAAACAGAGATTTAGCTGAGGACATACTCACGTGGTGGTTATATGAGAATTCGGCCAAGGCAGTAGACCAGCCCAGTCACTGTGGTGGGCATTGACGAAATGCCATAGGAAGCTGATTCTGATCTGATTGACCTGCTCTACCTAGCCATTGGATTGTCTAGCATCACCCTGTCTCAACTATCATCCCTATATTGCCTCCTCAGCAATCGCCGCACGCATCCCTAGCCCTGTCTTTCCCTGATGTATAGCTAAGGCTAGGGATGGGAGGAGATGACCAGTAGTCGATCTCCACTAAACTCTATAGACAACAAGGGTAGACAAACAAGGGGAAATTTCTTAGCTTTAGATGACTCCAAATGCGCACACAGCCTCAAGCTCCAGAGAGGACGAAGTACTGCTCTTGCTAAGCCTCACAAGTAAAAATTAATATAGCCGGCACTTCCCTCTCAGACACAGCAGGTATTTATACACCCAAGCCAGAGGGCTAATAGCCAGAGGGAGGTAGCCACTGGGTCCTAAAGACAGCCTCTCATCTAAGAAGATGTCTGTAATGCCAAACGTAGAGATCTCCTGAAACCAACTGCAGGGCGACTGTCTTTCACCTCTGATATACCCGTGACAAACCATTTGGGAGGAGTCAGTGATGTGTCAAGGCTCCTCCTCCTGGTCGGAAGACAGAAAGGACATAGAAAGTTAATCCGCCTTGATGTTCTTGTCCGCCTGACGGAAATGAAGAATAAAATCAAAATTAGCTTAGAACAGAGACAACATGGCTTGCCGCGAATTTAACCGATGTGTGAACTGAAGATAGGCTAAGTTCTTGTGGTCAGTGTAAATAATTACAGGCTTCTTCAAGCAAAAAGCGCCACTCCTCCAGAGCCAGTTTATTCGCCAATAGTTCTCGATACCAATTGAGTAGTTGCGTTCTGGAACCGAGAAGATTTTGGAAAAGAAACCACAGGTCACCATATGGCCGTAAAGAGACTTCAGGGAGAGGAAGGCTCAGGCCCCAGAGGAAGAAGCATCCACCTCCAAAAAGAATTGCTTATTATGGTCAGCACTGGAGCGGAGGAGAAGGCATGCTTTAAGGAGACAAAGGCGCTTTCAACCCCCGAAGTCCATACCCTAAAGTTAGTTCCCTTGCGGGTCAGAGCAGAAATTGGGTTGTTCCGAGAGGAGAAATGCAGAATGAACTGGCGGTAGTAATTAGCCAATCCGAGAAACCTTCTCGGGATCCATCCTCTGTCCGGTCTCAGAGATGATGTACCCTAGGAATGGAAGAGAGGATAGCTCGAAGACGCACTTCTCAAACTTGGAGTACAAACTGTTGTTCCTCAATCTCTGTGGACATCCCTCCTGTGTGTGGGCAGATCGGGAGAGAACACCAACCATCCAGGTAAACTACCACACACGACTAGAGACGATCCCGGAAGATGTCATTCACCAGTTTTTGGAAGACTGTAGGGGCATTACAGAGTCCAAATGGCATTACGCGATACTCATAATGGCCATCCTGGGTGTTAAAGGCAGTCTTCCACTCGCCCTCCTGGTGTATTCAGATCAGGCTATATGCCCCCCTCCCTCCGCAGGTCAAGTTTAGTAAAGACTCTGGAGCCTTTGAGACAATCAAATAACTCTGATATGAGAGTCAGAGGATATTTATTCTCGATTGTTATCTGGTTGAGACCCCTATAGTCAATACAGGGACGAAGTGAGCCATCCTCCTTTTTTACAAAGAAGAATCCTGCTCCAGCCGGGGAGGATGACTTCCAGATAAATCTCCTGGCTAGGTTCTCCTTGATATATTTGGACATATATTTGGACATGGCTCGGGTCTCAGCCTAGGACAGAGGGTAGATACGGCCTTGTTGAGGAGAAGGGCAAGGGAGAAGTTCTAGAGGGCAGTCATACGGCCTGTGTGGTGGTAGCGTCTCCCCCTCCTTCTTATCGAAGACATCCTTGTAAGTCCACTAAACAGGAAGCAGGCCAGGTTAATTTGAAAGAGTAGCCAGAGGTCAAGCAGGACAAATGGGAACAAGATATCTATGTAACAGGCCTGACCCCAACAAAGTATTTCTCTGGATCTCCAATCTAAGACAATCTTGTGTGTACGCAGCCATGGCAGGCCCAGGAGCAAAGGATGGCACAGACCTGAACATTCCTACCCGAAGTTCTACAGGCTCAGAAACAAAAAGAATGGTCTCAGATAGAGGTCTCCCATCCACGGATCATACTGTAGGATCCAGCTCATACTTACCGGATATTGAATACACTGTGGCTTTAATAAGCCATGCTACCCTCTGAGTTTTCTGGACTAGTCTACACCCACTGCTTCTTGGTCTATGCTGAGAGAGGGAAATGAACCAGGAAGCGGAGGGACCTCGTTTGTGTGTGTGTCTGAGGGAGCTGAGAGGCTCCTGCCTGTTCCTGATAAACAGAGACTATAAGGCTGTGTGCACACGATGCGTTTTTTAAGCGTTTCCGCAGCGGCAAAAACGCTGCAGAAACGCTTAAACGCATGGTAGAAGGCCTGCCATGTCCCCCAATGATAATCCGCATGTGCTGTGCACATGCTGCGGAAATTTCCGCTGCGGATTATCATTGCGGAAAAAAATGCCGCACTACCAATTATTTTGCTGAAGTGCTGCGTTTTCGCCGCCATTGACTTGCATTAGAACGCGCCAATTCCGCAAGACTGCATCTGTACTTGCGTAATTGGCACGTTCTAATGTGCTTATGGTACCCGGGTCTGGAGGACAGGAGACTCTCCTACACACCCAGGTACCATTAAAAGCTGTAAAAAAAAAGAATAACATAAAAAATAAAGATTATATTCACCTTCCGACGGCCCCCGGACTCCTTCCCTGTGCTTGCCGATAGATCGCGCAGGACTGAAGGACCTGCGGTGACGTCACAGTCATGTGACGGCAGGTCCTTCAGTACAGCATACCGCGATCTGCCGGCAGCCAGCACAGTAGCGCAGCAAGACTGCAGGGGTCATCGGAAGGTAAGTATAGGTTTATTTTTTATATTTTGACATTCTCTCGGTCACACTATATATATCCATGCCGGTTGCATGGATTTATATACACTGTGTTCCAAATTATTATGCAAATAATATTTTCTCAGATTTTCCCAAATTATCTATATGAATTGCAGTCATTGTAATTTTCCAGTCAAATAACTATTAGAGTACAATTGAAAGGTTTTTGTACAAACTGCCTATGATAACAGTATATTTTTAAAAAAATAAAACACTCAAACTGCACTCAAAATGTATGTTCCAAATTATTATGCACAGCAGAGTTTTCAACCTTTTCATTTTAATAAAGAACAAAAAAATGGTCATTTTTGAAATTATAAGCATTAGCAGGTTATTACAAACTGAAATCAAACAGTTTTCAACTCAAAACTTTATTCTAGGTGATGTTACATTTGCACATAGGACCCCTTGTTCGAAAGGAGCTTCTGAACTCTCTCGTCCATTGAATTTGTCAGGTTTTGGATGGTTTCTGCTTCAATTGTTTTGCATGAGAACAGAATACCCTCCCAGAGCTGTTGCTTAGATGTGAACTGCCTCCCACCATCATAGACACTCCTTTTGATGATGCTCCAGAGGTTCTCAATTGGGTTGAGGTCAGGGGAGCATGGGGCCAACACCATAAGATTGTCCCCTTTTATGCCCATAGCAGCCAGAGATGCAGATGTGTTATGTGCAGCATAAGACGGTGCATTATAACATAACATAGTAACATAGTTTGTAAAGCCGAATAAAGACTTGCGTCCATCAAGTTCGACCTGTTAGTTCTGTAATTGCTAAAGTTGATCCAGAGGAGGGCAAAAACCCCAAATGATTTAGCCAATCTTCACCTGAGGAAAAATTCCCTCCCGACTCTGAAACCAGCAGTCAGAATAAATCCCTGTATCAACCTACTATTTTGTTTTATTTTTAAGTATACGCTGAAATCTGCCTGGTATCTAGAAATGCATCCAGACCCCGCTTGAACTGGTGTAGTGAATCTGACATTACCGTCTCCTCACTCAGTGAATTCCATATTCTCACTGCTCTTACCGTAAAGAACCCCTTCCTATGCTGGTGCTGGATCCTTTTCTCTTCCAGTCTTAGTGAATGCCCTCTTGTTACCGTAATATTCCTCCTTTTGAACAAATCCCGGGCAAGATCTCTATACTGTCCCCTAACATATTTGTACACATTTATTATGTCCCCCCTCAACCTTCTCTTTTCCAGGCTGAATAGTCCTAGTTTTGCCAACCTCTCTGGGTATTGCAGTCCCTCCATTCCCTTTATTAATTTTGTTGCCCTCCTTTGTACCTTTTCAAGCTCATTTATATCCTTTCTATATATTGGGGCCCATAACTGAGCACAGTATTCCAAGTGTGGCCTGACCAGTGCTTTGTACAGTGGAAGAACAATGTTCTCATCCTTTGCAGCTATACCTCTTCTGATACATCCCATTACCCTGTTTGCCCTTACAGCAGCGGCCTGACTTTGGGCACTCCAATTTAGTTTGCTATCAATCAAGATGCCCAAGTCCTTCTCCATCTCTGAATTCCCCAATGATTTCCCATTCAGTGAGTACTGGTGACTTCCATTTTTCCTTCCCATATGTATGACCTTACATTTCTCCTCGTTAAACCTCATTTGCCATTTAATGCTCCACCTACCCAGCTTATCCAAGTCCCTCTGTAGGTCTGCACTGTCCTCTTTTGTATTAATTGTTTTAAATAACTTTGTGTCATCTGCAAATATTGACATTTTACTATTTATCCCGTTGACTATGTCGTTAATAAAGATATTAAATAACATTGGGCCTAGTACAGATCCCTGTGGTACCCCACTAGTGACGCTTACCCAATTTGAGTATATTCCATTTATAACCACCCTCTGCCTTCTATCCTTTAGCCAGCTAGCTACCCACTTGCAGACATTTTCCCCCAGCCCCATCATTCTCATTTTGTATACCAACCTATTATGTGGCACGCTATCGAACGCTTTTGAGAAGTCGAGATACACGACATCCACTGGTTCCCCCTGATCTACTCGAGAGCTAACCTCCTCGTAGAAGTCAATCAGGTTTGTTTGGCAGAAGCGATTCCTCATGAATCCATGTTGGTTCGGGATTAAAAGATTATTAGCATCAAGATGCTCCGTAATTGCCTCTTTAATGAAGCTTTCAAAAATTTTGCCCACAACGGACGTCAGACTCACCGGCCGATAGTTTCCGGCGTCACTTTTCGCTCCCTTTTTGAATATTGGCACTACATTCGCCTGTCGCCAATCAAGTGGTACAGACCCAGTCTCAACAGAGTCCTTAAATATAAGATATAACGGTCTGTCTATCACATTACTTAGTTCCCTTAGTACCCGTGGGTGTATGCCATCAGGTCCTGGTGATTTGTTTATTTTAATGTTACTGAGGCGTTTCTGTACCCCAGCTTGGGTTAGATTTGTCATACTTAGTGGAGGATTAAGTTTGTCACTTCTCATTTCTCCTGTTAGTTCTATTTCCTTTGTGAAAGTTGTCGAAAAAAAATTATTTAATAGATTAGCTTTATCCTCATCTTTCTCTATGATTTTGCCTTCCTCACTTTTTATCGGTCCAATATTATCCGATTTAATCCTTTTACTATTTATATACGTAAAGAACAGTTTGGGATTTGATCTACTTTCCCTAGCAATACGTCTCTCTGTTTCCTCCTTCGCTATTTTTATTTGTTTTTTACAGGTTCTCGTTTTTTCCTTGTAACACATTAGTGCCTCCTTACTGTTTTCCTGTTTTAATCTCTTGAATGCCTCTTTTTTGCTATTTAACGCCCCTTTTACGTTCTTGTTCAACCATATTGGTTTCCTCTTATTTCTGGCCCTTTTATTCCCATACGGTATATACCTCTCGCACTGAGTATTCAGAATTCTTTTGAAGGTTTCCCATTTACTATTCGTATTCCATTGATTAAGTACTTTGTCCCAGTCAATAAGTTGAAGGTTTTCTATCAGCTGATCAAACTTCGCCCTCCTAAAGTTTAATGTTTTTGTTGTTCCCTTATTGATAACCCTACTGAAGGGCATTTTGAAGTCGATAATATTATGATCGCTATTACCTAGGTGCCCCCCTATCTGCACCTCAGTTATTCTATCAGGCCTATTAGTCAATATTAAGTCCAACACGGCCTTCCCTCTCGTTGGTTCCTGCACTAGTTGGGAGAGATAATTATCCTTAATATTTGTCAAGAACCTTTTTCCTTTCTGAGATCTACAGGTTTCTGTTTCCCAGTCAATATCCGGGTAGTTGAAATCCCCCATTACAATCACTTCATTATGTTTTGCTACTTTGTCTATTTGTCCTAATAGCAGATTCTCATTCTCCTCTGTTATATTGGGTGGCTTATAGCAGACCCCTAGTAATATTTTATTATTATTTTTTGCCCCCTCTATCTCTACCCACATGGACTCGACCCCCTGTTCTCCCTCTCCTATATCTTCCCTTAGTCTGGGTTTTAGACATGACTTTACATATAAGCAGACTCCTCCGCCTTTCCCCTGTTTCCGGTCCCTTCTAAATAAACTATAATCTAATAAATTTACCGCCCAGTCGTAGCTATCGTCTAGCCAAGTCTCTGTTATACCTACGATGTCATACCTCTCCTCCGATATAAGCGCCCGCAGCTCATCCGCCTTATTGATCAGGCTGCTTGCGTTGGTCAGCATGCATGATAAAACTTTGGGGTTATTTAGCATCCTATTCTTCTCTAACGATCTAACTGTACTATCCCCACCCCCCTCTCCACCCTCATTATATTCACTTCTCCCCTTCCCCCTTGCTTGCCTCACATCCCACCTATTTCCTTGGTTTCCCCCCCGTCTCTAGTTTAAAAACTCCTCCAACCTATTAGCCATCTTCTTCCCCAGCACCGCTGCACCCTCCCCATTGAGGTGCAGCCCGTCCCTACGGTAGAGCCTGTAGCCGACCGCGAAGTCGGCCCAGTTCTCCATGAACCCAAAACCTTCTGCCTTGCACCAACTCTTTAGCTACTTATTCACCTCCCTAACTTCCCGTTGGCGCTCCTGTGTGGCTCGCGGGATTGGTAGTATTTCTGAGAAAACTACCTTGGAGGTCCTTGCCCTAAGCTTCCTACCTAGGTCCCTGAAATCATTTTTAAGGACCCTCCATCTACCACTCACTTTGTCATTGGTGCCGATGTGGACCTTGACCGCTGGGTCTTCGCCAGCCCCACCCAGTAACCTGTCAACCCGATCCGCGATGTGCCGGACTTGAGCGCCAGGGAGGCAGCACACCGTTCGGCGATCCCGGTCTTTGTGACAGATTGCCCTGTCTGTCCCCCTAATAATAGAGTCACCCACTACCAGAACCTGTCTTGCCTGCCCTACACTTCCCCCCTCCCCCTCATTACTGGAGCATACACTCCCCCGGCGGTCAGAGGATCTGTCGTGCTCCAATAATGCCGGTTCTGAACCAGCCTTCCTATACTTCTTCCCTCTATCCCTCCTAACTATTATCCAGCTCCCTGCCTGTTCAGCCTGCACTTCCCCTCTATGCTCCACCCCCAGTATTGACCCATTGAGTGTCTGCTCGGTGAGCAGCAAACTCCGTTCCATGTTGTCGATGCTCCTCAGTATCGCTATCTGAGCACTTAGATCCAGAATTTGGGCTTCCAAGTGCACGATATGCTCACATCTCTCGCAGCAGTATGGATCCTCGAGCGGTTGCTCACGGAAGGCATACATTGCGCAAGATGTACACTGCACGGCTCCGGCCAACATGGACGTCATTCTAAATATGGGGATACAGTCAGTATATATATACACAAGTACAAAACACAATTATTTATATATAGGTGTATGGACGGGGATCAATTAGGGATGTGCAAGTGTATCAATTAGATATCGGCGGGGGATCAGTTAAGTATGGACGGGGGATCAATTAAGTATCAAGTATGGACGGGGGAATCAGCTAAGTAGGTCAGGTGGATTAATTAAGTAAAAAGTAAAGTAAAGAAAGAATGAAATACAGTCAGCAATTCAGTCCTAAGTCCTCCCTTCCAAACTCCCTGAATCCAAAGTCACTGAAAAACAAGTCACACTTACTTTCGTTCGCACTTACGCTCCGGACACACGCAGCTCGTTCACACTCGCAAACTAAGAGATTTAAAGAGTTTTTTTTTTTTTTTTCTTCCTTTTCCAGCAATGTACCCTTCACCTCAATGCACTTCCAAAAAAAAGCATGAAAATGATCTTGCTGCGGAATACACGGTTCTTCTTCTTGAACCATTGCAGGAAGTGCTGTTTGAGAAACTCAACATACATTATGGAGTTCATCTTTACCCCTTCAGGGATCCTAAAGGGGCGGACAATCTCTCTCCACATGATTCCAGCCCAAAACATTACTCCACCTCCTCCTTGTTTCGCCGTAGCCGTGTTTGCATGGGGTGTCCATCAACCAGCCATCCTCCACTCCATCCATCTGGACCATCGAGCGTTGCACGGCACTCATCGGTGAACAAAACAGTTTTGAAGTCAGTCTTCATGTATTGTTTGGCCCACTGGAGCCATTTCTGCTTGTGTGCAGTGGATAGAGGAGGTCGACAGGATAGAATCATAGAATCATAGAATGGTAGAGTTGGAAGGGACCTCCTGGGTCATCTGGTCCAACCCCCTGCTCAAAGCAGGATTCACTAGATCATCTCAGACAGATGTCTGTCCAGCCTCTGTTTGAAGACGTCCATTGGAACTCACCACCTCTCGTGGCAGCCTGTTCCACTCATTAATCACCCTAACTGTCAAAAAGTTTTTTCTAATATCTAATCTGTGTCTCCTCCCATTTAGTTTCATCCCATTGCTTCTAGTCTTTGCTTGTGCAAATGAGAATAAAGATGATCCTTCTACAATGTGACAGCCCTTGACATATTTGTAGACAGCTATTAAGTCTCCTCTCAGTCTTCTTTTTTGCAAGCTAAACATTCCCAAATCCTGCAACCGTTCCTCATAGGACATGGTTTGCAGACCGGTCACCATTCTGGTCGCTCTTCTCTGAACTTGCTCCAGTTTGTCTATGTCTTTTTTAAAATGTGGTGCCCAAAACTGTACACAGTATTCCAGATGAGGTCTGACCAAAGAGGAGTAAAGACCGATAATGACTTCACGTGATCTAGACTGTATGCTTCTGGATGGCTTATGCACAGCTGCAAACCTCTGAAGGACCCTGCATCTTGTTGTTCGGGGGACGTTGGAGGCACCAGCAGCTTCAAAAACTTGTCTGCTGCTATGACAAGGCTTTTTTGCTGTTGCTCTTTTAACCTGACATAATTGCCTGTAGGAAAGAGTCCTCAATTTTCCCTTATCAGCACGCACATACTTATCAGCTACATACTTCTTGATTGTGCGATGATCACGATGAAGTGTCTTGGCAATGTTAATTGTAGTCATGCCTTGACCTAAACACTCCACAATTTGTTGCTTCTCAGCAGCCGACACATCCCTTTTCTTTCCCATTTTGCCAGAAAATGTAGGCTGCTTAATAATGTGGGACAACCTTCTTAAGTAGTCTTGCCTTTCATTGGACACACCTGCCAAACTAATTAGCACAGGTGTCTGCAATTGCTTACAGTGATATAAAGAGCCCTGACACACATCACCATCAATGAGTTTAACTGACAAACAAAAAAAATTCTTACCTTATCACTAGTGTTGAGCCACCCCCGTAGTGTTCGAGTTCGGTTCGGTTCGTCGAACACCCGTGTGTTCGCCGAACTGTTCGTCGAACTGTTCGTCGAACACCTTCGAACACCGTTAAAACCAATGGCAGGCAAACAAAAACACATAGAAACACATAGAAAACACCTTCAAAGGTGTCCAAAAGCTGACAAACTGCTCAGAAGACACAACTAACACATGGAAAAGTGACAAGTACATATAGTCATGCGAAAAGAAAAGAGGTGGAGGAGTAAAAGGAGGGGGAGACACAGATATAGGCATGTCATGCCCTTCTAAAATCCAAAAAGTGAGAAGCCGAGACGGCCAGTCCGCTCCTGCCCGTGCCACCTCCGTGTCGCCGGGTTTGTGCCAGAGCCGCGGTGAACCCTGACGGCCAGCCCCCCTCTCCCAATACTGGTGCCTGTCCGCTGGTGGGTCGAGAGAGCCCCCCTGTGGTGGAGGCAGCTCTAAGCTTTTTAATTTAAATTGTCCCTCTAATTTGAATGAATACACTTTAAATCCATTTACAAGGATCTATTGGAGGGCAAGTCTCATGCCAGTGTAGCACCCTGAGGATTCGGCTGCTACAGGGGTATTGCACCTCAACCCAGAGGTGTGATATTCCACTCCCGGGTAAGGATGGAGTGTGGAACTGAGCTCGGTAGGCTGCATGCACTACATACATCCCATTTCCGAGGAACAGGCCGACGGTACTCCCACTTAGAAATGTGCAGGTACGACCGAGTCTGTTCCTGGCTGGAGTGGGAGGGGGGTGGTACATCCCAAGTAGTGTAGGGGCAGATAGGGGGAGCAGCCTGGGTAAAGATAGGAGCTCATTGGGTGCTGGTCACCTGAGCTCACACATAGAGGGTGTATATAAGGTGGGCACCATCAAAGAACAGGGTCAGTTGCAGAGAGAAAGTCAGCGAGCAGAGGAGAAGAGAGACCCAGAGTGAGAGAGGAGAAGAGAGACCCAGAGGGGGAAACAGAAGAGAGGACTCTAAGAACCCAAATTAAATCCCCGGGTGAAGAGTCGGCATCAGGGTACCGGAACCCAAGCTGGTGGGGGCAAAAACACACCCCAGCCAGAGACCGGAGGCCGTGGGCAGCGTCTGCCACGGCCACCCACCACATCCACCACGAAGGCATACCACGTGGAGGGTCAGGGAACCCAAGGCCAAGGGTCTCCCAACAGAAGGCCCGAGGGAGCTGGACCTGGGTGGATCAATAGTGGGGACGGCCAGAGAAAGGACAGAAGGAGAGCTCAGGGTCACGCTCCGGACTTATTTGGGGGTTGGCTGGATCCAGAACCTGGTGGACGCAGCACGGCTCGGGAGGTCACTCGAAGCTGGAGTGACCGGAACATCAGCAGTGAGTAAACATCCTAAACTGCATAACCCGACTCTGTCTCTGATTGCCGTCTACACTGCATCACCACAACCCCCATCCTCTGCACCTGATCCCCCTGAGGCTATACCCCACCCGTTGGGGGTTATATCACCAAAGCTGCACCTACACCATCAGCCTCAGCGGACCCTGCTGCAGCGGCGGCCATAGTGACCGCAATACAACGGGTGGCGTAGTCGACATTAAGAACTTAATAACATCTGTAGGACTGCCACATACAACTGAGTTTGACACCCTGGGCACGGACCGGGTCACAGCCACTCGGAAGACTACAACTCCCATCTGATCCGGCTCCGGATATTCCCCCTAAAGAATATGGCCCAGGGGGCGCGTCACCAGCAGCCGCGTAATTCCAGCTCCAGTAGCGTCCACTAAAGCTGCTGCAGTTAAAAAGCTTTTATAAGGATCGAGCTCGGCTGTCCACCGCAAGGCATCCTAGTGCCAGTCCCAGCCCCTATGCCTTGGGGTGCCTCCTGATGCTCTTCACTAAGTATCCCGTGGTCCCGAAGCATTTCCTTTGAAAAAATTAAGTGTCCAAACTACAGGTGGTGTAGCTTGCTTAACAGCCGGGATAATCCGCTGACTAGCAGACACTGCTACTAGGCACAAAGTATTTCCTGGGCTAGATGCAGTTAAAAATTTGTAAGTAGATACTCTCGTTGGATGCTGAGAAAGCATTCCATAGAGTCTCCTGGCACGCCATATATGATTCTCTTAAAAAGCTTGGGGTAGGGGTCTAGGGGACCCTTTTATAGCCAAAATCACGGCCCTGTATCACAATACGTCACCTAGGCTGAAGATAAATGGAACTGTAGCACCGAGGGCTCGGTTGCTACAGAGGTATTGCACCTCACCCAGAGGTGTGATATCTCACTCTCAGATAAGGATGGAGTGTGGATCAGGACCCGACACCTGCATGCATTACACCACATTGCCGTGGGGCAGGGCGACCAATATGCCCCTGAGATGGGCACGACAGTCCCTGTCCCTGGCTGGAGTGGGGGGAGGGAACACTGAGGAAGGGGAACCCTGCAGTGCAGGAGCAGGGAGGAAGCAGTTCCTGGGTGCATTGAGAAGGGAGTATAAAAGGTGGGCACCATCTTAGTTCAGTGCAGAGAAGTCTGAGCAGAAGTGGCAGGGAGCAGGGGCTCTGCATGAGCTCTGCTCCGGAGGCGGGCCTAGTAACAGAGGCCCAGGCCTGCAAGAGGGAGAAGGAAGGAAGAGGAGCGGAGAAGGCTCCAGGAACGAGGAATGAAGGGATCCCAGGGGTGCGGACGGGCGAGTCGCCACCGCACGCCCGAATCCACCTGTGTGGAGGGGTCAGGCCAAAGGGGGAGACCGGTCCCCGAACTAGTGGAGGCAGGAAACGACCCTCAGCTAGAAACCGGAGGCTCTGACATTTTATGTGGCGCAGCCCCTTGCTCCACCCGCTAGGAAGGCACCACATAGGGTCAGGGAAACTGGCGCCAAGTTTACCAAGAGGAGGCCCGAGGCAGCCGGACAGAAGTGTTGGTAAGAAAGGCCAGACAAAGGACACACAAAGGGGGTCCTGTGAAGCGCTCCAAAGTTATCTAGGAGTTGTCTGAGCCCCTCACCTGGTGAGCACAGTACGACGTGGGCAGCCGTTACCTGCAGATGTGGTCTGGATAATAAGAACTGTGAGTAAAGGCCCTGAACTGCATCACTGACTCCGTGTCGTTACTGCTGCTGCCCTGCACCATCACCCCCATCCTCCGCATACACTGCCCTGAGGCTATACTCCTCCCGTGGGGAGTTATGCTACGCTCTGCTGCACCCACAACACCAGCCTTAGCGGTCTGCCCTGTAGCGGCGGTTCACTCTGACCGCAATCCACGGGTGGCGTAGTCGGACATTTAAACATCAAAACCGCATAAATATTTCCCCACTGGTTTGACCGCCCTGAGCCACGGAACCGGATCGCCGCCACGAAGACTACAACCACCAGCATCCACCAAAAAGGGTCCGGCTCCGGGTGTCCCAAGGCCCAGGGGGTGCGTCAGAACATTTTCATCACCTTTCACAATCACCAATGGGACAAGGCAGGGATGTCCTCTGTCCCCTCTCTTATACATCCTAGTGACGGAGCACCTGCTCTCATCAATTCGCCATAACCCCAATATTAGGTGGATTGAGGTGGGAGGCACCGAGTACAAGTGCTCTCTATTTGCTGATGATGTCCTAGTATATATCACTCAATCACATATATCCATCCCTGCTGTTATGGCTGAAATAGATCACTTTGTTACATGGTAAAATTTTAAAATCAATGCAGCGAAGTCTGAGGCCCTCGATGTCTCCCTCCCTAAATCCATATAGGATTCCATCCAGTCCAACTTTCCCTTTGCCTGGCCCTCACAGGGTATCAAATACTTAGGAATTCCTATTCATAGAGACCTCTCCCATCTATGTTATCTTAATTTTGGGCCCTTTATTGAACAATTCCATACAGACCACGGTTGGCAAGTTAGAACTGTAAGATTCACTACGTGAACCACTGGTGTTTTGTGGAAAAGCACATGTACACCGCGTTCCAAATTATTATGCAAAAAGTGTTTAGGAGTGATAAGGGAAGAATTTGTTTGTTTGTCAGTTAAACTCATTGATGGTGATGTGTGTCAGGGCTCTTTATATCACTGTAAGCAATTGCAGACACCTGTGCTAATTAGTTTGGCAGGTGTGTCCAATGAAAGGCAAGACTACTTAAGAAGGCTCTCTCACATTATTAAGCAGCCTACATTTTCTGCCAAAATGGGAAAGAAAAAGGATGTGTCGGCTGCTGAGAAGCAACAAATTGTGGAGTGTTTAGGTCAAGGCATGACTACAATCAACATTGTGCGATGATCAGGATGAAGTGTCTTGGCAATCAAGAAGTATGTAGCTGATTCACAGTACACACGTGTGCGTGCTGATAAGGGCAAATTGAGGACTCTTTCCTACAGGCAATTACGTCAGGTTGAAACAGCAGCGGCAAAAAAGCCTTGTCATAGCAGCAGACAAGTTTTTGAAGCTGCTTGTGCCTCCAACGTCCCCCGAACAACAAGATGCAGGGTCCTTCAGAGGTTTGCAGCTGTGCATATGCCATCCTGTCGACCTCCTCTATCCACTTCACACAAGCAGAAACGGCTCCAGTGGGCCAAACATTACATGAAGACTGATTTCAAAACTGTTTTGTTCACGGATGAGTGCCGTGCAGCGCTCGATGGTCCAGATGAATGGAGTGGAGGATGGCTGGTTGATGGACACCCCACGCAAACACGGCTACAGCGCCAACAAGGAGGAGGTGGAGTAATGTTTTGGGCTGGAATCATGGGGAGAGAGATTGTCGGCCCCTTTAGGATCCCTGAAGGCGCTAAAGATGAACTCCATAATGTATGTGGATTTTCTCAAACAGCACTTCCTGCCATGGTTCAAGAAGAAGAACCGTGTATTTCACAGCAAGATCATTTTTCTGCATGATAATGCACCATCTCATGCTGCACATAAAACATCTGCATCTCTGGCTGATATGGGCATAAAAGGGGACAAACTTATGGTGTGACCCCCATGCTCCCCTGACCTCTACCCCATTCAGAACCTTTGGAGCATCATTAAAAGGAGTGTCTATGATGGCGGGAGGCAGTTCACATCTAAGCAACAGCTCTGGGAGGGTATTCTGTCCTCATGCAAAACAATTGAAGCAGAAACCATCCAAAACCTGACAAATTCAATGGACGAGAGAGTTCAGAAGCTCCTTTCGAACAAGGGGTCCTATGTGAAAATGTAACATCACCTAGAATAAAGTTTTGAGTTGAAAACTGTTTGATTTCAGTTTCTAACAACCTGCTAATGCTTATAATTTCAAAAATGACCATTTTTTGGTCTTTATTAAAATGAAAAGGTTGATCGAAAAGTTTGGGGGATCTAAGAGTGTGGCAACCCAGTAGTCATGATTACTTCGAATTCTGACAATATGAGGGTCATGCTGCAGGTAGTGCAGCAAGAAGGCACTTATGTGTCTTGCGCATCTCGGAGCCCCAAAATTATTTTCCGGGCTAGATGCAGCTAAAAATTATTTTTAATTTTAAATCTGGTGAAGCTTATTATAGATGGCCTAATAGGATCAGTGCTGCACACTGCTACAAAGCCCAAATTATTTTCCAGTCAAGATACAGATAAACATGATTAGTAATTTGAAAGCTTAAAACGGTTGGTAGGGTGATTTTAACCAATCATCAAGCTTTTACTCTCCCCAGGATGACACAGGGGTAGAAAAGTCGTTTCGGATCCATGATTTGTTCATCTTTATGAACGTGAGTCTGTCTACATTATCAGTGGAGAGCCGCGTGCGCTTATCTGTCAGCACACCACCAGCAGCGCTGAACACACGTTCAGACAGAACGCTGGCTGCGGGGCATGACAAGATCTCCAAGGCGTAAGTGGCTAGCTCCGGCCATTTATCCAGATTGGAAGCCCAAAAAGAGCAAGGGTCCAGTGACACAGTCGTGGCTTCAATGTTTACTTGGAGATACTCCTGTACCATCGTCTCTAGGCGTTGACTATGTGTCAGACTTCTTGTCTCCTGTGGCCTTGCAAAGGATGGGCTAAAAAAGTGGTGAAATGATTCCGCAAAATTGATGTTACCAGCAGATACTGTGGTTCTGTTACGGTTTGAGTGCTGAACACTTGACGGTCCCACGGTTGGCAAGTTGGAACTGTGAGATTCACTACGTGCACCACTGGTATTTTGTGGAAAAGCACATGTAAGATTCTGCAACAGTCTCTGCTGATACTCCTGCATGCGTGCATCCCTTTCTATGGCAGGAATAATTTCTGCAAATTTACTTTTGTACCGGGGATCTAACAGTGTGGCAACCCAGTAGTCAGGATTATTTCTAATTCTCACAATTCGAGGGTCATGTTGCAGGTAGTGCAGCAAGAAGGCACTCATGTGTGTTGCGCATCCAGGAGCACCAAGTCCCTGTTGTGTTGGTGGCGAGGTAGCAATCATGCTTCCTTCCTCTGTCCTCTCCCCCCAACCTCGCACAACAGAAATGTGATCAAGGTCTCCCTCATCTGATGAGTCTTCCATCAGTTCGTCCTCCACTTCTTCCTGGGCTCCTGCACCTTCCTCACTAGTTTGGCTGCTACCATGCGCCCTGGTAAAATCATCTCCCCCACCCTCACATGCCTGCCGCCTTGGTGCTGCCGACCGTCTGGACCTTGCAGATGTTAGCCCTTCCGCATACAACTCCTCCTCCTCTACTTCCTCCACCTCCTCTTGTGCCACCACCTGACTCCGAATTCTGTTTAACATGTGCTCCAGCATGTAAATCACCGGAATAGTCATGCTGATAATGGCATCGTCAGCACTAAACATCTTCGTCGCCATTTCAAAACTGTGCAGAAGGGTGCATAGGTCCCTGATCTGAGACCACTCCTCCAGCGTGATTTGCCCCACCTCTGAATCTCGTTGGCCCAGGCTATACGTCAGAACGTATTGCACCAGGGCTTGTCGGTGCTGCCACAGTCGCTGCAACATGTGCAGAGTTGAATTCCACCGGGTAGGCACATCGCATTTTAGCCGGTGAAGTGGCAGGCCCAACGACTTCTGTAGAGATGTAAGTCGCTGAGCTGCGGGATGCGAACGGCGGAAGTGAGCACACAGCGACCGTGCCCTCTGCAGAAGGCCATCTAGTCTGGGATAGTGGGCTAAAAATTGCTGGACAACCAGGTTCAACACGTGAGCCATACAAGGCACGTGTGTGACATTGCCCCGGCGAAGGGCCGCACCCAGGTTTGCAGCATTGTCGCACACGGCCTTCCCTGGTTTCAAGTCCAGTGGAGACAACCATTCATGAAATTGGTTCTCCAGAGCTGACCACAACTCCTCAGCTGTGTGACTCACATTTCCCAGACATTTCAATGTAAAAACCGCCTGATGACGTTGAGCCCTACTGCCAGCATAGTAAGGAGGTGTGCAGGATCCCTTCTGCGCAGTTAGAAAGCTTGTGGCATGACCAGACAGGCTTTGGGTGCAGGTGGAAGACCGAGAGGAGGTTGAGGAGGCAGAAGCAGTGGAGGAAAAATGACATTAAGAGGATTGACGCACAACTCGTGGGGACGGCAAGACTTGGACAGCAGCCCCTTGTCCTGCTGTCACCATAGTTACCCAGTGCCCAGTCAGCGACATGTAACGCCCCTGTCCATGCCTACTCGTCCAAGTGTCTGTGGTGAAATGCACCCTGTCACACACAGAGTTTCTCAAAGAAGCGGTGATGTTGTGTGCGACATGCTGGTGGAGCGCAGGCACACCTTTCTTTGAGAAGTAGTGCCGACTGGGCATCTGGTACTGGGGCACTGCGACGGACATAAGGTCTCGAAAATCCTCTGTGTCCACCAGGCGGAAAGGCAGCATTTCTGTAGCCAAGAGCTTGCAGATGGTGAAATTCAACCTCTTAGCTTTCTCATGGCTAGGAGGAAATGGTCTTTTACTTGTCCACATCTGAGGGACCGAGGGCTGGCTATTGTGCTTAGACGGGGTTGATAAGGGTGTCCCCGGCAAACTGCCGGTCTGTGAGGAAGATGCAGGCGGACATGTTAGGTTGCCTTGATCCAAAGGTGGTGCTATCGATGTCGGACAGCGCTCAAGACCAGCTGGTGTTACCACCTCCAAAGAAAATGATGACCTGCCAATCACGCTGGCTGTTGCGGGTAAAGAGGTGGCAGGTCTGCGCCCCAAAACAGGTGTGACTGCTGTCCCCCCAGTCACAGAGGATGAAGAGGCCGCGGATGCACAAGATATGGCAGACGGTGGTTGGCCCGGCCGGCTAGACCGCATTGTAGCACACTGAGCTTCCCACTGCAACTTATGCTTCATGTCCATGTGCCGGTTCATGCATGAAGTACTCAAACTATGTATTTTTTGGCCTCTACTTAGCTTTTGCTGACAAATGTTACAGATAACACGAGTTGGGTCATCTTTATCGATCTGAAAAAATGCCCAGGCTATGCAAGGCTTAGCACCCATGCGACCTGAAGAGCCACCACGACTTGTGGTGAGAGGCAGAGTTGTGTTTGAGGATGCAGTTGTTGACGTGCTTCCAGTACTACGTCTCTGTCCAGGAAGGCGCAACCTGACCTCATCGTCACTAGCATCTTCCTCCACCTCCTCTGCTGACCTCATCTCTTGGCTGACTGTGGGTTGACAGTAAGTGGGATCTCCGACCTCATCATCATCACCCTGTGCGTTATCACACCCGTCGTCCTCAGAGCCAACCTGTTCCTGCCCTGACAAAAAACTAAAGTTGTCGCTCCAATCAGGTATTTGAGTCTTATCATCGTCTTCCTCATTGTCTCCACCAACAGGAGTTACAGTTTGGGAATGAGGGTCTACATTATGGTCAGAACCTTCTGCGTCTGGTCCTGGATCCGACTCATAAAGATTCTGGGCATCAGTGCAGATCATTTCCTCGTCTGGATTCACAGAAGCGCTGGAGTCGACCTCTGATTCCCAGGCTATAGTATGAGTAAACAGCTCTGCAGACTCAACCATCTGTTCTACCTCATACTCAGACGGGCAGCTGGAGATTTGGGAGCTGTGAGGAAGCAAGTGCGATTTGGGTGACACCTTTGAGGACTGGAGTATTTGTGATGTTGAAGTTGATGTGGAGGAGAGCCCACTTAAAGGAGCACTTGATATCCGTTGAAGCACCTGCTGTTTTTGTGCCTCATCTGGAATTTGTAGCGATTGGCGTGGCCGTAAGAAAGGGATCTTATCACATTGTCCGCTAAAAGAAGTAGACATTTTAGTTTGGCTGGAAGATGGTCTTTCTTCTGCACCTACCCCACGGACACAACCTTTTTTCCCCTTCCCAACACGCCTATTCCCCTTTCCACCAGCAGCAGGCCTTTTTCCACTCATTTTGGTGGTTAACTAATTCACAACTCTGGAGTTGTTTGCACAAAAAAACAATGGATGGTAACCGAGCAGAGCTGAGTGGCCAAACTGTGGTATTAGGCCAAAACTATTGGCTGGGTTAGATGCAGAAAAAAATTATTTTTAATTTGCAACCTGATGGAGGTCAGTATAGATGGACTAATAGACCAAGTCCCACACACCGCTAGAAACCCAAATATTTTTTCAGAGCTAGATGCAGAAATTTTTTTTATTCAATTTGCAACCTGATGGAGGTCAGTATAGATGGACTAATAGACCAAGTCCCACACACTGCTAGAAGCCCAAATATTTTTTCAGAGCTAGATGCAGAAAAAAATTATTTTTAATTTGCAACCTGATGGAGGTCAGTATAGATGGACTAATAGACCAAGTCCCACACACTGCTAGAAGCCCAAATATTTTTTCAGAGCTAGATGCAGAAAAAAATTATTTTTAATTTGCAACCTGATGGAGGTCAGTATAGATGGACTAATAGACCAAGTCCCACACACCGCTAGAAGCCCAAATATTTTTTCAGAGCTAGATGCAGAAAAAAATTATATTCAATTTGCACCCTGCTGGAGGTCAGTATAGAAGGACTAATAGAACAAGTCCCACACACCGCTAGAAGCCCAAATATTTTTTCAGAGCTAAATGAAGAAAAAAATTATTTTTAATTTGCAACCTGATGGAGGTCAGTATAGATGGACTAATAGACCAAGTCCCACACACTGCTAGAAGCCCAAATATTTTTTCAGAGCTAGATGCAGAAAAAAATTATTTTTAATTTGCAACCTGATGGAGGTCAGTATAGATGGACTAATAGACCAAGTCCCACACACCGCTAGAAGCCCAAATATTTTTTCAGAGCTAGATGCAGAAATTTTTTTTATTCAATTTGCAACCTGATGGAGGTCAGTATAGATGGACTAATAGACCAAGTCCCACACACTGCTAGAAGCCCAAATATTTTTTCAGAGCTAGATGCAGAAAAAAATTATTTTTAATTTGCAACCTGATGGAGGTCAGTATAGATGGACTAATAGACCAAGTCCCACACACTGCTAGAAGCCCAAATATTTTTTCAGAGCTAGATGCAGAAAAAAATTATTTTTAATTTGCAACCTGATGGAGGTCAGTATAGATGGACTAATAGACCAAGTCCCACACACCGCTAGAAGCCCAAATATTTTTTCAGAGCTAGATGCAGAAATTTTTTTTATTCAATTTGCAACCTGATGGAGGTCAGTATAGATGGACTAATAGACCAAGTCCCACACACTGCTAGAAGCCCAAATATTTTTTCAGAGCTAGATGCAGAAAAAAATTATTTTTAATTTGCAACCTGATGGAGGTCAGTATAGATGGACTAATAGACCAAGTCCCACACACTGCTAGAAGCCCAAATATTTTTTCAGAGCTAGATGCAGAAAAAAATTATTTTTAATTTGCAACCTGTTGGAGGTCAGTATAGATGGACTAATAGAACAAGTCCCACACGCTGCTAGAAGCCCAAATATTTTTTCAGAGCTAAATGAAGAAAAAAATTATTTTTAATTTGCAACCTGATGGAGGTCAGTATAGATGGACTAATAGACCAAGTCCCACACACTGCTAGAAGCCCAAATATTTTTTCAGAGCTAGATGCAGAAAAAAATTATATTCAGTTTGCAACCTGATGGAGGTCAGTATAGATGGACTAATAGAATGATGCTATGCCCAAAAGATTTTACTTCACTAGGTGCAGTAAAAAAATTGGTATTCTATACACAGGTGGTATATCTTGCAACACAGATAGGCTACTCCACTGACTAACACACTCTGCAATAGGCCAAAAAGGATTAGCTTTGCTAGATTCAGCCAAATGCTGTGAAAAAAACTTGCACAGCACTGGCACAGACCTGCCTGGCAAAAACTGATAGGAACTGATGTAACCTAGTCCTGAAAAGGACTCCAATTACAATTAGTCTTTACTCCCACAATCTATCTATTTAAGAGCACAGACCTGCCTGATAAAAGTCGTAGGAAATGCTGTAACCTAGTCCTTAAAAGGACTGCAATCACAACTATTCCCTACTCCCAAGCTATCTGTATATTTGTGCGAAAATTGGCTTGAAATTAACAAGGTATAGCGCACACAGCAACAGCGGTGCCGTCTAACACGCAGCTGCAGCAGTGAGAAAATGGTGGCGACGGGGAAAATGGCTTGGTCTTATAGGGCAAGGACATGTGACATACACTGCCAATCACATATGCCCTTGCTTGTGTGAAAAAAAGCACTTCGCTCCGTGTGTGCGCTGCTGATAGGCTGACAGATTGCACCTCCCCACTGCAAATGCGGGAAAGAGAAAAAAAAATGGAGATCTTCATTGTTCCTGCAGAGATCCATCCCCTGCCCCTCCCCCCGCCCCGCTGTACACTCAAACTGCGTATTAACATTAATTTTCATCATTACTGAGAAAAAATCCAGTTATGATTTTGGTGCACGAACAGTTATCGAACATAACCTCGAACAGCCGAATTTTTCTCAAATTGTTCGTGTTCGCCGACCGGCTCGAACACCGCCCAAAACAGCTCGAATTTGAGATTGGCGAACAGTTCGAGTAGAACAACGCTCATCTCTACTTATCACTCCTAAACACTTTTTGCATAATAATTTGGAACACAGTGTAGTGTGGCCAAGTTGACAAGCACTTTCCAAGTGATGCTAAAATCGCTTGGAAAGCGCTTGACACCCGCATGCAGAAATGCATGTGAAGAACGCTTAATTTCCGCATGTCCCTGGCAAGAAAAACGCATGTACAATCCGCATGCCTTTTTTTCTGCCAGGGAGATGCAGAAACGTTCAGGAAAAAATCCTGAGCATTTCTGCATCGTGGGCACATAGCCTAAAAAGAAACTGTAAATCTCTGGAAAGATAAGAAAGAGCACAGACTTATCAAAATTTGTCAGGACTTTGTCAAGAGAAGAGAAATCCTTCCCCTTTTGAAGAACATTTCCCTGAAGGCTGCTGACCTGAGGTAACACACAACATAGAGTACGGCTGTGTGCCCACGATGCATTTTTTAAGCGTTTCCGCAACGGCAAAAACGCTGCAGAAACGCTTAAAAAACGCTTGGTAGAAGTCCTGCCATGTTACCCAATTAAAATCAGCATGTGCTGTGCACATGCTGCAGAAATTTCTGCTGCGGATTATCATTGCGGAAAAAAACGCAGCACTACCAATTATATTGTGGAAGTGCTGCGTTTTTGCCGCCATTCTCTTGCATTAGTCCGCATGGATTACGCATCACTGTATATGTAGATGCGAATTCCATGCGTTCTAATGTGCGGATGGTACCCAGGTCTAGAGGAGAGGAGACTCTCCTCCGGACCCGGGTACCATAGAACCTGTAAAAAAAAAAAGAATAAAATAAATAATAAATATACAGTACAGACCAAAAGTTTGGACACACCTTCTCATTTAAAGATTTTTCTGTATTTTCATGACTATGAAAATTGTACATTCACACTGAAGGCATCAAAACTATGAAGTAACACATGTGGAATTATATACTTAACAAAAAAGTGTGAAACAACTGAAAATATGTCTTATATTCTAGGTTCTTCAAAGTAGCCACCTTTTGCTTTGATGACTGCTTTGCACACTCTTGGCATTCTCTTGATGAGCTTCAAGAGGTAGTCACCAGAAATGGTCTTCCAACAATCTTGAAGGAGTTCCCAGAGATGCTTAGCACTTGTTGGCCCTTTTGCCTTCACTCTGCGGTCCAGCTCACCCCAAACCATCTCGATTGGATTCAGGTCTGGTGACTGTGGAGGCCAGGTCATCTGGCGTAGCACCCCATCACTCTCCTTCTTGGTCAAATAGCCCTTACACAGCCTGGAGGTGTGTTTGGGGTCATTGTCCTGTTGAAAAATAAATGATGGTCCAACTAAATCCAAACTGGATGGAATAGCATGCCGCTGCAAGATGCTGTGGTAGCCATGCTGGTTCAGTATGCCTTCAATTTTGAATAAATGCCCAACAGTGTCACCAGCAAAGCACCCCCACACCATCACACCTCCTACTCCATGCTTCACGGTGGGAACCAGGCATGTAGAGTCCATCCATTCACCTTTTCTGCGTCACACAAAGACACGGTGGTTGGAACCAAAGATCTCAAATTTGGACTCATCAGACCAAAGCACAGATTTCCAGTGGTCTAATGTCCATTCCTTGTGTTCTTTAGCTCAAACAAGTCTCTTCTGCTTGTTGCCTGTCCTTAGCAGTGGTTTCCTAGCAGCTATTTTACCATGAAGGCCTGCTGCACAAAGTCTCCTCTTAACAGTTGTTGAAGAGATGTGTCTGCTGCTAGAACTCTGTGTACCATTGACCTGGTCTCTAATCTGAGCTGCTGTTAACCTGCGATTTCTGAGGCTGGTGACTCGGATACACTTATCCTCAGAAGCAGAGGTGACTCTTGGTCTTCCTTTCCTGGGGTGCTCCTCATGTGAGCCAGTTTCTTTGTAGCGCTTGATGGTTTTTGCAACTGCACTTAGGGACACTTTCAAAGTTTGCCCATTTTTTTGGACTGACTGACCTTCATTTCTTAAAGTAATGATGGCCACTCGTTTTTCTTTACTTAGCTGCTTTTTTCTTGCCATAATACAAATTCTAACAGTCTATTCAGTAGGACTATCTACTGTGTATCCACCAGACTTCTGCACAACACAACTGATGGTCCCAACCCCATTTATAAGGCAAGAAATCCCACTTATTAAACCTGACAGGGCACACCCGTGAAGTGAGAACCATTTCCGGTGACTACCTCTTGAAGCTCATCAAGAGAATGCCAGGAGTGTGCAAAGCAGTCATCAAAGCAAAAGGTGGCTACTTTGAAGAACCTAGAATATAAGACATATTTTCAGTTGTTTCACACTTTTTTGTTAAGTATATAATTCCACATGTGTTAATTCATAGTTTTGATGCCTTCAGTGTGAATGTACAATTTCCATAGTCAAGAAAATACAGAAAAATATTTAAATGAGAAGGTGTGTCCAAACTTTTGGTCTGTACTGTATACTTACCTACTGACGGCCCACGCTGCGCTCGTCCTTGCTTGCCTGCAGTTCGCGATGTTCTGAAGGACCTGCGCTGACGTCAGAGTCATGTGACGGGTCACGCGACGCTGACGTCGGCAGGTCCTTCAGTCTACCGCTGCCGGCAGCCGGGACGGCGAAGCAAGACAGCGCGGGCCATCGGAGGGTAAGTATAGATTTATTTTTTATTTTTTGACATTCTCTCGGGTCACACTATATAAATCCATGCTGTTTGCATGGATTTATATAGTGTGACCAAGTTGACAAGCACTTTCCAAGTGATGCTAAAATCGCTTGGAAAGCGCTTGTCAACCCGCATGCGGAAATGCATGTGAAGAACGCTTCACATCCGCATGTCCCTGACAGGAAAAACGCATGTACAATCCACATGTGTTTTTTTCTGCCAGGGAGATGCAGAAACGCTCAGGAAAAAATCCTGAGCATTTCTGTATTGTGGGCACATAGCCTACCAGCCATTTTACCTCAGAGAAGGTGAAGCAAGGTTTGCCTATGTGCAGAAGGAAGAGATCCAATATACAAAAGAAAGGTCTCGAGTGACGTGATACTGCTCATTTACACCACAAACAATGAGGCCGCAATCTGCATCTGATCTGCGCAACAGTGAGTGACTCACCGGTGGTGAACTGTGCTAGGGTTTAGTGCAATTTTCTTTAGATAGGACGCTGTAGCAGCGTGGCCCGATTAGCGGAAAGCCAGATAGGGGACTGACTTAGAGTAGTATGTGAAACTTGATGTGTACTGTTGTATTGAGCTTTCATTGCCATAGCTGGAGCATTGCTTTGTGACTCGCTTCAGCTATTTCTTCCTGTATTCATGTTATTGATATTGTCATTGTAAATACTGTTATTCTCACTTCCCGGCATATAATCCCTTTGTACATAATAAAGCTGGAGTTTTGTTTCAGCCTGCTTGTCTGCTGTGCCGTACTTGAATCCTGCCTTGCGGTGTTCTTTGGACACTGCTACAAGTGGCACAGCAAGCAGGGTACGGTTACAGAGATGGAGTTGGCCAACAGCAATGTGGTTAATGTGAGTACAGCAGATAATGTTGGAACCCCTGCAAGGGCTCTCCCTATGAGCACTGTGACAGAGTCACTGGTGTTGTATGTGAGAGGAGGTATGTGTCACTACGGCTGTTAGCCTGTGTGAACGGAACCTAGAACTTTTTCCCTAGCATGTTATGTGTTGGGGTGTAATCACCATTTTGAAGTGTGTGGTTTTGTGTGAATGACATGGAGATTGGGTGGGAAGTCATTCACCATAACCCCCCTCATGGTGTGGCTGAGCAAGCTTAAATGCTCAGTCACTTTTTTTTTTCTATTGTTGTGTTTGGAGAGGCAAGGTCTCCAGACTGGGAAGCCATAGCTCGGGAAGGCGCTGAAGGCTGTGCTACAACCTGTGTGGGCGAACCCCACACTCCTATGGACTGTGCTATCGTTTATCTTTTGTTTTGTCATTTTGCTAGTAAGGCTGTGTTTATTTTTGCTGGAGCTGCGGGGCTTTATGCTATACAGTAAAGCCTGCAGAGAAAACCCGGTTCCTGAGTCTATTTCCAAAAGCGGCTGAGTGAGTCGTCTTACCACAGCATGTTGTTTAGTGTTCTGCCCAAATTTGATAGCCAAAATATGCCACTAACAAACTGGGTCACCAGATTGCAGAGCGCTGCCAAGATTTATAATGTCAGCTCAGAACTACAAGTTGAAATCGCTCTGGCCGCCCTTGAGGGTGAGGCACGCAGAAATGTTTTCTTGTAACTGGAAGCCACATGTAGCACATTAGAATAGATGATGAAGTTTCTAGAAGAGATATATATGGTGAAATGTCTAGTGCAGGGCATCCCCAGGCAAAATTCTTCTATCAGTTGCAGCGAGAAGGGGAGGGAGTCTCCCAATACGCCACAGCGTTACAAGAAGTACTTGCAGAGGTAGGAAAGAAAGAGGCAGATGGAGTAGGCGGCATGGGATCTGTAGACCGGATACTACGAGAACAATTTATTCTGGGACTCTACAGTACTTCCCTGAGACAGATTCTGCGTGAGCAAGTAAGAGTGGATTCGGCCTTAAGTTTCCGACAAATATTAGCAGAAGCGGTGGCCCAAAGCAAAGAAGACAGCTGTGCCTCTGTAGTAGTGCATACTCAGGCCATCACAACTGTCGGGGGCGGTGGGAATTAAAAGACTCTGTTCTGGGTGGTGCAGGACCTGCAGAGTTCCCTGAATATTATGCAGGAAAAACTGACACAAATGGAAAAGAGGCTGGGAGCTGGCTCCACCACTGAGATAACATACCCGGCCCTAGCAGACCCTTATCTGACCTACTGTAACGGGTCCGGGAGGCGGAACCTCTGAGCTACTATACAAGGGGGCGGCCCTTGTAAGGGAGCGGGTGGCAGTCTCTGGGTGAACGGACAGGGAGTTACGGCAAGTGATCAGGGCAGTCTCTGGGTAAGGGGTAGGTACGACCTGTGATGGCAGAGCCTCCGGGTAGGCTAGCAGGCAGATGGTAGATGTGTGCTCCCAGGTGAGCAAGCGAGAGTCTCTGGAATAGCAGGTGGTCACGGCACGTGACGGCGGAACCTCCGGGCTGGCAGGCAGGTAGGTAACGGAGAAGCGCTCCCAGGTGAGCGGGCAAGAGTCTCTGGAATAGCTGGTGGTCACCGCACGTGACAACGGGACCTCCGGGCTGGCAAGCAGGCAGGTAACGGAGATGCGCTCCCAGGTGAGCGGGCAAGAGTCTCTGAGATAGCTGGTGGTCACAGCACGTGACAACGGAGCCTCCGGGCTGGCAAGCAGGCAGGTAACGGAGATGCGCTCCCAGGTGAGCGGGCAAGCTGGTCCATAGACAGACTGACCGGAGTAGTAAGGCAGACCGTCGGACCTCAGGCAAGCAGGCAGGTAGCTGATATGCGCTCCCAGGTGAGCGGGCAGGCTGGTCCTTTAGACAGACTGACAGGAGTAGTAAGGCAGACCGTCGGACCTCAGACTGGCAGACAGGTAACAAGTATTCAGGCAGGAATCAGGCAGGTAACTGGCAGGTAACTGGCAGGAAACTGGCAGGAAACTGGCAACGGGACCTGAGGGCTGAAGCACAGGTGAGACACAGGTGCAAACAACATTGCTCGGGCACCTCCATTTTGGAGGAGGTGCCTTAAATATGATGAAGTCCTCCGGCCATTGGCCGGGGACTCTTTAGGGCGGCGCGCGCGGCCCCTTTAAGAGGAGGGGAGCGCGCGCGCGCGCGCCCTAAGCACAGGGGCCGGGAAGGAGCGCGCGCTGAGAGCAGAGCAGGAGGAGGACGCCGGGACGGAGCGCGCGCTGACAGCAGAGCGGGGGGAGGAAGCCGGGCACGGAGCAGAGCGGTGAGGGGAGCAGAGCCTCTGCCTAGCAGAGGGCAGGGACGCCGGCACTACAGTACCCCCCCCTTTAGGCCCCCCCTTTTTTAGGCCAGACAGAAATTTAGCTAGGATGAGAGGGGCATGGATGTTCTCCCGGGGCTCCCACGTTCTCTCCTCAGGACCAAACCCCTTCCAATCTACCAGGAAAAAGGTCTTTCCTCTTACCCTTTTGGTGGCAAGAATGTTCTCTACCTCAAACTCGTCCTCAGCAGAAACCGGAGCAGGAGGCGTACCTGTAGACTTGAAAAAAGAGTTAAGCACCACAGGTTTGAGGAGAGACACATGGAAGGAGTTAGGGATCCGTAAGTTGGCCGGGAGTTTCAATTTATAGGCCACCGGGTTGATCTGACTGATGACCTCCAGTGGGCCGATGAACCGAGGCCCTAACTTATAGGAAGGGATCTTGAGCCGGACATATTTGGACGAGAGCCAGACTTTATCCCCAGGGCGGAATTGAGGAGGGTCCAGACGTTTTTTGTCAGCGTGTCTTTTCATACGCTCGGATGACAGAAGGAGTGCGGACCGGGTACTCTCCCATATGGAGGAAAATTTGTTAACAAGAGATTCCGCAGCCGGATTGTCCGCCGAGGTGGAGACGGGAAACGGGATCCGAGGATGCTGACCGTAGACTACAAAAAACGGGGATTTGGAGGAAGACTCGCTCTCGTGATTGTTGTACGAGAATTCGGCCCATGGCAGGAGATCCACCCAGTCAGAATGGTGGGCATTAACGAAGTGCCGAAGGTAACTGGTCAGGTTCTGATTGATCCGCTCCACTTGACCATTAGACTGTGGGTGGTAAGCGGAGAAGTCCAGGGTGACGTCCAGCAATTTACAAGTGGCTCTCCAGAAACGGGAAGTGAACTGTACCCCACGATCCGACACGATGTGACGGGGCAGGCCATGAAGACGGAAGATGTGGCGGATAAAGTCTTTAGCCAGCTCGGGTGCAGACGGAAGACCTGGCAGTGGAGTGAAGTGAGCCATCTTGGAGAAGCGGTCAGCGACCACCCAAATGACCGTACAACCGGCAGAGACGGGCAGATCAGTAATGAAGTCCATCGCTATATGCTGCCAGGGGGCAGCAGGTACTGGCAGAGGTAGGAGGCGGCCGGCCGGCAGGTGTCTCGGAACTTTGTTGCGGGCGCAGGACACACAGGCAGAAACAAAGTCTATTACATCCTTGTGCAGGTTAGGCCACCAGTAGTGCCGGGTAATAAGCTGGAGGGTCTTTTTCTGACCGGCGTGGCCAGCTAGTTTAGACGAATGACCCCAGTGTAGGATCTTCTCCCGATCAGGTACTGGTACGAACGTCTTACCAGGAGGAAGACGATTTAGACTCACGGGAGCCACCTGCATTACTCTGGCGGGATCGATGATATGTTTCGGATCCTCCTCGAGATCAGACACCAGAAAGGATCGAGACAAGGCGTCCGCCTTGACGTTTTTGTCAGCCGGGCGAAAATGAAGGACAAAATCAAAACGAGCAAAAAACAAGGACCACCGGGCTTGGCGCGGGTTAAGTCTCTGGGCATGCTGGAGGTAAGCCAAGTTCTTGTGGTCAGTGTAAATTATTACCGGGTGAAGAGCCCCCTCGAGCAGGTAACGCCACTCCTCCAATGCCAGTTTGATGGCCAATAACTCTCGGTCTCCTATGGAATAGTTGCGCTCAGAGGAGGAGAAGAGTTTAGAGAAGAAGCCACAAGTTACCATCCTCCCGGAAGATGATTTTTGAGTAAGTACCGCTCCGGCTCCAGAGGAGGAGGCGTCAACTTCCAGGAAGAACTGCTTGTTGCCATCTGGGCGATGCAGCACCGGGGCGGAAGAGAAGGCCTGTTTAAGGGAAAGAAAGGCCTCCTCTGCTTCGGGTGGCCACTCTTTGGGATTAGTACCTTTACGGGTGAGCGCAGAAATTGGGGCCGTCCGGGAAGAGAAGTGTGGTATGAAGAGGCGGTAGTAGTTGGCGAAGCCCAGGAATCGCTGAATGGCCTTCAACCCCTCCGGTCGGGGCCATTTCTCGATGGCAGACAGTTTCTCAGGATCCATTTGTAGGCCGGTCTGAGAGATAATGTAGCCCAGAAACGGAAGCGAGGTCTGCTCAAAGAGGCACTTCTCAAATTTAGCGTAGAGATGGTTCTGCCTTAGCCTGAGCAGGACCTGACGAACGTCCCTCCGGTGAGTCTGGAGATCCGGAGAGAAGACCAAGATGTCGTCCAGGTACACCACTACGCAGGAGTAGAGAAGGTCCCGGAAGATGTCATTGACCAACTCTTGAAAGACGGCAGGAGCGTTACAGAGACCAAAGGGCATTACCAGGTATTCATAGTGGCCGTCCCGGGTGTTGAATGCCGTCTTCCATTCATCCCCCTGACGAATACGAACCAGGTTGTACGCCCCACGAAGGTCCAGTTTGGTGAAGATCCTAGCCCCCCTCAGACGATCAAATAATTCTGGAATGAGCGGAAGGGGGTACTTATTCTTCACCGTGATCAGGTTTAGGCCTCTATAGTCTATACAGGGACGGAGAGAGCCGTCCTTCTTTTTGACGAAAAAGAAGCCTGCTCCCGCCGGGGAGGTAGATTTCCGGATGAATCCTCTGGCCAGATTCTCCTCAATATATTCGGACATTGACCGGGTCTCAGCAGCGGATAAAGGATAGATACGCCCACGGGGAGGAGTAGTACCGGGTAGCAGATCGATGGGACAGTCGTATGGTCTATGTGGTGGTAATGTCTCTGCCTCCTTTTTATTAAAGACATCTGCATAAGACCAATAAGGAATCGGAAGTCCAGGTAGATTAGCTGGGGTAGGAGAGGGACGGACGGGATGGACGGGAACCAGGCAGGTTTTATGACAGTCTTGTCCCCAGCGAAGGACCTCTCCGGTTTGCCAGTCTAGCACGGGTGCATGTCTCTGGAGCCAGGGCAAACCTAGCAAGAGGGCGTGAGAGAGTCCAGGCAGAACATGAAAGGAGATACTTTCAGAATGCAGCATTCCCACCTGCAGGGTAATGGATTCGGTGATGAGTTGAATGGGACGAGGTAAGAGGCCCCCATCCACGGCAGCGACAGACAAGGGTACAGCCAGAGGTTTGGTGGGGATGCGGTATTTCTCAACCAGGGACTGTGAAATAAGGTTCCCGGCTGCTCCAGAGTCAAGTTGGGCTAGTTCGAAATAACGGTTCTCCCCGTAGATGATCGAAACTGACAACAGCAGGGATGGAGAGGATTTATTCTTGTCTAGGTGGACCTCTCTGAGCGAACCTAGACACAGGCGTTTCCCGACCTCTCCGGGCAGGCACGGATCCGGTGCTCCTTACTGCCACAGTAGAAGCAGCTCCCCTCGGCACGGCGTGAGTCCTGACGGGTTTTGACCATCTTGGTCTGGTCGACCTGCATAGGCTCAGGAGAGTGTACCTGGGGAGAGATGGAGGGAATGACGGGTTTCTGGAAAGTAGGAGCTAAACGTGGAATCCTTCTCTCACGGGTGACCTCTTTGGCACGCTCCTGGAACCGTAGGTCAATCCGGGTGGCAAGAGTTATTAAGTCATCGAGAGTGGTAGGAATGTCCCGACCGGCAAGTTCATCTTTAATACGGCCGGACAGACCCTCCCAGAAGACGGAAACCAGAGCGTCGTTATCCCAGGCCAGCTCCGAGGCAAGGGTACGGAACCGTATGGCATATTGGCCCACGGTGAGACTCCCCTGACGGAGGCGTAGCAACGATGATGCAGATGAGGTCTTCCGTCCGGGTTCGTCGAAGACTTTCCGGAAAGCCGTGAGAAAAGCAGGCAAGTTGGACACCAGGGGGTCTCCTCTCTCCCATAGAGGATTCAGCCAGGCCAGGGCCTCCCCGGTGAGATGGGACATGATGAAGGCAATTTTGGCCCGGTCGGAGTTAAACTGGTAGGACAAAAGTTCAAAATGCAGGGTGCACTGATTTAAGAAGCCCCGAGCCTGGACGGGGTCGCCTCCGAAGCGAGGAGGTGCAGAAAGCCGGGGTCCGGGGTAAGATACCATAGTATTAGTGGGCAGCGGAGCTGCCGGATTGCAAGATATGGCACTGGCGGAGGTTGTTGGTGGATCAGACAGAGTGTTCAGGCGAGTATTAACATTCCGCAGGTGACCCAGGATGGCCTCCTGTTGGGACCTCTGACGGGACAGTTCAAGACAGAGGTCCGAGAGCGAGGGAGCTTGGGTGCCACCGGGTTCCATGGCCCGAGCAAACTGTAACGGGTCCGGGAGGCGGAACCTCTGAGCTACTATACAAGGGGGCGGCCCTTGTAAGGGAGCGGGTGGCAGTCTCTGGGTGAACGGACAGGGAGTTACGGCAAGTGATCAGGGCAGTCTCTGGGTAAGGGGTAGGTACGACCTGTGATGGCAGAGCCTCCGGGTAGGCTAGCAGGCAGATGGTAGATGTGTGCTCCCAGGTGAGCAAGCGAGAGTCTCTGGAATAGCAGGTGGTCACGGCACGTGACGGCGGAACCTCCGGGCTGGCAGGCAGGTAGGTAACGGAGAAGCGCTCCCAGGTGAGCGGGCAAGAGTCTCTGGAATAGCTGGTGGTCACCGCACGTGACAACGGGACCTCCGGGCTGGCAAGCAGGCAGGTAACGGAGATGCGCTCCCAGGTGAGCGGGCAAGAGTCTCTGAGATAGCTGGTGGTCACAGCACGTGACAACGGAGCCTCCGGGCTGGCAAGCAGGCAGGTAACGGAGATGCGCTCCCAGGTGAGCGGGCAAGCTGGTCCATAGACAGACTGACCGGAGTAGTAAGGCAGACCGTCGGACCTCAGGCAAGCAGGCAGGTAGCTGATATGCGCTCCCAGGTGAGCGGGCAGGCTGGTCCTTTAGACAGACTGACAGGAGTAGTAAGGCAGACCGTCGGACCTCAGACTGGCAGACAGGTAACAAGTATTCAGGCAGGAATCAGGCAGGTAACTGGCAGGTAACTGGCAGGAAACTGGCAGGAAACTGGCAACGGGACCTGAGGGCTGAAGCACAGGTGAGACACAGGTGCAAACAACATTGCTCGGGCACCTCCATTTTGGAGGAGGTGCCTTAAATATGATGAAGTCCTCCGGCCATTGGCCGGGGACTCTTTAGGGCGGCGCGCGCGGCCCCTTTAAGAGGAGGGGAGCGCGCGCGCGCGCGCCCTAAGCACAGGGGCCGGGAAGGAGCGCGCGCTGAGAGCAGAGCAGGAGGAGGACGCCGGGACGGAGCGCGCGCTGACAGCAGAGCGGGGGGAGGAAGCCGGGCACGGAGCAGAGCGGTGAGGGGAGCAGCGTCCCTGCCTAGCAGAGGGCAGGGACGCCGGCACTACACCTACCCTCAGGCTTCTGAACCTGGACCTCCCTACACTGGTCCGTTGAACCCTTATAGTCCCCCACCTACAACATCTGTTGGCTGGCTGTGTTAGCAAGACGCTCAATATCACCTGCCAGCAGCCCCCCCAGCCTGAGCTATTTTACCCAAGGCCCCAGCATCCTTCACTGCGGCCAGCCGGTTGGAAGTCAAGGGCACCTCCCGCATGCGGACGAGGAGAGGGACGTCAGGTTGCACAGTGCTGGTGATGTGGAGGTGAAAAACACTTTGCTAGACAGTGTCGGAGTGGTCATGACCGACCACTTCTCCAAGTTTGCGATGGCCACCCCGACTCGGGACCAGACGGCTGAGTCGGCTGTGCAAGCTGTCTGTTAGGATTTCATCCAGGTTTATGAATGTCCGAAGCGGATTCATTCAGACCAAGGAGCGTGTTGTCAGGGCAAAGTGATGGAGGAATTGTAGACATCGAAAGTTCCCGGACAACCCCATATCACCCCCAAGGGAAACGGGCCTGTGAGAGCTTCAAATGTTGAGGACATTAGAAGAAGATAAGAAGACGCATTGGCCTGACTACATACCTGATCTAGTCTGGACCTATAACAATTGGGTCCACACCACCACGCAATATACCCCATACACGTTACTGTTTGGTAGAGGCGGCCGAGAAATCATTAAACTAAATCTGGAACAACTAGAGGTTCTATTCGAATGATCACACCACCTCCTGGGTGAAAGAGCATTGGCGAAAACTTCACACTATCTGCCAGCTAGCAGGCCAGCGATTGCAAGAGAATATGCACAACAACCAACCGCTAATTCAGGAAGCTCCGCTCCAGCCTGAAGACTGAGTGCTGGTACGGTAAAAACGCCCCAAAGGGAAGCTGAGCAGACGTTGAGAGGTACAACCATACAAAGTGATCAAGAGAGTGTATCCCAATGGTCCAGTGTACGAAGTGCAAGCAATGAGGACTTTGGTCGAAGAACTCTACATAGGAATATTATTATTTATTATTATAGCGCCATTTATTCCATGGCGCTTTACATGTGAAAAAGTGGTATACATACAAAAACAATTACAATGATCTTTAACAAAACGTGACGGTGACTGGTACAGGAGAAGAGAGGACCCTGCCCGAATATATTACGACCATGCCGCTCTGAAGAGCCTACAATCTGTCCCAAGAGTTGCTCCTCCTGTTCCTTCATCAGAACCAGTTTTCCTGGACAATGACTGTGTTGAAGACTGGTGGACCGTTCCTGAGTCCACGGAAGGTCCCTAGTCCGTGGGAGTTGACATTCCGGACACGGATCCATTGCCAGTTCACAGAGGGGAGGAACCCAAGGCTCCAGGCGACCCTTCAGCTGAAGAGGCCAGTCCTACGGCCGCTATGCCAATGGAAGACAGTCAGGAGCTCCAGAGATCCAGTAGGCCTAATGCAGGGGTTTCCCCAGACAGGTACAATGCTGATCAGTTTATTTGGTCCACTCATCTGTATTGTGATGAAAGTGGTCCTGTGACGTATACCGCTGCATAAAGCCTTTATTCCTTTCAGGGCTATACAGCAAAACCGAGGATGGCCGTCTTTAAGTGGGGAGGCATGTAGGAGATCAGCCCTTACTGGACATTGAATACACTGTGTCTTTAATAAACCATGCTCCCCTCTGGGTTTTCTGCTTGTGGACTAGTCGCCCCCCCATGCTTCTTGGTCTGTGCTGAAAGAGGGAAATGAACCAGGAAGAAAAGGGACCTCGTGTGTGTGTGTGTGTCTGAGGAAGCAGAGTGGCTTCTGCCTTCCCCTGATAAAGAGAAACTATGAAAAGAAACTGTAAATCTCTGGAAAGATAAGAGCGTGGACTTAATCAAAATTTGTTGTCAGGACTGTGTCAAGAGTAGAGAAATCCATCCCTTTTTCAATAACGTTTTCCCTGAAGGCTGCTGACCTGAGGTAATACACAACACAGAGTACCAGCCATTTTACCGCAGAGAAAGTGAAACAACAGTGAATGACTCACCGGTGGTGAACTGTGCTTGGGTTTAGTGTAGTTTTCTTTAGATAGGACGCTGTAGCAGCATGGCTCGATTAGCAGAAAGCCAGATAGGGGACTAGTTTAGAGTAGTATGTGAAACTTGATGTGTACTGTTTTATTGAGTTTTCATTGCCATAGCTGGAGCATAGCTTTGTGACTCGCTTCAGCTATTTCTTCCTGTATTCATGTTATTGATATTTTCATTGTAAATACTGTTATTCTCACTTCCCGGCATATAATACCTTTGTATATAATAAAGCCGGAGTTTTGTTTCAGCCTTCTCGTCTGCTGTGCCGTAGTTGAATCCTGCCTTGGATAGGCCGATTTAAAGAGATGGATGTTGCCACAGGAAATGGACACTGACAAAGTCAGTGGAGGTGACAGTAGGTAGCCTCTTCTACAGATCCTAGGCTTTGGAGTTTCTTGGCTTTTCAGAACAAGAGCAAATTAAATGTTCAGGACTACCACAATAGAAGCACTTCCCCTTGGCACAATGGGCCTTCTGATGATGCTTGGCCAGCTTCACCCGGACGATTTGCATGGATTCTAAAGAAGGTGTCAAAGCTAAGGTCTGTGCCATGATCAGCCTTTGGAAGGTGGGATCCAAGTGCATAGATCTTTTCTCTCGGATCACCTTCTTGGAGTGCTAATGAAACCTGAGGTCGATCTGGGTAGCCCGGGACATCAGAACATCTAGCGAGGTGAGAACATCACGACCAACCAACTCGTCTCCCCGAAAGGCCCTCCCATAAGGCGGCCACCAGTTCCTCGTTGTTCCAGGTGAGTTCGGAGGACAGGGTACAAAAATTGACATCATGCTAGCCCACTGTGAGGTTTCCCTGGCGCAATCTGAATTGCCATGGAAACCTCACAATCTGATGAATGCCACTTTAGCCCAGTCTTAAAATAACTGATGTGCCAAGAGCTCAATGTGCAACATGCATTAGTTGATTAATTCGCAGCATAATGTAGGATCACCGTCATAACGTGGTGAGGCCGGCAGACGGTGTCCGGAACCAAGAATATAGCTGGTAGACTGGAGAGGAATGGCTGAGGTTGCCGCAGCTTGGACAAGAGCAGATGGGGCTGCAGAAGTCAGCGTGTCCAAGCGGGTGGTTACAGTCTGCAGATAGGACAAGATCTTGTCCTGCTGGTTCTTTCAGCGGGAGACCTCTTGGTAAAGGTCTGAGAACGGGGAGGAAACCTGAGCAAACCGTAACGTCCGTGGTAGTGGAACCACTGTGCCGTGGACCGAAGAGAGCCTGGTGAAGCGTAACTAGGTAAACACATGACTCTTTGCTAGAGCCCCTGATGGTGTGGTTAGACTTTGGCTCCAGATGGATGCCAGGTGCTACTCCAGGACAGACCTCGGACACACGGCAGCTGACCACCAAACTGGCAGGGACGGCAGGTATAGGCAGGGATGGCTGGTATGCAGAAAGACACAGCAGATGCAGGCAGAAACCGCCGGTATACCGGCAGGCACGGCAACTGCAGAAAGGTACGGTCGGTATACAGGCAGGCACGGCCGGTGCAGGCTGGAATATAGACTGGCACGGCTGATATGCAGGCAGGTGCTGGCAGGCACAACTGATATACTAGCAGGCAAGTGCTGGCAGGCACGGCTGATATACAGGTACGCTGGTGCTAGTGTGCTTGGCTGATATACAGCCAGGCGGTTGCTGGTAGGCATGACAGGAATACCGGAACACACATCAAGTACAAGCAGACAGGTACAGGCTGGTACTGGTAGGAACAGGGGACCTAAGATCTAGCAAGCCTGCAGACTACTGACATAACACATTGCTCAGGCATCTCCCAACAGGTGGAGGTGCATTAAATAATAAGTGTCTCCCGACCATTGGCTGCGGACACTTTTGGTCGCTGTCTTTTTAAGAGACTGGGAGAGCACGTGCGGAGGAAGCAGCAGCAGGAGGAGGAGGACGCGCGGGATAGGACAAGGGCCTTGAGTGAGCCGGCTTTCCCTATCAGGGGAGGGGAGGATGGGAACATGCGTGCATGGACGCCAACGCTACACATTGCTGTCAAACTTTTAAGAATTCTAATGTCCTGTTAAAAAAATAAAATGAGAATTACTGAGAACAGAAGAAGCAACCTAGAGTTATTACCACATAAAGTAACACATGAAACTTCGAAGAATAAGTGGGGCATATTTATTTATTTTACAGAAGAGCCCAAACACTGGAGTATATTATGCCCAAAGAGTACTTTATTATACATCAAACAACAAGTTAGTAAATTTATACAGATTAAATAAATTAAAGCATAGATGCTACGATTTGCAGGGAAAGCACAGTACTAATGTACCAGTCCAAACAGTAATGATAGTGAGTATTGAATTGCTTGAGAATAATATCTCACAAAATTGGCCAAGTGTCACAAAAATTTAACAATAAAACTATACTTGCTAACTTACATTGTGACCGGTTGTATGTGTGTCCCTGCCACCTCAACGCATGTTTCGCCCTTCTTCATGTCAGATTAAAAAGAATTGGGCCTAACATTGATCTCATCCACTTGGCATGAATTGTATTATGCTGCATTTTTTCCACAAGTTTAAATCATTTATGCACAGTGGAAATTTATTGTTATAGCAGAAGATGAGGTCCCTCAAGTTTAAAGGCCCCATCTATGCTATATAAGTCTGACAGTTACTTTAGGTCAAAACAACAGCTGAATGTTCCTTCCTTGTATCAATAGAGACTAACGTGTCCTTGCTAGTCATCAGAATGTATCTGATTAAATGTGTCTAATTAAATGTGTCCGATTGAATGTTTCAGCACAAGCATAGACATCACGAGAACAGAAACCAGTCTTTGTGTGCTAAATTGTATAATCGGACCATATATGGTAAATCCGTTTCCTGCCTTCAGGGTGTATATAAACCCTATGCTTTGTAATAAAGTTAGAGCTTGTTTGACACATACATCCTGTCCTGTGTCTCATTCTCTCCGATATCGTAAACCAAGGATAGAAGACCCAGAAAGCAGTGACGTCACTTATCCTAACAGAAATCGTCTCAGCTAGAAGCATCTCCAAATTAAAGTGGATTCAAATGATTCTGATCTTGTTTCAGAAATTGCAACAAAGTACAATGTAATAGTCCCAATTAAATAACTAAAACATTCAAAATCCATGTCTTTCCTGCCAAAATAATCCAATTCAGATGAATATGGCTAATTTTCCGGTGACTTTGGTTTCAGTTGTGTAGCCAGTGTAGTATATTGAATGGTGACGTTATCGAAGGGGGTCTATGTTTCTCACATATTCTTATATTCTGAGGAAAGCAGAGTAGGACAGGGTTAAATCCTAGCACTGCAGGTCCTGACTAGTTGCACCTGGCTAGCTCTGCATATAACCAGGCTATGTGCTTACTTTAGTCTCTCAGCCAGGGGAGGGAGAAAAGACCTGTCTCTCCGAAAGGAGCCTGAACAGGCCATGTGCTCCAAATCGCAAATATTGCTGGTTGCTATAGACCAGGGGTCTCAAACTCTACTAAGTATATGGGCCGCACATAAAAAAATGTCAATTTGAAGAGCCGCATTCTTTGTAGGATGATATGAAATTTTTAATGATACCATATTGTTTTTTCTATACACCTTTTGGATAATTTTTTTAACATCTTTGACTTTTTTATTTTATTCTTTTAAATGCCATTCATTTTATGGGCTATGGTACAGTTTTATAGTTTACAAGTTTACAGTTTTACAGTTTTTTCAATTTTTATTTCCTTTTTGTGTCCCCTAATTGACCACATACAGTGATTTTTTTTCTTACAGTTAGCACCATATAGTAATTCTGGCCAACTTCTTATAGTAATGTCTCCATCTTGTAGTACTATTCCCAACTTGAAGTAATGTCCCCATCCTTGTCTGCATCTTGTAGTAAATTCCCCATCCTGGTCCGCATCTTGTAGTAATGTGCCCATCCTGGGTCCTCATCTTGTAGTAATGTTCCCATCCTGTTCCCCATCTTGTAGTAATGTGCCCATACCAGTCCCCATCTTGTAGTAATGTGCCCATCCTGGTCCTCATCTTGTAGTAATGTGCCCATCATGGTCCCCATCTTGAAGTAATGTGCTCATCCTGGTCCCAATCTTGTAGTAATGTGCCCATCCTGGATCCTCATCTTGTAGTAATGTGCCCATCCTGTTCCCCATCTTGTAGTAATGTGCCCATACCAGTCCCCATCTTGTAGTAATGTGCCCATCCTGGTCCTCATCTTGTAGTAATGTGCCCATCATGGTCCCCATCTTGTAGTAATGTGCCCATCCTGGTCCCCATCTTGTAGTAATGTGCCCATACCAGTCCCCATCTTGTAGTAATGTGCCCATCCTGGTCCTCATCTTGTAGTAATGTGCCCATCATGGTCCCCATCTTGTAGTAATGTGCCCATCCTGGTCCCCATCTTGTAGTAATGGATTATGCTGGTCCCTTACTTGTAGAACATTAAACTGAAAAGAATCTCTGACTTTGGCGGCCCTCAGGACCATGCCGCAATCATTACAGGGGCTCCGATGCCTGCGGGCCGCATTAAGCAGCCTCAGAGGCCGCATGCGACCATCGTGCTGCGTGTTTGAGACCCCTGCTATAGACAATAGCTGTGTTTTGTGACTGGACTGGGACTAGCTCAGCCGTGTCTGAGTAGCCAGGGTTTATATTGTTTAGTTAATGCATAGATAAGGCTAGGGATGTTATGTTTATGCTTTTTTTTTTTCTGTGTTGTGCAACCAGTGAAAATAAACTGACACAGACATCAGCTTAAATGTGTTGTGGCTTCCAAAGTCCTTCTTGTGTGCTACAACCAGACCGCGCCATACCTTTTAACTCGGGAAAGGTGATCCCGTATGAAGGTTAAGTCACCTCTGGTAGAGAATGCAGACATTAGCAGGGGCGGACATGTAATTGGAGCAAGTGGTGCAGCCGCACAGGGGCCCAAGAGGTAAGCGGGTCCATTTCCACCTCCAAAGTACGTGGAATTGTGCATTTTGATGAGCTATTGGACTACAAAGGGCCCATATTAAGTTCTTGCACAGGGGCCCTCTTCAGTCTGTGTCCACCAGTGAGCATTAGCATTAAGGTTGTGTGCCCACAATGCGGGTTTAATTCCGCCGTGGAAACGCATTAAAATCGCTTGTTAATAGGTCTCCCATGTTTCCCAATGATAATCCGCATGTGCTGTGGATATGATGCGGAAATTTCTGCCGCGGATTATCATTGCGGAAAAATCCGCAGCACTACCATTAATTGTGCGAAATCGCTGCCATTGACTTGCATTGGACTGCATAATATCCGCATGACTACACGTACACATGCGGATATTATGCGATTCAATGCGTGGATGGTACCTGCATCTGGAGAAGAGGAGACTCTCCTCCAGACCCGGGTACTATAGTACCTGTAAGTAAAAAAAGAATTAAAGTAAAAAAATAACCTTATACTCACCTTCCGATGGCCCCCGCTCTGCTCCCGGCGTCGCTGCTGGCTTCCTGGCGGGTACCGGTAATGTAAAAGGACCTTCCATCAGGTCAGCGGTCATGTGACAGGTCACGCGACCGCTGACGTCTTGGAAGGTCCCGGTACCCGCCACGGAGCCTGCAGCGACGCCAGGAGCAGACCGAGGCCGCCGAAAAGGCGAGTGTAAGGTTATTTTTTATTTTTTACATTCTAATTCTTTTTTTTTAACATTATGTTGGTCACACAATATGACTCCATGCCGGTTGCATGGATTTATATTGTGTGACCAACTTTCAAGCACTTTTCCAAGTGATGCTAAAATCGCTTGGAAAAGCGCTTGACAAAAGCATGCGAAATCACATGCTAAAAACGCTAGACAAACGCTTGTCCCTGGCAGAAAAAACACATGTAAAATCCGCATGCTTTTTTTTCTGCCAGGGAGATGCAGAAACGCTCAGGAAAAGTCCTGAGCATTTCTGCATCATGGGCACAAGTGTCAGCCGCAACAAATATGGAGAGAATTTTAAAGGCTTTGATGCAAACTATTACAGTCCAACAACAGGCCTCTAAGGTGCAGGCTGCACAGGTTACTGCCCTAGCCAAGATGCAGGATAAGGATCGTGTGGTTGTGGCAGAGTTGGTGCAGCATCTAGCAAGCAGAGCGTCCTACTCTCCTGACAGTGGACACATGGAAAGAAGAACCATATGGATCGGCAACTACCTGTAAAAGATGAGAACCTATATAGGGCTGATATATAAAGAAACTCTTCCAAATAAACATAAATACCCAAAAGAAAGTAAGCGATAAAAACCCACATACTAAAATATGACAATCTTTATTAGAAAATATATTAAAAACTATAAAAAGGTAGTAAAAAGGGAGAAAAAAGGCAAGAAACATCCCCGGAATACAAGACCAAAGAATAAGTATATGTCATCATTTGTAATATATTATCCACAACCTCGTAATAAATAGAGCAAATAACGAATGAGAATAAATAAATTCTAATAGTAAAATGTACAGCTGCAATTCATAAATATGTTGTGGGAAAAAGAACTAATCTACAGCCACAAAATGCATGGAAATGTAACATAGAAAACATACCTGCAAAAGATGGTGGTGTCAGGCTTACTTGACAACCTTTGAGAGCACAACAGAGCATGAACGATGGCTGCCAGCGCCGTGGGCTGTTTTACTCTCTCCCTTCTTGACTGGAGAGCCTCAAATGTCTTATTATGATTTGTCAGATCGGCTCCGAAATGCGTAGTCTAATTAATTTTGTTTCATACTTGCCATTGGATCCTCATTTTCCTGGCAGCTCTCACTAAGTCTGCATTTTTTCTTTTCCACTGTTTATTCCAAGTCCTGGGGATGCGGGCCCGGGTCTTCTGTGGACGTAGCTCCAGCCGATGGAGAGAGATCCTTCACGCAATTGTCAGTGTTGTGCCTATCCTTCACAATGTGACCAGGTGAACATAACAACTCACAAGGCTTCACATTCTACTTGTAACATCCCTGGCGGCGGGCTTGCATGGCTTACCACCTCCCACCATGCAAGACCGCAATCTTACCTATCAGGCCAGGCTGCACATTTTGCTCCAGTACCTGCTGTTTGTATGTCTCTTGTCTGCTGGCTTAGGTCGGCGGCGCTGTTACTTCCTGATTCTTAAAGCTACAGTGTGCGCAGTCCTAATGCTGTGAGTCACAGGATACTTAAATCCTCTCCACCCAGTAGGAGGGGCCTGAGCAACACTTTCATTCAGTTTGTTCTGTGCAACTGAGTTGCCCAGGTCCTGTTCTGTATCTTGTCTGTTTCCGCCCCTGGGGGCTGTATACCCAGGTCTGCTACCTGTATCTGTGACTTCTAGTCTGTCTCCGCCACCCTGGGGGCTGAGTTCCCGGGCTCGTTCCTGTATCTAATTCCTGGTTCAGTTTCTGTCTGAACTGTGTCCTAGCCCGTTACCTGTTTGTCTCTATGTCCAAACCTTCCCTTTTCCTGCAATGTCTGAACCTGCACCTAACTCCAACTCGTTGTCTCTGAACTTCTGTTTGTGAGTTTTGTGTACACTCGCTACTTCATTGTAAGTACCTTGTGTGTATCTGGTTCTGCTTGTTTACCACACCTGCGGTTTTGCTCTTGGCTGCTTGTTTACCGCACCTGCGTGCTTTGCTCTGCTCTGCTTGTCTACCGCACCTGCGGGCTTTGCTGTGCTTTGCTTGTCTACCGCATCTGCGGGTTTTGCTCTGCTCTGCTTGTGTACCGCATCTGCGGGTTTTGCTCTGCTTTGCTTGTCTACCGCATCTGCGGGTTTTGCTCAGCTTTGCTTGTCTACCGCATCTGCAGGTTTTGCTCTGCTCTGCTTGTCTACCACACCTGTGGGTTTTGCTCTGCTTGTCTACTGCATCTGCGGGTTTTGCTCTACTCTGCTTGTCTACCGCATTTGCGGGTTTTGCTCTGCTATGATTATCTACCGCATCTGCGGGTTTTGCTCTGCTATGATTGTCTACCGCATCTGCGGGTTTTGCCCTGCTCTGCTTGTCTACCGCATCTGCGGGTTTTGCTCTGCTCTGCTTGTCTACCGCATCTGCAGGGTTTGCTCTGCTCTGCTTGTCTACCGCATCTGCGGGTTTTGCTCTGCTTGTGTACTGCATCTGGGGGTTTTGCTCTACTCTGCTTGTCTACCGCATCTGCGGGATTTGCTCTGCTATGATTGTCTACCGCATCTGCAGGTTTTGCTCTGCTCTGCTTGTCTACCGCATCTGCGGGTTTTGCTCTGTTCTTTCCTGTCTACCGCATCTGCGGGGTTTGCTCTGCTCTGCTTGTCTACTGCATCTGCGGGTTTTGCTCTGGTTGTCTACCGCATCTGTGTTTTTTTCTCTACTCTGCTTGTCTACCGCATCTGCGGGTTTTGCTCCGCTATGCTTGTCTACCGCATCTGCGGGTTTTGCTCTTCTCTGCTTGTCTACCGCACCTGCGGGTTTTGCTCTGCTCTGCTTGTCTACCGCATCTGCGGGTTTTGCCCTGCTCTGCTTGTCTACCGCATCTGCGGGTTTTGCTATGCTCTGCTTGTCTACCGCATCTGCGGGTTTTGCCCTGCTCTGCTTGTCTACTGCATCTGCGGGTTTTGCTCTGCTTGTCTACCGCATCTGCGGGTTTTGCTCTGCTTTGCTTGTCTACCGCATCTGCGGGTTTTGCTCTGCTCTGCTTGTCTACCGCATCTGCGGGTTTTGCTCTGCTCTGCTTGTCTACCGCATCTGCGGGGTTTGCTCTGCTATGATTGTCTACCGCATCTGCAGGTTTTGCTCTGCTCTGCTTGTCTACCGCATCTGCGGGTTTTGCTCTGCTCTGCTTGTCTACCGCATCTGCGGGGTTTGCTCTGCTCTGCTTGTCTACTGCATCTGCGGGTTTTGCTCTGCTTGTCTACCGCATCTGCGTTTTTTTCTCTGCTCTGCTTGTCTACCGCATCTGTGGGTTTTGCTCCGCTATGCTTGTCTACCGCATCTGCGGGTTTTGCTCTGCTCTGCTTGTCTACCGCACCTGCGGGTTTTGCTCTGCTCTGCTTGTCTACCGCATCTGCGGGTTTTGCCCTGCTCTGCTTGGCTACTGCATCTGCGGGTTTTGCTATGCTCTGCTTGTCTACCGCATCTGCGGGTTTTGCCCTTCTCTGCTTGTCTACTGCATCTGCGGGTTTTGCTCTGCTTGTCTACCGCTTCTGCGGGTTTTGCTCTGCTTTGCTTGTCTACCGCATCTGCGGGTTTTGCTCTGCTCTGCTTGTCTACCGCATCTGCGGGTTTTGCTCTGCTCTGCTTGTCTACCGCATGTGCGGGTTTTGCTTTGCTCTGCTTGTCTATTGCATCTGCGGGTTTTGCTCTACTTGTCTACCGCATCTGCTGGTTTTGCTCTGCTTCGCTTGTGTACCGCATCTGCGGGTTTTGCTCTGCTCTGCTTGTCTACCGCATCTGCGGGTTTTGCTCTGCTCTGCTTGTCTACCGCACCTGCGGTTCTGTTCCTGTGTTCCAGTCTGGACTGGTCCCTATCCTACCTGCGTTTCTACCTGCCAGTCCCCTCCTGTCTGTATGCCAGCCGTGCCTGCCAGTGCCCACCTGTCTGCATGCCAGCCGTGCCTGCCAGTGCCCACCTGTCTGCATACCAGCCGTGCCTGCCAATACCCACCTGTCTGTATACCAGCCGTGCCTGCCAGTATCCACCTTTCTGTTTGCCAGCCTAACCTGCCTGTTCCTGCATTCCCGGTGTGAGTCAACAGCTGTGACCGGGGTCTGACCTGGAGTAACACCTGGTCCCTCTGCTCGGTTCCTCCCTGGTTCACGGAGTCGACTGAGCCGCCGTGTGACCTTGGTCGGACCGAGTTGATACTTAGTTACGCCCCTCCAGGCACTCCTCGGTTCATGGTCCAGTGGGATCACTAATCATGCTCACGCCAGTCAATCTGGGCGTGTGCGTAACACTACTCATGGTTGATTGCACTAGGAGCACTCTTTCTTTTCTTTCACATGTTTATTATGACTTGGAATCAGCAGATACTCTGGACTATAGTAAGGTTAAGGTGGAGATTCTGGCACACTTGGAAGTCACTTTGTACCTGCCCAACGGGTACACACCTGGGCCTATGAATCAAACAAACCAGCTCGCTCCCAAATGTATGACTTAATACACTTGACCAAGAAGTGGTTACAGCCAGATGCTATTTCGACTCCAGAGGTCCTAGAACATGTCGTTGTGGATAGATATCTATGGGCCCTTCCCTCAGAACTATGCAAATGTTTACCCATGGAAACCCCAACAGAATGGATGAGCTGGTGTCACTGGTGCAGCAGCAGAGTATCTGATACAGAAGTCCATCTTGTTACATGAGACTGTTAAACAGCCGGCGGCGCCTGCATCTAATAGTAATACTGGGTCCACTCAAAGGGGGGCAAGGCTCAAATTTAGAGGCTGACCAGGAAGGTCTGAAAGACCCCCACTGGCCTCACATCAGACTGAGCCTATGATACTGTATGTTTCAGGTGAAAGGGGCCAGCCAGAACATATAGTTGCAAATTTTCCTGAAAATGCTGAACCAATGCAATGTAATACGAGTGGGTTGAAATGTGCTAGATCCATGTTTGCTGAAATAGACTATTCTGCCATGTCCACGGGAAATGTTGCTAGACATTTGTATACATTAACGGTAAAATGGAAAGAGGTGCAGGATCTGCTGGATTCAGGCAGCATTATCACATTGGTTAGGGCCTGCTTTGTAAACCCTAAGAGTCCAGTCTCATACCATAGGGGTAACCTGTATACATGGTGACACTTGTGAATATAAAAATGCACTCGTCGATATGCATAAAAACAGTGATGAGTGTGATATGCAGAAGTAGTGCTGTTGCAGACTGTGACATGCAGAAGTAGTGCTGTTGCTTTAAAAGCATTCATCAACTATTAGAAGTAACAGAAGCACATGAGACAGGAAGTGTTGTGCTCCAGAAGCATCCAGCAACTAGAGGGGTTAATACAGTCACAGGAGAAGGGGAGTGTATTAGCAGAGCCCCAGGGGGATTGTGGGGAAGTTTTTACTGTCTGGCTGGAGCCAGAGAGAACGGTGGTGTGTGTGTTTTGCATCTGTCAGAAGTGCCCCTGCAAGTGAAAAGGATTCAAGTCAGGAGTGAACCTAAGTACAGGTCAGGTAGAGTTCCTGAAGTAGCACTGCAGAGTATTGTCAAGCAGAAAGATAAGGACTGTAAGATATGGTGTCACAGGGATCATATCCGTCAGCAAACCCTCTCCCCTCCTCCATCTCACTGTGCTGTAAAGAATGCTGTGTTCTTTAATGTGCCTTTGCATTAGAACTGTGCTGTCCTGTACTACTGGGAAGACTGTGAACTGCTGTGCTGCTAAGGAAACTGTACTGTTTGTCACTGGGGCCTGTTGCTCATAAGACTTAACTTGCATTGGCTTTGGGGCTTCTTATTAAATGCTACTGTTCTGCCGTTTATGAGGACTCTTGTCAAGTGTGTCTGGTCAGCAAGTGAAACAACCTACATGTCTGTGCCTGAGGGTCAATACCCCTGTGTGCCTGAGAGAAGCTGCAGCACATGGTCTATGGTCGCCCTGAGTAACGGCTCCCCCAGGATGCCAAAGAATTCATGTAACCTGTCTCGCCCCTATCTGAACCTAGCGATGTGTGTGTAACATTGGTGGCCCGTACGGGGAGTCCTGAGTGGGAATTAGCATGTAGAAGGAGAAGAGGAAAAGTGTCTGGAAAAAAGTAGCACAGCACCTCAACTCAACTCTGCTACATCAGTTAAAGGGGACCAGCCCTAAAGAAAACTCACTAGCAGCAATGGATGTGGAAATACAAATGGACAGAATTAGTGAGCAGCTTCTCCAGTTAACCTGTGAAGAATTAAGAACAGTAGCAGAACATATAAAGATGTCAGAAGAACAGATTTCTAAAGCACACAACCGCAGGCAACTGTTAGCTGCCATTAATGCAAAAATGGATGAGCTGGGGGAGAAAGAAGCTGAAGACATCATGGGGACATTCCTCCAGGAACTAACACAGCTTCTAACCAGGTTGAAGTTGGAGGATGGAGGGGCAGCACCAATTACCAAAAGCGGGAATCTCCATCCACAAACTGAACTACAGGAATTGAAAGAACAATTCAAAGCCCTAACAGCCCTGCAGGAATCAACAAAAACCTCTGAACGGGTGATAGACTCAGACAGGAACTTTAACCTGCTCGGGTTAGATAAATCAGGGAGACAGTCCTCTCTAACACCACAAATCACCATAAGGAAAGAATTCAAGATCCTGGGACAGATTGGAGAGTGTGAACAGAAAGAGAGACTGTCTTATCTGAACTTGTTGTACCAGATCGATGCAGGCTTACAGAAGGCTATCAGCCAGATGAGATCGTTGAGGGGGTGGTGAAACCGATCAGCCCAAGACTGAACCTCCATAGTACGCTAGAAATGAAGAGTCAACTGACCTTGCAACAGCAGAAGATGATTTTAAAAGGACACTATAAAGAAGAGAGTACTTAAGAATTGTTCCACCGACTCATTAACCTCTCACAGAAAAATAATGAATCCCCCCAAAGTTTCTTGTTCAGAGCAATTGAACTGAAGGATAGACTGTTGTTTGCATCCAGAGATGTAGAAGCGTAAGAGAAGTTTGATGCTGGACTAGTCCAGAAGAAGTTCTTGAGATCTTTGGGAATGGGGTTACTCAGCAAAGACATCAAGTTGCAGCTGAAACAGTACCTTGGAGATCCTGGCATTCTGGATGAAGTCCTAATTGAAAAAATGAATGAGGCAGCTAGTTTGGAGTCAGAGAACGAACAGAAGTTAAAGATAAAGGCTCTGCTCCTAAAATCACCAAAATAAGTCAGCTGAAGTTGGAGACCCCCAGTGGCCAGTCTGAAGATCATCATGGAGACCCTCCAGTGCTGCCTCCGAGAGGGAACCTTAAATCACCAGCAAAAGAGAGAACCGCCAGTGCTGACTGGGAGGAAGTAATAGGAGAACTGCAAGCCGAGTTGATTGAGGTGAAAAAGTTGATTAATTCCAGGCGAGAACCTGTATCCCTCAAACCCAGGAGTGGGTTTCAAAACAGAAGATACCCGAATTGTGAAGCATGCCGTTCATCAAATCATAGTACAGTGTGTGTCCACTGTCTAAGATGTGGTGAGGAAGGACATTATGCCAAGGAATGCCAATGGTCATGGTCGTTTGGGTTAAAAGACAGGAGATTGTCAGTGCGGGGCGACTGGTAACCGCGACACAGAGGAGGCCCCAGAAGCAAATCCAAATCTCACCAAACCCCAGAACAGCGCATGAAGTAAAATGGCTGCGTCAGTACTATCCCCAACTGTGTTCCCATCTACAACAGCTGCAAGAGAGATAGGGGCATCAGTTACTTAATGCCCAGTGCGGAGGTCAAATGATGTACTCCCGGGAGGAGGATTCCTCGGTCAGTAAAGATAGCCTCATCAGCCTAATCGGTGAAAGGTGCTTTATACAGTGCCAGCTAGATGGACTCCTTGTAAAAGTACTGTGGGACACAGTAGCACAAGCGAGCCTGCCACATACCTGCCTTCGGTCGCTAAAAGAACTCTTAGGACCAGTGGAACTCCACGGCAAAGCTGTCAACCAGACCAAAATCCCTTTCATAGGCTGGGTGGAAGTGACTTTCCCACGAAGAACAGCAACACCATTGAGCTTTTCGTACCATTTCTCGTGACCAGTGATCAGAACGTGGCAGAGGATCCTATCCTGGATTATAATGTAATCACTGAAGTCTTGACGAAACACAAGTCAGGGATGCTGGTGGTGGATGCAATTGCCACATCACTTGCCATACCCAACGCTGTGGCGAAAAATGTGATTCATAGAGTAAAGAAAGCACAGAATACAATGGACCTAAAAGAAGTCAAGGTAGGCTAGCGCCCAAGCATCATCCCTGCAAACCAAATGGTGGGGGTGAGGTGTGGAGTCCGGGTAGAACTGGGAAGAAAAGTCCAGAAAAGACTGTTCGTGCCAAAAGACTCCTCAGAACTTACGGAAGGCCTACATCAAGGTGCGACTGTGCTAATGATTCCTACTGGTGGGTTTGTTCGAGTGACAGTACCGAAAGTCAGTACCTGATCAACACCCGATACCAAAGATCCAAGATATGCTGGATAGCCAATCAGGAAGTACCTGGTTCTCTGTCCTTGATCAGGGTAAGGCATACCACCAAGGGTTTGTCGAAGAGTCCAGTACACCCTTGATAGCATTCATCAAACCGTGGGGATTATATGAGTGGATCCGCATACCGTTTGGGCTCAGTTCAGCTCCAGCAGAATTCCAGAGGAGCATGGAGACATGTTTAGAAGGATTGAGGAGCGATATCTGCCAGCCATACTTGGATGACAATGTGGTACACAACAAAACTTTTCGGGAGTATGTTGAACACGTGATCACCGTATTACAACGGTATCAACAACATGAAGTTAAGTTGACCCCAAAGAAGTGTGAACTGTTCAAAAGGCAAGTCCTATTTCTAGGGAAAATTGTGTCTGGAGAAGGATATACCATGGACCCAGCAGAAATCGCTCCGGTACCGGCCTTAAAAGACAAGCATCTCTCTACCGTCGGGGAGTTGAGGCAGATATTAGGATTCCTCTCCTACTATCGTACTTACATTCGGAACTTCTCCAGGATTGCCGCCCACTATACCTCCTCTTGGGGGGGACGACAGAGATGACAACACCCACAGAGAAAAAGAACGCTGGTAGGACCGGGCTTAAACAACGCCATTTTGTCCCAGCAGCCCATTCTCTGGACAGTAGACCACCAGGAAGTATTGGAAGAACTAGTAGGCTACCTGATAAAAACCACCCATCTTATGATATCCTGATTTCAATTTACCATTTGTTCTTCATTGTGACGCTTCTCAAGTTGGACTGGGAGCTGCCCTGTATCAGCATCAAGATGGAAAATTGAGAGTCATCGGTTACAGTTCTAGAACATTGACAGATGCCGAGAAGAATTACCATCTACATTCCGGAAAATTGGAGTTCCTGGCACTGAAATGGGCGATCTTTGAATGATTTAGATATTATCTCTACGACAGCAAAGAGTTTGAGGTATACACTGACTACAACCCTTTGACCTATGTCCTTACTACAGCCCAACTGAATGCAATGGGTCAGAGATGGGTCGTTGAACTAGCTGAATTCAATTTCAGCATCAAGTACAGGCCAGGAAAATGCAATGCGGATGCTGACGGATTGTCAAGAATGCCACTAGAGCCAGAGGAGTTCATGCAAGAATGCTCAGAGGAAGTCAGTCTGGAAGCAATTGAGAGCACTACCCAAACAGTACAAGCTTATCAGGAGGAAGACACACCATTGTGATGTCCGTTGACGGTGGAAACCACCATAATAGCGAGAGAACAAGATCACTGTTATGTTCTGCAACTTAGAACTAAGGAATAGGAGGGAAAAGCTGTCCCTGAACTGAGGCTCAGCTTAACCCTTTGCTGTGGTGGGTGCCCTATTCCTTGTGAATAGCCCCACCGAAACTCCTGCACTGACCTCAAACGAAGACCTGTAGGAAGGGGAAAGGGGTCCCTAAAAGATCTAAGGACTGGGAGCAAAAAGAAGATACCTCCTAACAGAAAAGTTAGTTGCAGAAATGAAGATTAAAGGGAACAAAACTGGTGGAACAAGAAGTCCCAGGATGTCAATTGTCCAAAGCACAAAGAACTTAACTAGGCAACTTAGCCAGAGCATGAGCGTAACAACACTGATGTCCAGAGGGGAAAGGGAGACAGGTGCTGAGTAATAAAGAGTGAAGAGATCACGTAACCAAGACACCCAGCACCAGAGGAAAAGACTAGAAGCCAGCAAACCGCAAGATGGCCGATAGTAAAACAACATAGATTCTAACAGTACCTCCCCTTTTACGAGGATCCTTTGGATCCTCTAGGCTGAGCCTTACCAGGAAGTCTCCTGTGAAAAGCCTTAACTAGCCTTGGGGCCGAGATGTCCTCGGCCTTCACCCAGGAATTATCCTCGGGGCCGAAACCTCTACAGGACACAAGATACTGTAATCTTCCTCTATGCCACCTGGAATCCAAAATGCGAGAAATCTCAAATTCACCGTCCTCATCAACAGGAGGAACGGTAGGCTTCGCCTGCTTATCAGGCGTGACTGCCTTCTTAAGTAACGACACATGAAACACAGAATTAATCCTCCAGGACGAGGGAATGCCCAACTTTGAAAGGACCCACAAATTTAGGCCCCAGTTTTTTAGAAGGAATTTTCAAACGAAGATTCCTAGAGGACAACCAAACCATATCCCCAACAGCAAACAAGGACTCCTTTCTTTTTTTGTCAAAATACCTTTTTGATCTCCTGTTAGCCTCTTTAAGTTTCAGGCATACTCTGGTCCAAACCCTCTCCAAATCACCAGAAAAATTGTCCTCCTCCGGTACAGCAGCCCCAACTTTGGAAAATGGACCAAAAGATGGATACCTGTCAGTACAACACAAAAAAGGAGAACAACCAGCCGAGGAAGAAGTATGATTATTAAGGGCAAACTCCGCAAGTGGTAGAAATTCTGACCACATTTCCTGATTGTCTGCCACAAAACATTTCAAAAACTGCTCGACATCCTGGTTCTTCCTTTCAGTCTGTCTATTGGACTCTGGATGCTACCCCGACGAGAATGACAAATGAATTTTCAATCTGTCACAAAAAGCACGCCAAAAGTGAGCCACAAACTGTGGTTCTCTATCGGAAACAATTTCCGTGGGAACACCATGGAGCCTGACAATCTCCTTCACAAAAGCCTTAGCAAGAGTCTTGGCTCAAGGTAACTTGTTGAACGGAACCAGATGACACATTTTACTAAACCAGTCCACAACAAACCAGATGACAGAAAAACCCTCCGATAAAGGCAGATCGGTGATAAAATCCATGGCAAGGTGCATCCATGGCGAACTAGGAACTTCCAATGGGCACAGCAACCCCGCAGCCGGAGCGTGAGAGGCCTTCAACCTAGCGCACACAGAACACTGATGCACCCACTTGATAACTTCCCTTTGCCACCCTGGCCACCAGAAACTCCGACCGATAGACTTCCTAGTTTCCGAAATCCCTGGGTGACCCGCCAACCGAGACTCATGACTTTCAACAAACAACGCTCTCCTCAAGGCTCTAGGCACAAACAATTTACCACACGGAGTGTTAGCTGGTGCCGCACTCTGAGCTCCTTGGATGCTATTCTCCAACTCAGAATCCAATGCGGCCACCACCACCCCTCTCTGCAAAATACACTCCTCACTCTCAGCATTCACCGCTGGAGAGAAACTACGAGACAAAGCGTCAGCCTTAACATTATTTGTCCCCCGGACAAAGGTTACGGAAAAATTGAACCAGGCAAAAAACAGTGCCCACCTAGCCTGATGGGCATTCAAACGTTTAGCTGCGTACAGATAAATCAAATTCTTATGATCAGTGAAAACCTGTATAGGATGTCGAGCCCCCTCCAAAAAATTTCGCCAATGCTCGAACGCGAGTTTAAAAGCCAACAACTCACGATTCCCAACATCATAGTTGAACTCTGTCTCAGAAATTTTTTTTGAAAAGAAAGCACAGGTGCGCACCCCATCCTCACCCTCCTGGGACAGAACTGCCCCTACGCCTATAGATGAGGCATCCACCTCAACCAAAAATGGCTTGGTCTCATCCGTCTGGATAAGAACAGGAGCAGAGCTGAACCTCTCCTTGAGATACCCAAAAGCTTTAATAGCCTCAGTGGACCATTGGACTGTATTAGCACCCTTCTTGGTGAGATCAGTAATGGGTTTAGCGATGACAGAGAAATTCTTTATGAATTTCCTGTAATAATTGGCAAACCCCAAAAACCTCTGTACGGACTTCAAACCCTCAGGCCTCGGCCACTCCAGCACCGCCTGAACTTTCACCGGGTCCATCTCAAAACCATCACAAGAGACAAAGTAACCCAAAAAAACAAATTTTCTGGACAGCAAACTAACACTTCTCCAATTTAGCAAGAGTGTGTTATCTCTCAGTATCTGAAGAACTTTGCAGAGTCTCTGCCAATGAGACTCAAGATCAGATGAATAAATCAAAATGTCATCCAGATAAACAATAACACTCCTACCAATCAAGAGTCTCAGAATGTCATTGATGAAATTTTGAAAAAATGCGTTGGCGTTAGTAAGCCCAAAAGGCATTACCAAACACTCAAAATGACCTTCCGGGGTGTTAAAAGCTATCTTCCATTCATCTCCTTCCTACACCTGCAGCAAATTATATGCCCCACGAAGGTCAATCTTAGAAAACCATTTAGCTCCGGTCCATTGGTTAAACAAATCCGGAATCAGTGGTAACGGATAAGGATTGCGCACAGTGATCTTATTAATCTCCCGAAAATCCAGACATGGCCTAAGACCCCCATCCTTTTTTTGACAAAAAAGAATCCAACCGCCACAGGAGACTTAGAGAGTCTTATGTGACCTGCAGCTAAACTAGTCTGAAGGTACTCCTTCAAAGCCTCCCTCTCGGGAATTGTCAGATTAAACAACCGGCTCTTAGGGAGCTTAGCATCAGGGACAAAGTCAATAGCGCAATTGTAATCTCTATGAGGTGGTAAAGCTTTCGACTCCACCTCCGAAAAAACCCTCCAAAAATCCTGAATGGGTTCAGGTAACTCCCCTTCACAACAGCTGCAATGTGAACATTACAACACTTACCATAACACCCCTGACCCCAGGATCTTATGGAACCAGGTGACCAGTGCAGCAAAGGATTATGCACTTTTAACCAAGGCAACCCCAGGACGACCGGGGAAGGCAACTTAGCAAGTACAAATAAGTCAGTCTGCTCCTGATGTTCCATATTCATAGCAAGCGGAAACCCAGTGACCTTTCGAAGAATACTCCCATGCTCCAGGGGAGTATTAACAATCACCACCAAAGGAAAAGGAGACGACAAAGGTTCAGAATCAAACTAATACTTTTCAAGAAATTGTTGATCAATCAAATTAAGTATCTAACACAAAAACCCTTTTCCATAAAAGATAATCTTTATTAGTCACAGTATGACACATACAACATAAATAAAGTGCCCATAAAAAAGTGACTTAGTGCAGGTAGATATATAAATATTGATCTATTACGGTTATTTGTTCCACACCTCCCCCCACCAGAAGCGATGGACATATCTTTTTGCCACTGAGTGTATGGCATACAGGTGTGGATCTAGTCAATAAACCTATATTGCAGCAAATCACTTATCTTAAAAACAGCAGGAAAAAATGTAAGTGGGGCCTACATACTCGTGTCTAGTGCTCCCCAAACTACATCAATACAGTACATATATATCATGGGTAAAACCTGCAAGAGAAGCCCTAATCTTCCTTATAACTACATATTCAATATAGTGTTCCTGTGATTCACTATATTATTTAATTCACAGTACCTACTGTACCCAGCTGGCTGATATTCTACCACATCCGCTGTTTCATAATAATGGCATGATAGAAAGAGTAAAAATAGGACTTATCTTGCACAGATGTTAGGTTACCCCTGACACTCCCCCCTCGGAGGATATGTCCATCGCTTCTGGTGGGGGGAGGTGTGGAACTAATAACCGTAATAGATCAATATTTATATATCTACCTGCACTAAGTCACTTTTTTATGGGCACTTTATTTATGTTGTATGTGTCATACTGTTACTAATAAAGATTATCTTTTATGGAAAAGGGTTTTTGTGTTAGATGCTAGAATATTTCCCTTTATACTTTGAATCAAGAACGTGTGATCTCAATCAAATTAAGTGCAGAACTACAATCCACCATAACCTGAAACTCAATCGAACGACCCTGACAGGTGGTATTACCAGGAAAAAACACCTCAACAGAACATAAAAACGCAATGCGAACTGGAGCGTTATTTCTACTGACCATTTTTTTTCTTTCCTTAAGCGAGCCTCACATTGCTTTAAAAAATGATCAGCCTTACCGCAATACAAGCAAAGTTCCTCAGAGAACCTCCTGTCCCTCTCCTTAGAACGGGATAACATTGCCCGACCTGCATTGGTTCCCCAGTGTCCGCAGGAATATCGTTGAGAAACAGAATCCAGCAATACAGGAAACTTCTCATTCTGTCTAGCCCTCAACCTTCTATCCACATGGATAGCTAACTGCATGGCAACTTGCAGAGTATCAGGTGCAGGGAATGCAATGAGCAAATCTTTAACCCTTTCACTCAAGCCTGCCAGAAACTGAAACTTGAATGCAGGGTCGTTCCACCTGACCTCTGCAGACCATCGTCTGAACAGGGTGCAATAACTCTTAGCATCAAGAGAACCCTGTTTGAGACGTCTCAAATGAAGAAAAATCCTGTCGTTTCCCCGAGAAACACTCAGGTAATCCTACCTTAGGTTCTTCATAGCGTTCTGCAGGGTATTTACTCACGTACTGCTGAAGACCGGCAACCTCCAGAGTCAACCCTTGCAAGCGTTGAGCAAGCTCCTGGATGGTACTCATACTGAAGAAAATCCAGGAAGAGGAGAGGAGAAGGAAAAAAACACCAAAAAAACTTTTTTTTCTTTTTTTTTAAACGGGGCTGGACATACTGTTATGTTCTGCAACTTAAAACTAAGGAATAGGAGGGAAAAGCTGTCCCTGAACTAAGGCTCAGCTTAACCCTATGCTGTGGTGGGTGCCCTATTCCTTGAGAATAGCCCCACCGAAACGGCTGCACTGACCTCAAACGAAGACCTGTAGGAAGGGGAAAGGGGTCCCTAAAAGATCTAAGGACTGGGAGCAAAAACAGGATACCTCCTAACAGAAAAGTTAGTTGCAGAAACGAAGATTAAAAGGAACAAAACTGGTACAACAAGAAGTCCCAGGATATCAATTGTCCAAAGCACAAAGAAAGTAACTAGGTAACTTAGCCAGAGCACGAGCGTAACAACACTGATGTCCAGCGGGGAAAGGGAGACAGGTGCTGAGTAATAGAGTGAAGAGATCACATGACCAAGACACCCAGCACCAGAAGAAAAGACTAGAAGCCAGCAAACCACAGCAAGATGGCCGATAGTAAAACAACATAGATTCTAACAATCACCTCCGGTCTATTCAACAACTATCAAAGGGGAAAATCCATAGAGCACAACGGGAGACAAGAAAATCAGAATAGTCCATCGGAATTTACTGCTACCCTGTGATTATCTCCCACCACAACAAGACTTCCCAGAAGTAGACCGACATCGTCCGAGATCGACTAAGGGACCACCACAGACTGAAGCTCTGGAGGTGGATAGTAATCTTGAAAGTTCCGATGGAGAAGAGCACACTGTTGTACTTCTCGAACCGGCAAGGAGAGGGATGTATCATCCTCAGGAGAATGAACTAAGTTCTGAGGCTCCAGAGTTTGTACCAAGGAGTACAGATGAAGTCCAATTCAGATCTGATGATCAAGCACCGGCCCCTGAAGAGACCGATCGACACTCAGGAGGAGTGGAATTACCAGACCGTGTGGAAACAAGTGACTCAGGAGAAGTACAGGAACTTACAGAGGCAGCTCCAAGAGCATCTGAGGAAGCATGGGAAATGAATGCGGCAGAAGAAACTCCTGTGACCGAAGAACTCGTGGTATCTGAGGAACAACACACCAGGAGGATGACAACTCGAGAAGTGAGGAGGCCCGTGATGCTGATGTATGAGACATTTGGTGAACCGAGTCAAGTGCCAAGGACTGTCGACTGGAAACATGTATCTATGCCTGCGGACCAGGTAAGCCCACTTGAGTGGTATACACCACCGAGAGGCAGTGTGGAAGATGTTGCCTACTGGAAAGACTTGTTGTCATGCTTTGATTTTCCTTAAAAGACTTTGCAGAAACAAAGAACTGTTAAAGCATAGATAGAGAGAGCTGGTTGAAGACGTACGAAGAGCTCCAGCTGATGAGATGCTGATTGCTTTAATAGTGTCAATTGTTGTCTTCTTACAGGCATCCTACAAGAAAAAGGTTGTAAGAATAGGTTGTTATCAATGTTTATGAACGTTATACCAATTTGTCAATGCCAATTTGTATATAAAGCTATCCAACTTTCACCACTGTCTCAGAATTGGTCAGATTGACCAATTAAGATGAATGTCGAGGACGACATTCAAAAAGGAGGGAAGAGTGTGATATGCAGAAGTAGTGCTGTTGCTTTAAAAGCATTCAGCAACTACTAGAAGTAACACAAGCACATGAGACAGGAATTGTTGTGCTCCAGAAGCATCCAGCAACTAGAGGGGTAAACACAGTCACAGGAGAAGTGGAGTGTTTTAGCAGGGCCCCAGGGGAATTGTGGGGAAGTTTACTGTCAGGCTGGAGCCAGAGAGAAAGGTGGTGTGTGTGTTCTGCATCTGACAGAAGTGCTCCTGCAAGTGAAAAGGATTCAAGTCAGGAGTGAAGCTAAGTACAGGTCAGGTAGAGTTCTTGAACTAGCAGTGCAGAGTATTGTCAAGCAGAAAGATAAGGACTGTAAGAAATGGTGTCACAGGAATCATATTCATCAGCAAACCCTCTCCCCTCCTCCATCTCACTGTGCTGTAAAGAATGCTGTGTTCATTAATGTGCCTTTGCATTAGAACTGTGCTGTCCTGTACTACTGGGAAGACTGTGAACTTCTGTGCTGCTAAGGAAACTGTACTGTTTGTCACTGGAGCCTGTTGCTCATGAGACTTAACTTGCACTGGCTTTGGGGCTTCTTATTAAAAGCTACTGTTCTACCGTATGAGGACTCTTGTCAAGTGTGTCTGGTCAGCAAGTGAAACAACCTACGTGTCTGTGCCTGAGGGTCAATACCCCTGTGTGCCTGAGAGAAGCTGCAGCACATGGTCTAGGGTCGCCCTGAGTAACGGTTCTCCCAGGATTCCAAAGAATTCATGTAACCTGTCTCGCCCCTATCGGAATCTAGCGACATGAGTGTAACATGAGGTTTTTCCAGCCCTCCAGTATGGAATAATGCTAGGCTGGAATTTCCCTTACTTCTGGAAGTTGAGGGAAGAAAGGTTAAAACAGCCACATCCTGTTAAAGCCCATGGCAAAAGAAAGACAAGGATGCTAGACCCTGAACCTCTTAGCAATGAAACAAAGTTGCCCGGGGGGGGTCTCCTTTTATACCCTTTTAATGTATTGGCAGGGAGCGCAGACACGGGAGCCATGTAAATAATATGCCAAATGGGGAGACGGAAAATGTGTTATCAGACATACCGGTTACACTGGATAATTTTGTCACCGCTCAGTTGAACGACCCTACTTCTGCGTTTGCTAGAGAATATGTAAAACTAATAAGTGGGGAAATGGTGTATCCAGGGGTCACACTGGCCTATCCTTACATGGCAATGCAAGATGACCAACTGTATCATGTAAGCAAACAATGTGATGACATTATTGAACTTCTTGAACAATTAGATTTTCCACAGCCATATAGGCGAACTGCGTTAAATTTAGCCCATATGCATTTTATGGGTGGATGTCATGAGAACATATTATAAAATGTTTTTTCTGGCCCGGTCTAAGAGCGGATGTTAGAGATTATTGTGCCTCCTGCCCACAGTGTCAGTACTCAGCACCCTCCCCAAAGTTCACTAGTGCCTCTGTTGAGGAGAGCTATAGGCTCAAATACTTAATTAACCTCCAGACATAGGAGATTGAGAGGAAAGACCCGCAAAGTGTATTATTTCACCTTACATAAGGTTGTTTAAATCAAAAAATGGCTGCCATTTCCTGTTTCATCACACCATGCTCTGTTCTGGGAGGAAGCTGCATTCTATAGAAGGACTAACCAACCACAGAGCGACACATCGCATGGACTATGCCCCCCTGATGACCTCATGGACTATGCCCCCCGATGACCTCATGGACTACGCCCCCCTGATGACCTCATGGACTACGCCCCCCTGATGACCTCATGGACTATGCCCCCTGATGACCTCATGTACTACGCCCCCCTGATGACCTCATGGACTACGCCCCCTTGATGACCTCATGGATCACGCCCCCTGATGACCTCATGGATCACGCCCCCTGATGACCTCATGGACTACGCGCCCTGATGACCTCATGGAGTACGCCCCCTGATGACCTAATGGACTACGCCCCCTGATGACCTCATGGACCACGCCCCCTGATGACCTCATGGATCACGCCCCCTGATGACCTCATGGACTACGCCCCCTGATGACCTCATGGACCACGCCCCCTGGACTAACCAATCAATACAGCTAGTTACTCACATTCTGGGCTAACCGAGCCCATATACAGCGTTTATATAAGTCTATGTTCGGGTTGAATAAACACTTGGAGCTGTGCCATAGCTGATCAAGGAGAGCTTACATCCGACTGTGTGTGTGTCTGATGTTATTCTTTCTTGCATGCACTTGATCATATCCATTAGGCCAGGAGCAGGCAACGAGTGAACATATCAAAGTGTTCACGCTAACATTTTTGGCGCCCAAAGTGGGGCCAGCAGAGGGAGAAGCCCTACACCCTTAGGACCGGCGATTGGAACGGCAGGACGCACTGAATACCCCGAGCCAGGAGACTGATCACCTCCATAACCAAACACGGTAAGTCTGCTGATTTATATAATCTGTAGTCTTTTCCTGTGTTCCTCGGGGTATCCTGTGCTGATTTCCTGACTGTGTCCGGTTTTATAGGTATCTGTAAGACGGCAGAAGGGTCTCTCCGCTGCTGGCCATTTTAATTGCGGAAGAACCGTCACATGCTCAGTTGCCTGCTGCCTGTTATGTGTCGTGTTGAGGGGAGATTGACTGGTATTTAAAGGGAGCAAGTGGGTTTTTGAGCGGTATCTGGAGAAATAAAAGGATATTGTCTGTGGTATAGTTCACGTTTGTCGCCTGTGATACGATTTCCGTTCTGGTGGAGAAAGTAGGGGTACTTAGCCTGGTGTGATGGACTCGGCGTGGCCTAGAGTGATTTGACTCGGCCTGGTACCGACACGGAGCCTGGAGTGAGGGACTCGGCCCGGAGCCTAGTAAATTGAGTTTCGGCACGTAGCCTAGAATGAGTGACTTGGTGCGCGGCCTGTTAATTGGATTAATACGAGGTGTTTTATTTATTATATATATATATATATATATATATATATATATATATATATACTTAAATCAGACAGGGATCATGTGGCAGGAGGGAGACAGATAGAAAGTGTATGCTGCAGACTCAGTTTTCCTTTAGAATCTCAGGTTTGAGTCATCCTCCCCCGTCTTATTGTTTGTTTTGTGTTTATCTTGGTCTATATAGAGAAAGATGGAGAAATTAATGAAGTTTTGTCGTATTGGCACTAAGCCAAATTCAGATGGCAAGTTAGACCCGTGTGCATTAGTCGCGACTCGTGAAGGGAAAAGTCACATTAAACAATGTAAAAAGCTTATGAAATTGTGTGGAATGCCAGAAGGGGGAAGGTTACAGCCCCTGGAGTGGAAGACTGTCTTAAAACAAAGAAAAGGTACTTTAGAATGTAATGTATTGTTGTCTACTGCTAGGGCATGGGAAAGAGTCTCTGAAAGTTTGTATAGAGAAAATTGGGTAGAAGAGGAAAGGAAAAAGGACAGAGTTTTGAGTTATGTGTATTACAAAAATGTATCCTGTGAGCGGCCACCGCCGTATAATGGTGGTGATGGTGGCACATTGCCATGTGCTGTTTTTGGCGGCAGCCATTTTGTGGATGGCACATGTGCTGTTTCTGGCTGCAGCCATTTTGTGGATGGCAAATGTGCTGTTTCTGGCGGCAGCCATTTTGTGGATGGCAAATGTGCTGTTTCTGGCGGTGGCCATTTTGTGGATGGCAAATGTGCTGTATCTGGCGGCAGCCATTTTGTGGATGGCAAATGTGCTGTTTCTGGCGGCAGCCATTTTGTGGATGGCATATGTGCTCTTTCTGGTGGTGGCCATTTTGTGGATGGCACATGTGCTCCTTCTGGCGGCAGCCATTTTGTGGATGGCAAATGTGCTGTTTCTGGCTGCAGCCATTTTGTGGATGGCAAATGTGCTGTTTCTGGCGGCAGCCATTTTGTGGATGGCAAATGTGCTGTTTCTGGCGGTGGCCATTTTGTGGATGGCAAATGTGCTGCCTCCGATGGCGGCCATCTTGGAATGTTGCCTCAGATCATACAAACTGAGCCATATCATCATGTAACTGACATAGATCTGGCTAAGTCGAGTGAGGCACAATCCAGGAATATACACACGACTTTCGGTGGTGAACATACTAGGCAAATGCTACACACCACAAGACCAGATCCTTTTTACCCAGTAATGACCACTAATGGCCAGTACTATACTCCTTCGGGAAGTGAACAGGCTTTACCCATGTTACCTGTCACAACAGTGTCCAGTGGCCCACCGACCCTTTCACCTAACACTCTCATCGTGAGCCCAGCTATTCTCCCACCTGGATCATCCCCAGCACCGACCCTTTCCACTGTCACTTCCACTGGCAACTCAGCCTCACGTCCACACGAGTTACTTCAAGCAGCTACTTCTCCTCCCAACATTTCCGCTACAACAGCACTCTCACGCAGTCTACTTAACTCTATTCCCAGTACCTCACAGCCCCTCTCGCAGCCGAGCGCACACCTGTATGGAACGGCGGCCACTGAACCAAGGAGGGGCTCAATCTGGGGAGGGGACACCACCATCACAGGAAGCACAAAGGGGAGGGAATGTTGGCAACCCATTTTTGAAAAGGAACTTCCTGAGGGACCCTTGTTAGTGGTGGGTAAGGGTGACATAACGACAATGGAAACGGATGCTATTGTTAATGCTGCCAACCCTCGGTTAGAGCACAACGGAGGTGTGGCTGGAGCCATAGTGGAAGCAGGAGGGGCGACTATTCAAACTGACAGTCGAATCATTGTTGAGTCGCGTGGTCAGATAGCTGTTGGGGACATAGCGGTGACTAAATCTGGCAATCTTCCTTGCAGAATGATCATACACGCTGTAATCCCTACTTTTGACCCTATTCATCCAGATGTCAGTGCTCGACAACTACCCGCGGCAATACCTCGTATCTTAGAGTATGCAAATATTAGTGAACAGATTGAGACCTTGACAATTCCTGCCATTGATGTTGGCATCTTCGGGTTCCCTGTTCATGCGTGTGCAAGGGAGATTGTTGGAATTATAATGAACAAGTGTAGCCCCCCAAGCATTTGCTGCCTCTCTGAAATCATGTTAATTAGTAATGAGGACAGGACTGTTAAAGCTTTTAAGACTGCCTGCATCACCTGGACTCCACCCCATGATATAGGAGCTGCCCAAATAGAGCCCCTCATTCCAGGACTGTTACCTCCTCCTGCTCCTCATACACCTGTACTTCCAGTGCCATCTCTACTCCTGCCTCAGGTGCTACCACCAACTGTGCCAACGCCCACGTCTGAGGAGCCCACCCTTTAAGTCAAGTTTACACCCCAGCAAGCTGCTACTCTGCTGAACCAACTCCCAGATCCAGAAAAACAGCCGATGCCTTTATATAGAAGCATGCTTCAAATCCAAAGGAATTACTCAGCCACATGGCAAGATCTAATTTCCCTGGCAAATCTTAAAGCAGGCGATGCATATTGGCCTGTTATGGACACTGCATTTAATGATGCCTCACTTGTCAGTGACACTACATGGGACTCTGGTGTTCAGTTCTGCCAACAACTTAAGACATGGGCCTCGGATAAATTGGCTGATCAGTCAACATCTTTCAAGGACGTCACGCAAGAACCAGGGGAATCGGTGGAGAGATATCATGCTCGTCTAACGCAAATGTTTAATGACCTTGGCTTCAGTAACCAAATAAAAGTTCAACGGACACTGCTCATTTCCTCTTTTGTTGAGGGCCTTCGGGAAGCTCTGAGGAAGCAATTTCAAGCAATTAGACCTGAATATGCTACATTGGATCCTAAGGATGTCTTAACGATAGCTAAGGGATTCGAAAAAAAACACTCCCTGAGAAATCTATGACAACCTCAAACAGAAAGACCCATATTCTATGGACTGATGTGCAACACCAAACCCAGAAACCTCCATTATCTCGTACCAAAGATGTCTGTTTCAATTGTGGTAATCCAGGTCACCAAAGACGGGATTTTAGGGCCCCTCTTCAAGGACGCAGATTCAGAAACCGCAATGAGGATAATCGCAGATTCAACTATCCTCGACGCAATGACCAATACTACGAACGACCACCACAAGCTCGGATACATCCAGATACCAATCACACCGCTGCTCTGATGGATCTAAATATCCAGTAGGACAAGGGCAAGCCCGTGTCCACTACTTTGGCTTCTATATCTGGTCCAATAGCCAAAGTAACTATCAACGTTCAAGGCAAACCCTTACCGTTCCTTGTGGACACCGGTGCAGCCAGAAGTGTTATCAGATTACAGGACCTGCCTTTTCCCGACCTGATATCCTCTGAAGCCGTGACATGCGTGGGAGTAGATGGCAAGCCTACTTCTAACAAGCTCACCCGCAAAATACAGGTTGGACCATACGAAGATGTGTTTATGCATCTTGTGGTGTCCCCCACTTGTCCTACTAACCTTCTGGGAGCAGACCTTCTTCAAAAGTTAAGAGCGACCATCGCCTATTCATCAGATGGTCTCACCATCACCATCACTGACCAGCTCGAGCCGAGTGAAGAGTGTCAACTTCAAGCCGCACCTCTGCTGATGATGATGGACGAAGCTGCTAACACCACCTCAAGTGTTCCACCAGAAGTGATGTCACAGGTCCCATCTACTCTATGGTCTACTGGCCCTGAAGATATTGGACGTCTTGCTGTACCTCCAGTATGGGTCATTCTTAAACCTGGAGCTCAACTCCCTAGGGTGCCCCAATACCCACTCAAATCTGCCCAGGAAGAGTCTTTAGGCACTCAAATCAAGGCTCTCCTGGAAAATGGGGCACTAGTCAAATGTAACTCTCGCTGTAACACGCCCTTGTTTCCAGTAAAGAAAAGGACATTAAAGGGAGAAGCCCCGAAGTACCGCATGGTTCAAGATCTCCGAGCTGTTAACGCTGCAACTGTACTAGAAAGTCCCATTGTGCCCAATCCACATACATTGTTGTAAGAAATACCATCAGATGCAAAACGTTTCACTGTCATCAATCTGGCCAATGCTTTCTTCAGCGTACCACTACACCCAGAAGATTGGTATCTGTTTGCCTTCACTTACAGAGGATCACAATACACCTGGATGGTCTTACCACAAGGAGCACAGAACTCACCAAGCCATTTCTCTCAGGCCCTTGCCTCTTGTCCGCTGCACCATCCTCAACCCGTCCACGCTACTTCCTCTTTCCAGGGGGATGTGGATGATGATACTGATGCTCTAGATGAAGATGCCTTTGCACACTCAGAGGATCATGATTGTCTCAAACAGATGCAGGAAGAAGCTGCCTCCAAGAGAAATGTGTCTGAAGACCCACTCCCGCATGCTGACCTGACGTTCTTCACCGATGGTTCCAGATTTGCAGATGAAACTGGAAGATTCCATACGGGATATACCGTGGTTACACATGACCAGGATTCATTTAGAAAAGAGAAAGCAGCTGTGTACGTGTCTCAAGACACTGAAGAAGGGCCTCAAAGCCCTCTTATTAAATTTATCCATTTACATCAAGAAAAGACATTGGATGATGAAAAGAAGTCGTGGCAAGAAGCAGGAGCTAAAAAGGATGAAGATGGAGTCTGGAGGAAGAAAAAAAAGATCTGTCTACCTCGTAATCTGTACCCCTCGGTGACAGAATGGGCACACGGAATCACCCATAGAGGCAAGAATCAGATGAATGACTTGATTTGGAAGACTTATATGGCACCTGGAATTTCTACTGTCACCCAAAAATATTGCAAGTCCTGCTTTGTGTGTGCAACATGCAATCCAGTACCGCCTCAGAAAGTTACTCAGAAACATTTGGCTAAACCACTCTATCCCTTTTTAAAGAATTCAAATCGATCATATTCAAATGACAAAAGTTCTCGGGATGTCCTGAAGCCTATCCAGTAACCAACATGACTGCCAGAGTGACTGTTAAGAGACTTATGACTGAGGTAGTGTGCAGATATGGAATCCCAGAGATAGTTGAGAGTGACCAAGGACTCGCATTCATTGCAGCACTGACTAAGGAACTATGGACATTAGTAGGGGCCGATTTAGGTTTATGTAGCACCCTGAGGATTCGGCTGCTACAGGGGTATTGCACCTCAACCCAGAGGTGTGGTATTCCACTCCCGGGTAAGGATGGAGTGTGGAACTGAGCTCAGTTAGCTGCATGCACTACACACATCCCATTTCCGGAGGACAGACCAATGGTACTCCCACTTAATAATGTGCAGGTACGACCGAGTCTGTCCTTGGCTGGAGTGGGAGGGGGGGTGGTACATCCCAGTAGTGTAGGGGCAGATAGGGGGAGCAGCCTGGGTAAAGTTAGGAGCTCATTGGGTGCTGGTCACCTGAGCTCACACATAGAGGGAGTATTTAAGGTGGGCACCATCTAAGATCAGGGTCAGTCTGTGAGAAGTCAGTCAGACAGGCAGACAGCAGCCAGTCAGCCTGTTGTAGTGAAGACTTTGCAGAGCAGTGGAAGAAAGCAGAGGAGCAGAGCAGCCCCAGGCCCAGAGTGAGAGAGGAGAGAACGAAAGACCCAGAGGGGGAGAAAGAAGGAACTCTGAGAGCCCAAATACAACCACAGGGTGAAGAGTTGGCAACAGGGTACCGGATCCCAAACTGGTGGGGGCTACAGCATACCTCAGCCAGAGACCGGAGGCCGTGGGCAGCATCTGCCACGGCCACCCACCAAATCCACCCGGAAGGCAGACCACGCATAGGGTCAGGGAACCCAGAGGCAAGGGTTCGCCAACAAGAGGCCCGAGGGAGCCGGACATAGGTGGATCCCTGGTGGGGAAGGCCAGAGACGAGGACAGGACAGAAAGGGAGCTCAGAACCACGCTCCAGAACTACTTGGGGGTTGGCCGAGTCCAGGACCTGGTGGACGCAGCGCGGCTCGGGTGGTCACTCAAGGCCGGAGTGACCGGTACAAGAACAGCAGTAAGTAAAGAACCCTGAACTGCACAACCCGACTCTGACTCTAATTACCATCTTCCCTGCACTTCCACAACCACCATCCTCTGCACCTGACCCCCTGAGGCTATACCCTTCCCGTTGGGGGTTATACCACCTAAGCTGCACAAACACCATCAGCCTCAGCGGACCCTGCTGCAGCGGCGGCCGTAGTGACCGCAATTCAACGGGTGGCGTAGTCGACATAAAGAACTTTAGTAACATCAGTAAGGACTGCCACACACTGAGCTTGACACCCTGGGCACGGACCGGGTCACCGCCACTCGGAGACTACAACCCCCATCTGATCCGGCTCCGGGTATCCCTAACAACACTGGCCCAGGGGGCGCGTCAACTTTGGCGTAGTCGGCAGGATAACGTGCCCGCAACAACCGGGTACTGCGTGCCTGAAGAAAAGTACACCGTTACCTTAAAAAGAAGTCTCCTGCCGGTTCCGGAGGGTCCCCGCCATCGGGCCCCATCACAGGTCGTTTCCCGCCGGTTGTCCGCCATTTGCAGCTTTTTCCCGCCATCCATGGAGTTTCCCGCCACTGGGAGACGATTCCCGCCATTTCTGAAGATTTCCCGCCTTGGGGGAGCGGACGCCATTATGGGCGTGCCAGAGGGTGGCAAGAGGCCACCTCCCATCGTGGGCCAGGTCGAGGAATGGCGCCAAAAGCGGAAACCGCCCCCACCAACAGAGACTGTGATGCTGGAAGTGTCCATCAGCGTAAGAGAACTGCCCCTGGAACTGAAGTTGTCCCGGGACCACCCTCAATGTGGGCGGAGACAGAAGAAGAGAACAAAGATGGGTGTCGCCTGGAGCAGTCTGGAGAGAGCGCACCCGGAGACAAGACGTCTGGAAGAGAGTCCAGAGAGAGCCTACCCAGAGATGGAGGGAGAGCCAGGCAGCACCGACCCAGTGGTCAGGAGCCTGATGCGGGCCGCTACTCCAGGCAGCACCGACCCAGTGGTCAGGAGCCTGTTGCCGGTCGCCATTCCAGAAGGCCGGCTGGAGACAGCGGGAGGAGAGCAGAGCAGCACCGACCCGTTGGTCAGGAGCCTGCTAGAAGCAACGACCCCACTAGGCTTAGTGGAGGTCTTGGCACAGCTCCCCCGAGATCGGGAGTGTGCACAGACTGCGCTGGAGGGCCTCGCACGGAGGATGGCCCGGGTGCAGCGAGAGACGTTGGCGGAGTGGAGCCGAGAGATGGCCCAGCAGACCGAGACTCGTCAGCGGAGCACGCCACCCGAGACGAGGAGACAGACCGCCTCTGAGGATGGCGCAGGAGGACTGAAGGCCGGAGACGGCGCCGAGAAGGGAGCCGAACGAAAGGAGGCAGGTAAAGGGGACGTCTCTACCCCAAACCGGGAAACCGCGTACCTGCCCCAGCTCCCCGTCGCAGAGCCCGAAGTATCCCCTGCCGTGCCCGTCGCTGCAACGTCACCGCCGCAGACTAGGCCTCAAACGGGAGCCGCGACCCCTGTGACGTCACACGCCTCGACCCCGAGCGTGACCAAGCAGGAAGTACCATCGGCCTGGTCGCAAGGCCTAGTACCCCCGGGCGCCGCAATACCAACAGCGCCCCCTACCTCCGCGGAGCCCCCGGCCTGGTCGCAGGGCCAAGTAACACAGGGCGCCGCCGTCCTTACGGTGCCCTTTACTTTCAAAGTGCCCCAGGCCTGGTCGCAAGGCCTGGTTAACCCGGGCGCCGCTACCACCACGGCGCCCATAACACCTAAAGTACCGCACCTGGGTGAGGACCTGTTCGCCCAGCATACGTGCCCGGATGGGCAGCCCTTCGTATGGCCCCAGGAATACATCCAGCTGGAGCTGCAAAAAGCAAGGGCCATGTGCGAACCCCTGATCCCGGCTCCAAAGCCCATGAAGAGGATCTCGCCCCCGCTAGAAGAGACCCAGTTTGAGTGGGATCCCACCGGAGAAGACCTCATGGGGTTCACTCAGGAGACTCGGGCAGCCGCAGCGGAGCGTGCAGAGTGCTGCCGCCAGCAGCTCGAGGTCTTTGAGAGGGAGCGGAGAGAGAGGCGGGTCCGGGAACAGCAAGCCCAAGTCAGGAGCGCGGAGCAGAAGAGCCGGACCAGGAGAGACCCCCGTGCAGCGCATGGTCCCCGTACCATCGGGACTGTGATAAAGTTCAATCTGCAGCATGGGTGGGGTTTCATCAGGGATCACCGCACCCCAGGCGACGTCTTCGTGACCAGGAGAGACGTTGAGTCCCACCTACCGGAGGGACACAGAGGACGTGACCTGTATTTAGGGGACGAGGTCACCTTCACCCGGCACAAGTGTGCCAAAGGACCCTACGCCCTCCATGTGCATCGCCTGACGGAGGAGGAGCTGCGGTGTGAGGAGGAGCAAGAGGACCCGGACGGGTCTGAACCAGAACCTGGAACCAATCACAAAGAAAGAGCAGGAGGACGCCGTCGTTGAGTACGGTAGTATAGAGACTGTATATAGTTGCCCGTCGGGGCACAGTGAACCGTTGCTGCTAATATAGTCCCCGTTGGGACCAGAGAATTGAACTGTTAACCCCATGTGTCCCTATTCCCACTGGCCGAGGACTGAGAGCGGCCATATCCCCTTGTATATAGTTGCGCTTCCTAAAGCGCCCCCTACCGGTTTTATAGGAAACTGTTGTTTTTACTACAAGAGAGACTGTCGCACTTTACCCGGTCACAAGTTGCACCGTGACCGGAGGAGCCAGAAGCAAGAAAAGTCTACGAGAATGTTATTTATATGAAAAGTTTATTGCTGATATATATATATGATGTTTTATATGTTTATGTTTATGAAAAAAAATGTATGTTTTGGTGTTTTTTTATATCTTACAGCCCGAGGACGTGCTGTGATTTACCAGGGGGGAATGTAGCACCCTGAGGATTCGGCTGCTACAGGGGTATTGCACCTCAACCCAGAGGTGTGGTATTCCACTCCCGGGTAAGGATGGAGTGTGGAACTGAGCTCAGTTAGCTGCATGCACTACACACATCCCATTTCCGGAGGACAGACCAATGGTACTCCCACTTAATAATGTGCAGGTACGACCGAGTCTGTCCTTGGCTGGAGTGGGAGGGGGGGTGGTACATCCCAGTAGTGTAGGGGCAGATAGGGGGAGCAGCCTGGGTAAAGTTAGGAGCTCATTGGGTGCTGGTCACCTGAGCTCACACATAGAGGGAGTATTTAAGGTGGGCACCATCTAAGATCAGGGTCAGTCTGTGAGAAGTCAGTCAGACAGGCAGACAGCAGCCAGTCAGCCTGTTGTAGTGAAGACTTTGCAGAGCAGTGGAAGAAAGCAGAGGAGCAGAGCAGCCCCAGGCCCAGAGTGAGAGAGGAGAGAATGAAAGACCCAGAGGGGGAGAAAGAAGGAACTCTGAGAGCCCAAATACAACCACAGGGTGAAGAGTTGGCAACAGGGTACCGGATCCCAAACTGGTGGGGGCTACAGCATACCTCAGCCAGAGACCGGAGGCCGTGGGCAGCATCTGCCACGGCCACCCACCAAATCCACCCGGAAGGCAGACCACGCATAGGGTCAGGGAACCCAGAGGCAAGGGTTCGCCAACAAGAGGCCCGAGGGAGCCGGACATAGGTGGATCCCTGGTGGGGAAGGCCAGAGACGAGGACAGGACAGAAAGGGAGCTCAGAACCACGCTCCAGAACTACTTGGGGGTTGGCCGAGTCCAGGACCTGGTGGACGCAGCGCGGCTCGGGTGGTCACTCAAGGCCGGAGTGACCGGTACAAGAACAGCAGTAAGTAAAGAACCCTGAACTGCACAACCCGACTCTGACTCTAATTACCATCTTCCCTGCACTTCCACAACCACCATCCTCTGCACCTGACCCCCTGAGGCTATACCCTTCCCGTTGGGGGTTATACCACCTAAGCTGCACAAACACCATCAGCCTCAGCGGACCCTGCTGCAGCGGCGGCCGTAGTGACCGCAATTCAACGGGTGGCGTAGTCGACATAAAGAACTTTAGTAACATCAGTAAGGACTGCCACACACTGAGCTTGACACCCTGGGCACGGACCGGGTCACCGCCACTCGGAGACTACAACCCCCATCTGATCCGGCTCCGGGTATCCCTAACAACACTGGCCCAGGGGGCGCGTCATTTACATACTCCATATCACCCCCAGAGCGGTGGTAAAGTAGAAATGGCACCTGGAAAAACAAAATACTGAAAGCCAGTCAGGAGGTCAAACTTCCTTGGACAGACATTTTGCCCATTGCCTTATATTCAGTCAGAAACACTCCAAGAGGTCCCACTAAACTTACACCATATGAGATTCTTTTTGGGGGGCCTCCAAGGTTGGGTCAATATTTTCCACAACAGCTAGCCTTAGGTAGTGATACTCTTGTAAATTATGACATTGCCCTTACTAAAGAATTGTCAGTAACACATGCACAAGTTTTATCATCCATTCCAGATCCAGATTTTAGTGAAGGTACTCACACTTTCCAACCTGGTGACTACGTGCTGGTAAAGAAGTTCACCAGAAAGACATCCCTGGAGTTGAAATTTGAGGGTCCCTACCAAGTGCTCCTGACCACTCCTACTTTAGTCAAACTTGAAGGAAGACCGACGTGGATACACGCCTCCCACTGCAAGAAGTTCTTGCCTTCATCAGAACCTTCTACATAATGTTGCATATCCTTTACTTTGTGTGTTGTGCCATTCTATACTCATTTGTAGGAGGACAACAGGTCGCAATCACCCAAGCAAGAGGGGTGACACTTAACACTGATGGGTGAGGGAACCACAGTAGGGACAGAAGGTTAATAAAGTATTTAGGGGGGACTGTTGAGGAGAGCTGTAGGCTCAAATACTTAATTAACCTCCAGACATAGGAGATTGAGAGGAAAGACCCACAAAGTGTATTATTTCACCTTACATAAGGTTGTTTAGATCAAAAGATGGCTGCCATTTCCTGTTTCATCACACCATGCTCTGTTCTGGGAGGAAGCTGCATTCTATAGAAGGACTAACCAACCACAGAGCGACACATCGCATGGACTATGCCCCTCTGATGACCTCATGGACTACGCCCCCCTGATGACCTCATGGACTACGCCCCCTGATGACCTCATGGACTACGCCCCCCTGATGACCTCATGGACTACGCCCCCTGATGACCTCATGGACTATGCCCCCTGATGACCTCATGTATCACGCCCCCTGATAACCTCATGGATCACACCCCCTGATGACCTCATGGACTACGCCCCCTGATGACCTCATGGACTACGCCCCCCTGATGACCTCATGGATCACGCGCCCCTGATGACCTCATGGACTATGCCCCCCTGATGACCTCATGGACTACACCCCCTGATGACCTCATGGACCACGCCCCCTGGACTAACCAATCAATACAGCTAGTTACTCACATTCTGGGCTAACCGAGCCCATATACAGTGTTTATATAAGTCTATGTTCGGGTTGAATAAACACTTGGAGCTGTGCCATAGCTGATCAAGGAGAGCTTACATCCGACTGTGTGTGTGTCTGATGTTATTCTTTCCTGCATGCACTTGATCATATCCATTAGGCCAGGAGCAGGCAACGAGTGAACATATCAAAGTGTTCACCCTAACATCTCTACATATTGTTGAAGTGCCATTTGAAAGCATCGCAATGCATCTGGTGGGACCTATTGTTAAATATGCTTGTGTAGCGCCCCGAGGGTTCGGCCGCTACAGGGGTATTGCACCTCAGACCAGAGGTGTGATATTCCACTCCCAGGTAAGGATGGAGTATGGACCAGGGCTCAGTTAGCTGCATGCAGCACACACACCCCATTTCCGAGGGACAGCTCAACGGTGCTCCCACTAGACAGAAGTGCAGGCACGACCGACCATGTCCCTGCTGGAGTGGGGAGGGAGGGGTGGAACACCCAGTGCTGTAGGGGCAGATAGGGGGCGGTTCCTGAGCATAGATAGGAGCCCATTGGTTGCTGGTCACCTGGGCTCATGGTCAGAGGGAGGTATAAAAGGTGGGCACCATCTTAGCTCTGGGTCAGTTCAGCCAGAGGAGAAAACAGGGAGTAGAGGCTCTGTAGGAGCTCTACTCCAGGAGGGCCTAGTGAGAGGCCGAGGAGGAGGTGAAGGGGAGCTGAGATTCTGGCTCATCTCAGCTCCAAGAGAAAGGAACAGAAAGGAACAGAAACAGAAAGGAACTGCAAAGAAAGATAGAGAGAAACAGAAGGGCTCAGGAACAAGAAGGTGGAAGGGACCCTAAGAACCCACGAGAATCCAGGGTGCAGGGTCAGGCAGATTAAGGGTACCGGATCCCAAGTTGGTGGAGGAGAAACAACCCTCAGCCAAAGACCGGTCGTCGTGATCATCTATTGGTGCGACACCTCATCAAACCTGCTAGGAAGGCACCATATAGGACAGCGGAGGACGGGGCCCACGTTTAACCGCACAAGTCCGCGGCAGCTGGACAAAAGTGGGTCACTGGTGAGGCAGGCCAGAGAAAGGATTAAAGGGGGTCCTGTGCCATACTCCTGAACTGCTTGGGAGTTGACCGAGCCCCACACCTGGTGGACGCAGCACGGCTCGGGCGGTCACTGCTGACAGAAGTGACCCGGAACAAATGAACTGTGAGTAAAGACCCTGGACTGTAACTTGTTGTCTGTGTGTTCCTTCGCGCCTCCAGCACTACCGGTACTGGGACTCTCACCACCATCACTCCCACCATCCACTACACTGCCCTGGGGCCGCACTCTTCCCGTGGGGAGTCACACCATCCCAGCTGCATTCATCATCAGCCCCAGCGGACTGCCTTGCAGCGGCGGTTCCTAATAACTGCAATCCACGGGTGGCGTAGTCGGACATTATTTGAAGCACGTAACGGACTACCATTGGCCTGACCACCCTGAGCCGCGGGACCGGGCCGCCACTACTACTACCCCCATCGTTCCCCTATCGCCCGGATCCGCGTGCCCCACGGCCCAGGGGGCGAGTCAGCTTTGGCATAGTCGGCAGGATTTCGTGCCCGCTTACCACGGGTACTGCGCGCCTGAAAAGAGACTGTTTCACGGTACTAAAGATGGCGCCCGCCCCAGAAGAACGAGCGCCATAATGTGCGTGCCAAAAGACCACAGGAGGCCGCCTCCCATCGTGGGCCGGGTCCCAGAATGGCGCCAAAGAGGAAGCCCGCCCCCAACAACCATGAGCACTGCTGTGGAAATGTCCATCAACGTGGGGGGCTGCCCCTGAGAGTGATTGTCAGCAGAATGCCCCAGGACCACCCCCCATGGGGGCGGATAGGAAAGAAAACTGCGGGGCGGGGGGTGGTCTGGATCAGTCCAGACAGACCGCACCCGGGAATGGACGCCCTGAGCAGCACCAGCCTCCTGGCCCGAAGCCTGCTGCAGGCCGAACCGCTCTGCAGCCTAGCAGAAGTCCTAGCACAGCTCCCCAGAGATCCGGAGCGTGCGCAAGCTGCACTGGAGGACCTGGAGCGGAGGATGGTCCGGGCGCAGCGGAGTGCACTCACCGAGTGGAGAGAGGAACTGGCCCGGCAGGCCGAGACCCACCAGCGACAGGCCTCAGCCGCACCCCGGGGTTTGCCTGCCTCTGAGGACGGCGCAAGAGGAGAGAGGACCGGAGGCGACGCCGCGGAGGGAGCCACGAGGACTGAGGCAAGTGAAGGGGACGTTACCACCCCAAGCCCAGCACCCGCAAGCCTGCCCTAGCCTCCCGTCGCAGCACCAGAAGCCCCACTCACCGCATCTGTTGCCGCGCCGCCACTGCTCCCAGCTAGGCCTCAAGCGGCGAGCGCTGCGGCCACGCCCCGCCCAGCGCCACGCCCCTTGACCCCGGGCGCCGTAAAGCAGGAAGCATCATCGGCCCGGTCGCAAGGCCTGGATGACCCGAGCGCCATCGCCAAGCCTGCGCCCCTGTCCCGGATGGGACTGCCACCTAGCACAGCCACAAGACCCCCGGCCTGGTCGCAAGGCCGAGTGCCCCCAGGCGCTGCTCCCAGATCAGGTCCCCCCACTATACCATCGCTGGGCGTGGACCTGTTTGCCCATCATACCGGTCCGGATGGACTGCCGCTGGAGTGGCCGGTTGAAGTGACTGGCAATCAGCCATGGAAGGCCCAGCCCCCGCGCGAGCCTCTGATACCGGCTCCTGAACCCGTCGAGGTCACCCTACCCCCACTAGAAGACGTCCAATTTGCGTGGGACTCCACCGGCGAGAACTTGATGGGGTTCTCTCAAGAGACCCGGGCAGACGCGGTCCGTCGTCTGGAGGCCTGTCACCAGCAACTGGCGACCTTTGAGTGGGAGCGACGAGAGAGGCGCGTCAGGGAGGAACGGCTCCAAGCCCAGAGTGCTGAACAAAAGTGCAAGGCCCACCAAGACCCCCAAGCAGCCCGTGGTCCCCGAATCACAGGGACCATAGTCAAGTTCCACATGGAGAACGGCTGGGGCTTCATCAGGGGCCCAGAAACCGCAGGCGACGTCTTTGTGACCCGCAGGGACGTGGAGAGTCATCTACCGGAGGGACATCGTGGCCGTGACCTGTACCCTGGTGATGTGGTCGCCTTTACCCGCCACGTAGGTGCAAAAGGACCATACGCCCTACATGTCCATCGGCTCACCGAGGAGGAGCTACAACACCGCCTTTGAGGAGAGCCAAGAGGACCCGGACGGGTCTGAAGAACCATATGAGGAGGAAGAAGGAGCATATGGAGGACACCGCTACTAGTAAGTAGCAAAAGCATATGTGTAAATAGTTACCCATCGGGGTAAAAGAACTGTTTCCAGAGAGTGTGTGGTCCCCGTTGGGACTGTTAAGAGACTGTTACCTGTGTGCCCCTTATCCCTAACCAGGCTGAGGACTGTGAGCAGCCATTCCCCTTCCCAAAACTGGCCGAGGACTGAGAGCGGCCACCCCTTGTATATAGTTGCGCTTCCTAAAGCGCCCCCTACTGGTTTTATAAAAAGACTACCACGTCTACCTCGGGACAGCAAGTCCCTCGTGTTTACAAGTTTGCCAAAGTTCCTGCACTTACAAGAAGAGTGCACACCTGGTCGCAAGTTGCACCGCCGCCAGGATCCAAGAATGTGTTGTAAAAATGTTTTCCTGCAAATGTTTTATATGAAAAGTTTTTATATGCTGCTAGATAGTAATGTGAATGTTTTCTAATTGTGTTTATATGTCAAGAGTTCCAGAAGTATTAGTAAGCGTTTTATAATAGTGTGACAAGAAAAGAAAAGCGTTTCCCATAAAGGGAATTGAACCATGTTGCCTGTTTTCTGATGTGAAAAGTTTTAAAAAGTTTGCATGTCCTGTAATTAACTGTTTTGCTCTTTTCCAGCCCGAGGACGTGCTGTGCTTTACCAGGGGGGAATGTAGTGCCCCGAGGGTTCGGCCGCTACAGGGGTATTGCACCTCAGACCAGAGGTGTGATATTCCACTCCCAGGTAAGGATGGAGTATGGACCAGGGCTCAGTTAGCTGCATGCAGCACACACACCCCATTTCCGAGGGACAGCTCAACGGTGCTCCCACTAGACAGAAGTGCAGGCACGACCGACCATGTCCCTGCTGGAGTGGGGAGGGAGGGGTGGAACACCCAGTGCTGTAGGGGCAGATAGGGGGCGGTTCCTGAGCGTAGATAGGAGCCCATTGGTTGCTGGTCACCTGGGCTCATGGTCAGAGGGAGGTATAAAAGGTGGGCACCATCTTAGCTCTGGGTCAGTTCAGCCAGAGGAGAAGACAGGGAGTAGAGGCTCTGTAGGAGCTCTACTCCAGGAGGGCCTAGTGAGAGGCCGATAAGGAGGTGAAGGGGAGCTGAGATTCTGGCTCATCTCAGCTCCAAGAGAAAGGAACAGAAAGGAACAGAAACAGAAAGGAACTGCAAAGAAAGAGAGAGAGAAACAGAAGGGCTCAGGAACAAGAAGGTGGAAGGGACCCTAAGAACCCACGAGAATCCAGGGTGCAGGGTCAGGCAGATTAAGGGTACCGGATCCCAAGTTGGTGGAGGAGAAACAACCCTCAGCCAAAGACCGGTCGTCGTGATCATCTATTGGTGCGACACCTCATCAAACCTACTAGGAAGGCACCATATAGGACAGCGGAGGACGGGGCCCACGTTTAACCGCACAAGTCCGCGGCAGCTGGACAAAAGTGGGTCACTGGTGAGGCAGGCCAGAGAAAGGATTAAAGGGGGTCCTGTGCCATACTCCTGAACTGCTTGGGAGTTGACCGAGCCCCACACCTTGTGGACGCAGCACGGCTCGGGCGGTCACTGCTGACAGAAGTGACCCGGAACAAATGAACTGTGAGTAAAGACCCTGGACTGTAACTTGTTGTCTGTGTGCTCCTTCGCGCCTCCAGCACTACCGGTACTGGGACTCTCACCACCATCACATCCACTACACTGCCCTGGGGCCGCACTCTTCCCGTGGGGAGTCACACCATCCCAGCTGCATTCATCATCAGCCCCAGCGGACTGCCTTGCAGCGGCGGTTCCTAATAATCGCAATCCACGGGTGGCGTAGTCGGACATTATTTGAAGCACGTAACGGACTACCATTGGCCTGACCACCCTGAGCCGCGGGACCGGGCCGCCACTACTACTACCCCCATCGTTCCCCTATCGCCTGGATCCGCGTGCCCCACGGCCCAGGGGGCGAGTCACTTGGGGACATCATTATATACTGGTAATCTTAGACTATGCCACCCGATATCCAGAACCTATATCTCTAAGGAATATGGCTGCAAAAACAATTGCAAGAGAGCTGGTATATGCATTTACCAGGGTTGGAATCCCTAAAGAGATCCAAATGGATCAGGGTATCCCATTTATGTCAAAGGTTACCAAAGAATTATGTAGACTATTCAGGATCAAGCATCTTCGTACATCTGCTGGCTTGGTAGAAAGATTTAATAAAACTCCTAAACACATGTTAAAAAAAGTGGTCAACAAAGATGGCAAAGATTGGGATTGTTTGCTTCTGTATTTAAAGCGCACCTGTCAGCAGGATTGTGATCAGTGAACTACATACACTGTCAGGTAGGCGGCATTACACTGATTAAAATGATAGCTTGGTTGATGAAATCCATCCTGTGGTTCTTGTGTAATCTTTACTTTCAGTTTGGAGATAATGATATGACCGTGCTCTGGGGCGACCTGTGGGGGGGCGCTCTATCTTGTGATCTGCTTACATATTCATCTGTATGCTCTTATGACAGCTCACTGATTGATCACTGACCTGCCTCCTATTTTACCTAGCCCCGCACTACTAGATGCATTATGTAAAATAGGAGGCAGGTCCGTGAAGGCACAGTGAGCTGTCATAAGAGCATACAGATGAATATATAAGCAGCGCACCAGATAGAGCGCCCCCCACAGGCTGCCCCGGAGCACAACATATCATTATCTCCAAATTGAAAGTAAAGATTACACAAGAACCACAAGACGGATTTAATCAACCAAGGTATCATTTTAATCAGTGTAATGTCGCCCACCTGACAGTGTATGTAGTTTACTGAGCACAATCCTGCCGACCGGTGCGTTTCAATGTTTGCTACTAAACCAAATCAAAGCATTTATGCTCATAGTTCTGGACCACATGCAACAAGTCCAACAAGCGCAAAGTAAAATATATAACAGGGGAACTAAGTTTTGTATGTTTGAGCCTGGGGACCGAGTATTGGTACTAACTCCTACCATGGAAAGCAAATTAAGCAAATTTTAGCTAAATGGCAAGGGCCCTTTACTATTGTTGAGAAGATAAGTTAGGTACACTATAAAGTTCATCAGCCTGGAAAGAGGAAATCAGAACAAATATACCACATTAATCTACTATAACCATGGAAAGACAGAGAATGCCTGGTTATACTGTCCACTCCAAAAGTAGGCCATGCTTGTATCCTGCCCGATGTAAAAATTGTGAAATCCCTGTTCCAACATCAAATACAAGAGACCAAAGAATTTGTAATGAGAAATAAAGATTTCTTCTCGGATATTCCAGGTCTAACTCTTGTCCTCGAACATGATATTGTCACACGCCCAGGGTAAAGGTAAAGCCATGCTGTGTCCTTGAACTCAGAAGGGAGCTAATTACAAAAGTGATCCAAAAGATATTAGCTTTGGGCACAGTAGAAGAATTGTCAAGTGAGTGGTTGAGCTCAATAGTCTTATTACCCAAGCCAGATAGGTCAATAAGGTTCTGTAATGCCTGTTGCCAGTTAACTTGTACTCAAAATTTGATGTTTATCCAATGCCTTGAGTGGATGAGCTGATTGAGAAGCTGGGTAATGCGCGATACATAACAACGCTTGACTTAACTAATGGATCCTGCCATTGACAGAAAAAAATGGCTTTTTCTGCACTAACAGGTCACTATCAACACACACGGTCGCTTTTTGGTCTTCATGGGGCCCCGGCAACATTTCAGGGTATAATGGACAGGATGCTTCAGCCTATGTTGATGATGTGAACAATGGGGACTGGGAGTACCACCTTAACAAGGTACAAGCTGTGGTGAACTCACTAAGACAGGCAGGGCTAACAGCAAACCCCAAGAAATGCGCAATCTGCTTAGAAGATGCCAAGTATTTGGTGTACACCATTGGATGAGGTCTAATTAAACCTCAGTTAAGCAAAACTGAAGCCAGAGAGAGCTGGCCTAGACCCCTGAATAAAAAGCAGGTACAGGTGTTTTGGGGGATTGCAGAGTATTACAGGACGTTTATGCCTAATTCCGCATCTATTGCAACACCTCTTTCAGACCTCACAAAAGCTAAGATCTTTGTAATGGTGAAATGGACACCAGAGGCTGAGAGTGCATTCCAGACCCTGAAACAAGCCCTATGTTCACAATCGGTGTTAGTCTGTCTGGATTTTTTCAAAACCCGTCACGGTGCAAACTGATGCTTCCGATCATGGGGCAAAAGGGCAGTTTTGTCACAGGTGGTTGATGGAGAAGAATACCCTGTCTTGTCTATCAGTTGGAAACTAAATGATCATGACAAAAAGTTATGTCATACTAGCTATGACAATTTAGTTGATCACTCCTGGAGTTTATGTAGTTGTCTTCATTGTGACAGCTGTGACAGATATATAGTTCAATAATAGGAGGGCAAGCTGGAGATTTATGCCACGCATCCCACTCCACCTGAGCGACACCGCTCCAGAGGTTATTTTACTATCAGTCTATGATTCCATAGAATACAGTACAGTGGCTTAGGTGGAGCTTGTTGAATTGAGAAGCTGTTTTCTTATGAGGTGTCCTTATCTGGTTGCCATGGATATAGTAATAGGACTGAGACTGGCGTAGTGTTTGGAATTATTTCTGCATATGAATGCAACTTACATAGTCAACCCACACTCTATCCTGTGCCAATTTGCCTCTTTACATTGGAAAACTAAGGGCAACATTACTGCTGTTAAGATGGCAACAGAAACATTCACATGAAAAATACAATAGAAGAAGCTGTTCCTATTATACCAAGCAAAAACAAATACAGTATATACACGCCTCATAGAAGGAAAAGTCATGGAAATACTGAAATCACATGATGGACAGACATGTTAAGGATATGCAAATGATAAAAAAATAGAAACAAAACTTTATGAATTTATTGATTTATTCAGTATTGAATATGAGCGCCACATGCAGAAATCCCCACACTTGCATGTCTTGATTGCTATCTATGGGGTTATTAATAATTGTCGAGGAATGTTCTGCCATGCTAAATGCACTTGGGAAAATCATCAAGTCTGGGGACACTGCGGGCCATTTACTTCATGATCTTGCAATTGTAATATTGGTGTTGCTTTGCAATATGTACAGTATATATACACACTCCTCATCAATGAAATATATACATAGATGTATATATAGTACATATACAGTACAGACCAAAAGTTTGGACACACCTTCTCATTTAAAGATTTTTCTGTATTTTCATGACTATGAAAATTCTACATTCACACTGAAGGCATCAAAATTATGAATGAACACATGTGGAATTATATACTTAACAAAAAAGTGTGAAACAACTGAAAATATGTCTCATATTCTAGGTTCTTCAAAGTAGCCACCTTTTGCTTTGATGACTGCTTTGCACACTCTTGGCATTCTCTTGATGAGCTTCAAGAGGTAGTCACCGGAAATGGTTTTCACTTCACATGTGTGCCCTGTCAGGTTTAATAAGTGGGATTTCTTGCCTTATAAATGGGGTTGGGACAATCAGTTGTGTTGTGCAGAAGTCTGGTGGATACACAGCTGATAGTCCTACTGAATAGACTGTTAGAATTTGTATTATGGCAAGAAAAAGCAGCTAAGTAAAGAAAAACAAGTGGCCATCATTACTTTAAGAAATGAAAGTCACTCAGTCCGAAAAATTGGGAAAATTTTGAAAGTGTCCCCAAGTGCAGTTGCAAAAACCATCAAGCGCTACAAAGAAACTGGCTCACATGAGGACCGCCCCAGGAAAGGAAGACCAAGAGTCACCTCTGCTTCTGAGGATAGGTTTATCCGAGTCACCAGCCTCAGAAATCGCAGGTTAACAGCAGCTCAGATTAGAGACCAGGTCAATGCCACACAGAGTTCTAGCAGCAGATACATCTCTACAACAACTGTTAAGAGGAGACTTTGCGCAGCAGGCCTTCATGGTAAAATAGCTGCTAGGAAACCACTGCTAAGGACAGGCAACAAGCAGAAGAGACTTGTTTGGGCTAAAGAACACAAGAAATGGACATTAGACCAGTGGAAATCTGTGCTTTGGTCTGATGAGTCCAAATTTGAGATCTTTGGTTCCAACCACCGTGTCTTTGTGCGACGCAGAAAAGGTGAACAGATGGACTCTACATGCCTGGTTCCCACCGTGAAGCATGGAGGAGGATATGTGATCGTGTGGGGGTGCTTTGCTGCTGACACTGTTGGGGATTTATTCAAAATTGAATGCTTACTGAACCAGCATGGCTACCACAGCATCTTGCAGCGGCATGCTATTCCATCCGGTTTGCGTTTAGTTGGACCATCATTTATTTTTCAACAGGACAATGACCCCAAACACACCTCCAGGCTGTGTAAGGGCTATTTGACCAAGAAGGAGAGTGATAGGGTGCTACGCCAGATGACCTGGCCTCCACAGTCACCAGACCTGAACCCAATCGAGATGGTTTGGGGTGAGCTGGACCGCAGAGTGAAGGCAAAAGGGCCAACAAGAGCTAAGCATCTCTGGGAACTCCTTCAAGATTGTTGGAATACCATTTCCAGTGACTACCTCTTGAAGCTCATCAAGAGAATGCCAAGAGTGTGCAAAGCAGTCATCAAAGCAAAAGGTGGCTACTTTGAAAAACCTAGAATATAAGACATATTTTCAGTTGTTTCACACTTTTTTGTTAAGTATATAATTCCACATGTGTTCATTCATAGTTTTGATGCCTTCAGTGTGAATGTACAATTTTCAAAGTCATGAAAATACAGAAAAATCTTTAAATGAGAAGGTGTGTCCAAACTTTTGGTCTGTACTGTATATACAAAAAAAGAATACAGTAGCTCACTGAATGCACTAAGATGTATGCAAGCATTGAATATGTAACATTTGAACTGCATAACTGGTATTAAGAATATACTTATAAAATTGAGGTACTAAGAGCCCAAATTGCCCAATTCATGAATTTCCTTCAGCCACAACAAGGTGACTATTTTCTAATGGGACTTTTAAAAAAGTTGTGCACTACTTTAGACTACCCCCCAATGTATCCCCCCGGGGACCCTAAGACTTTTTGTTAATACCTTCCGTTGCAGATAATGCTTGTGAGTGGCGCTATCGGTGGCCGCTCACAGGCATCACGTGAACCCGCGCTGACGTCACGACAAGTGAGGTGTGACTCAGCGCTGGAGTCCCCGCAGTGGCTGCTGTGTTGTGGGCGGGGTTACCCCCCGCGTCACACCCAGCATCCACTGCACGCTTTCTTAATGAATGAGGAGAGGTAGAATGCGCGGTGGAGGCTGGGTATGACGCGCGGGGTAACCCCGGCCACAGCCTGGCATCCACCGTGGAACCAGGAAGAAAAAGACCCCTGGCTGCTGCCAGCACTTGTCGTGACATCAGCGGATGTCAGAGCTGGCTGTGTCGCGCCCCCGTGGGCCTTACTGTTTGGGGACAGTATATATCTATCACGGTGGCTGGCCCAGGGCGGACAGTGCACAAAAGGGGTAGCGATTACTAATAAAGTTCAGAGAAATTTGTGACGCCACCTGTGGTGTCTGGTGAAGGTCACCAGCGCTGCAGCAGTCCTCTGAGGCAGGTGACAAGGCAGCTAAAGATGGTACAGCTCCCCACAGGTGGAGCGGGCCTCAGGGCAGTGTAGATAGATAGATGGTGGAATGGTGTGCTGGGCGTTGTAGTGCAGGTAGAGAACGCAGCAGGATTAACGGACAGAGACAGGGGGTTTTGCTTCGTTACCTTACTGGTACTGCTGGTAGATATGGTCCAGGGTACTCTAGGTGAAGGATGCACTTTTGGATTTCTCCCCAGGGAGCGGGTATAAGGCCTCCTGATCCGTGTCTGCCTCTTTGTAAGCTCCTGGCCAGCCTGGAACTGTGCCTAGCTTATGTGTCTTGCTTTTTCTACTCCACCTGTTGCTCTGAAGTAGGACCTCCGGTTGGTAACCACTTTCCCTGGACGTCGGGGCCTTCGTGGTTCCTGTTCCTGTACATGTCTAGCTTCAGGTTTGCCAGGGACTTGTAGTCCTCCTGGGATTCCGGTTATCCCTACTGGGTGTAAAGGGTCCCTGTAGGCTTGGACCCGGACCCGGTGTCCGGTAGTTATACTGGGGTGAGCCTGGTATGCTCCTCTGCCCCCTCTTATCATTCCTTTCTTCCACTCGCCTTCGGCCACGCTCGGGGCCCTCACTAGGCTTCAGTACTGCTGGAGGCCTAGCTTGCCTCACACAGCAGCCTGCGTGCTCCTCTCTGAACACTAACTCACTAGAAACTGATTGACTGAGCTGCCTGGCTCCACCTTCCCTTTATATATCCCTATCAGGGCTCCCTCTGCTGGTATGAGGTGGAAGGTGGAGGTGTTTGCATGTAGTGAGGGACTCTTGTGGAGAAATCCGTGCGTGCACCCTTCTGGGTTCTGTGGCACCATGCGCAGCAGGGCGCCACATTCCCCCCTAGTAAAACTCAGTACTCCTGGACTGAAGCATTTTTTTCAAAACAGGTTAAACAACAATAATAGCAATTACATTAATATTTCCAATAATAAGGTTACGGCAAGTCCCGTAACCTGGTGTCCTTTTTACCAAAAGTAGATAAGTAGCATGAGGGACCCGTCCGCAAACCCTCCACATAGGCCCTGGGCGTGGCTGCAGGACATAGGTGATCCAGGTGATGGACCACGTCTTCCGCCACGCCAAACGGGTTTTTGTTCAGTGGTCAGTAACAAGGCACTCCAGGGAGTGCAATTAAGTACATGAATAGTTTTTGGGCTGCTCACAGTCCTCAGCCACAGAGTCCTTTTTATATATACCCTTACGGGTAACTAAATACAATAGAAAAGTGTCCATATCACGTAAATTGTCTATCAGCAAGGCAAAACAAAACAATGATTAAATACCTGGCAATTTCACAATTATAGTATACCCCAGGAGCAACTATTTATACTGTAGGCATTCCTATTTATTCACTAAACCTAACAGTGGTCTGGCCTTTGGTGCTACGTGAGGATCTACGTAGTACGGGAGTGTGGATGGTATCTGTATTTGTTACCCTGTCAGTTCTATGTGTGGGTAGGTTGTAATACAGCCTTAACCTCTCCATGGGACTGGCAAGTGTACCATTGGCTGGGCCTTCTTGCTCTGCTCCAACCGGGGATCCTTCTTCCGGGGATTCTTCTTGAGCGGGCTCTTCTGGAGCACTTATAGGTTCTTCTTGCTGTGGAGGGTCTTCTGGCTGTTGGAAGAAGGGGATCACAGGTATTATCACTGCTCCTCCTATTTGGGGCCAATCTTCCGGGAAATCTCCTAATTCAGTGTGTATCATTGCTTCTTTAGGCTCCTGTGGTTCAGTAAGAGGCAGTTCCTCCTGGGGCTTCAGCAGACCTGGACACAACTTCAGGTGGTCTCTTGATACCATTGCAGTTGTTCTTCCTCCGTCCTTGGTAATTAGACAGGTCTTCCTGCTATCGAATCTTGACTTTAACACAGTGTAGGGTTCTCTATCCCACTGGTCATCAAGTTTATGGTTCCTTCTCTTTCTCTTTAACACCACTTCTCCTGGTGTGAAGGGTTCTGCTGGTGCACTTTTATTGTAGTGAGCTTCCTGCTTGTCTCTCACCCTATTCAGACTGTCTTCGACACAGGCCTGTACTCTTCTGTACTGCTCCTGTCTGGTCATGTCCCAGTCCTCAGTGGACATATCTGCTTCTCGTTCTACTGCACCAAGCTCCAGGTCCATGGGCAACTTCCCGGGTCTTGCTCGCATGAGATATGCTTGAGTACAATTGGTGGAACTCACAGGTATGTGGTTTTACAGATCTACCAGGTGAGGTAGTAGGTCTGGCCACTGATTTCTCTCCTCTAATGGTAAGGTCTTCAGCAGGTCGATGACGATGTTATTCATCTTTTCACAGAGACCGTTGGTTTGGGGGTGGTACGGGGTAGTCCGGATCTTCTTACACCCGTACAGATGGCAGAACTCCTTGAACAATTCGGCTTCGAAGGCTGAGCCTTGATCTGTCAGCACCTGCTCCGGGTATCCATGGGGCCTGCAGAAGTACGCCTGAAACGTCTTCGCCGCAGTTTCTGCCGTCAGATCCTTGACGGGGGCGACCACCAGGAACCGGGAGTAGTTATCCACCATGGACAGGGCATAGGAATATCCTGACCTGCTGGGTGACAGCTTGACATGATCCAGGGCCACGATCCACAAGGGCCGAGTTGTCTTGATGGGTTGCAGGGGTGCCTTTTGGCTGCTGTAGTCTTTCCTTCTGAGGCTACAGGGTAAACAGTCTCGGCACCATCTCTCTATGGAGTTCCGCATTCCAACCCAGTAAAACCGACCTTTTAGCAGGGTTTCTAGCTTCTTCCAGCCAAAGTGCCCCGCTTGATCGTGGTAGGCCTCCAACACCATCTGGATGTCCGTCCTGGGCACTACGATCTGCCACACCATCTCATGGGCCCTCGGGTTGACGTACCTTCGGCACAGCTTCTCCCTATAGATGAACAGCCGGCTTCTCTCACCCCACAGTTGCTTGGCTTGTAGAGACGCTTCCTTCTCCAGGGAGGAACCTTCCTGGGTTATCAGTTCTTTAATACGGCTGACAACCGGGTCGCTGTCCTGGGTCTCTTTCCAGCTGTGGTGAGGCAGAGGGTTTAGCGTCTTACTTCGATGCCTCCTGGAGGCTCGTTGCTCATGGACCATTCCATTACGGTGAAAGGCAGGTAGCTCAGTCTCTTCCAGGTCATCCACTTCTTCTTCAGTGTCCGACTGGTGAGGCGTCCTGGACAGGGCATCGGCATTGGCGTTCTTGCGGCCCGCCCTGTACTTAATAGTGAATTGGTAGTTTGACAGCCGAGCCATCCATCATTGTTCCATGGCTCCTAACTTGGCTGTTTCCAGATGAGTCAAGGGGTTATTGTCTGTGTAGGCAGTGAACTTACTGGAGGCTAGGTAGTGTTTGAACCGCTCGGTGATGGCCCAGACCAGGGCCAGGAACTCCAACTTAAAGCTGCTATAGTTCTCTGGGTTCCTCTCGGTCGGGCGGAGCTTCCTGCTTACAAAGGCGATCACCTTCTCTTGCCAATTCTGCTTCTGACTTAACATAGCTCCTAATCCCTCGTTGCTAGCATCTGTGTACAGCAGGAACGGTTGGCTGTAGTCAGGGTAGGCTAGGATCTCTTTGCCGGTCAGGATCTCCTTCATCACCTTAAAGGATTCAGCTTGCTCTGTAGTCCACTGAAACGGGGGGTTTCTGCCTCTCCCGGACTGTCCTACCAGGAGATCTTGCAAAGGCGCCGCTTTCTTGGTATAGTCCTTCACAAACCTCCGGTAATACCCGACTAGTCCCAGGAACTAACGTACCTCCTTGAGGCTCTTCGGCTCCGGCCATTTCTGGATGGCAGTGACCTTCTCCGGGTTTGGTGCTACTCCCTCTGGACTAACGATGTGCCCCAGGTACTGTACCTTCTGCTTGAGCAGGTGGCACTTTGAGGGCTTCAGCTTCATCCCATACCGGGACAGCGACTCAAATACCTCTGCCAGGTGCTTCAAGTGGTCCTCATACGTTCTGGAGTACACTATCACGTCATCCAGGTATAGTAGTACAGTCTCGAAGTTGCGGTGTCCCAGTCAGCACTCCATCAATCTCTGGAACGTTCCGGGGGCATTGCAGAGCCTGAACGGCATACTGTGGAACTCGCAGAGTCCCATCGGGGTGGTGAAGGCCGTCTTCTCCCGATCCTCCCCAGCAACAGCTACTTGCCAGTACCCACTAGTGAGGTCAAGGGTGGAGAAGTAATTTTCAGACTTTAAGGCAGCCAGGGATTCCTCTATACGTGGTAAAGGGTATGCATCTTTATGTGTAATGCGATTAACTTGTCTGTAATCTACACACATTCTCATGCTTCCGTCCTTTTTCCTGACTAGAACTAGGGGCGCTGCCCAGGGACTACAACTATCCCTTACTACCCCTACCTTCTTCATGTCATGCAACATCTCTTTCGACTTCTGGTAGTGTGCTGGTGGTATAGGCCTGCAACGTTCTTTGATGGGTGGATGGTCACCTGTGGGGATATGGTGTTGTACCCCTTTAATTCTCCCAAAGTCAAGTGGGTGTTTACTGAATACCTGCTCATATTCTTGAACCACCCGGTGTACACCCTGCTTCTGATGGGCAGGAGTGGTGTCTGTCCCAACATGGAGCTGTTGACACCAATCCTCCACCTGGGTTGCCGGGTCATTATCCTCTACTTGGTCTGGTGAGGTTAAGGACTCCGCCGTGTGTATGGAGTTGTCATCTACTGTGTACAGTTTGGCAACAGTGGCGTAGCGTGGTAATCTAATCTCGTCCTCCTAGTTTAGGAGGCGTACGGGCACCCTCCCATTGTGTACATCCACTACCCCTCTGGCAGTCAAGAGTGTAGGTCTATGTTCTGAGATAAGGGGCTCTACTACCGCCTGGTAGCTCCGTCCTTTGAGACCTATTGCTGCTCTACACCAAATCAACATTTCACTCATTGGGGGAATCACAATGGGTATTGGGTCTGTAACCCGTACATTACCAATTTTACCACCTGATAGTTTTACCTGTTGCTGGTACATAAGGGCTCGGATCTCTTTCTGGAGCACCCTCCTCTGCCCTGGTCTGGCGGTGTCAGCCATCTGTTGGAGCAAGAACAACACTTCTCCCAAACAGTTACTAACAATATTTGTGCCAAGTACCATATACAAGTCTGTATCATCAGGATTAGTCTCTACTATAATTAGTCCTTGGTTCTTCAGTTCCACTCTTCCCACCTTTACTGCCACATCCTTAACCCCGACTAGGTTAAGGGGAAGGCCATTGGAGGCATACACGGAAAGGTTTGGAGCTGGTGGGCTCAGTTCGTCTATGGACCAGAACCTTTTGTAGAGGACATCAGGCATAATGGTTACCTGAGATCCTGTGTCCAGCAGGGCAGGGGTCGCGATGCCGTCCAGCACAATGGACAGGAAAGGTCTTCCTCTCACGAACCGGCGGTACCAGTTTGTTGGGCCTGGTTGGTCTACTCCTGGGTGTCGGCCCTCGCTCCCAGGGTTTTCTCGTTGAAAGGACACCTCCTCGTGGTGTGGCCTGCTTTATGGCAGCGGTAGCAGATGAAGTCCTCTGGAGGGCGCCATTGGTCGTTAGTCCTTCCACGGGGCGGCGTTGTCCCCCTTGGGGTGGTGTTGTCCTTCTTCTTCTTCTCATCCAGGGGACATCCTCAGGGCTGTCGGCTAGCAAGATCCTTCCTTCCGGCTCAGGCTCCGTCTGTAGCTGCAGGGTGCTCATGACAGTGGCCAGGGTTTTACTTAGCTGGTACACCTCAGAGCATAGGCTGTCCAGCTCGCTAGGGGGCACTGTTTGCATCCTTGTTTCGGCGGTTAGTGAAGAAGCGGTGGGTGCTGTAGGCACTGGGGTGGCCCCACCCTGGTAACGCTGGATAGCAGTGTCTGTGGTTTCCAGGGGCTGCAGTCCCTTTATAGCCATGTCCTTAAGGGTGTCAAAGGTGGCATCTGGATGGTCTAAGGCCCACCACCGTACAGTTCTGCTCTCTTCTTGGGACTTTAACCCCCGGATGAACTGTTCCGTCAGCATTTTATTTTCATCATGGATGCTGGCTGGACTAACCTGTTTCAGGGACTGCAGGGTCTCCTGTAAGCGCCAGGCATAGTCCCGGATACTGGCCTCAGGTTTTTGGACACAATGGTAGAACCTCATCCGGAGATCTGTTTCAGTGCGGTTTTCAAACGCCGTTTGCAGTCTCTTAAAGATGGTGGACACTGATTCTCGGTCTCCGGCTGGACAGGTTTCAACTTCTCGCTCAGCGGCACCAGTCAATTGTCCAAACACTACAGCGGCTCTCTGCTTGCCAGTCATAGAGTACATGTCCAGTATGCCGCATATCTTACTCTTGAATCCGGACAGGGTGTTCGGTTTGCCGTTATACTGGGGGAACCACTTCGCTCCCGGGATATACAGCAGGGCCACAGGTATGACAGGGGTTACAGGCCCTGCTGGTGGAGTGGCCGCTTCAGCCTGCTCAGCGCCGAGTGCAAGTGGGACATCGGAGCCGTTAACCGGTATTCCGGCACTCTGCTGGGCTTCGGACATCGTTGCACCCCCCTAGTGAACCAGAGCCTACCTTCTGAACTTTTCATTTAGGTAGGCCGCAGCTCCGCGGGCGACGGTCTTCTTTCAGGACCTTGCGTCGCTCACTTCTGACGTCAGGGCGTCCTTCCGGCTCCTTCCAGGTCCTATCGCTTCCTGGTTCCACGTCAGGGGCAGGGCGTGTCCTCGACTTCACGCGCTTCCAGCGGTTATGCCCCTCTTCTTCCCGTGCGGCAACCCGAAAATGGCGGATAATGGCGGGAAACAGCCGCAATTGGCGGGAAAAACTTCACCACGGTATGATTTACAGCCTTTTAAAGGCGCACAGTACCCGGTGGCAACGGGCACGTAATCCTGTTCGTGACGCCAGTTGGGATGTCGCGCCCCCGTGGGCCTTACTGTTTGGGGAGAGTATATATCTATCACAGTGGCTGGCCCAGGGCGGACAGTGCACAAAAGGGGTAGCGATTACTAATAAAGTTCAGAGAAATTCATGACGCCACCTGTGGTGTCTGGTGAAGGTCACCAGCGCTGCAGCAGTCCTCTGAGGCAGGTGACAAGGCAGCTAAAGATGGTACAGCTCCCCACAGGTGGAGCGGGCCTCAGGGCAGTGTAGATAGATAGATGGTGGAATGGTGTGCTGGGCGTTGTAGTGCAGGTAGAGAACGCAGAAGGATTAACGGACAGAGACAGGGGTTTTTGCTTTGTTACCTTTACTGGTACAGCTGGTAGATATGGTCAAGGGTACTCTAGGTGAAGGGCGCACTTTTGGAATTCTCCCCATGGAGCGGGTATAAGGCCTCCTGATCCGTGTCTGCCTCTGTGTAAGCTCCTGGCCAGCCTGCAACTGTGCCTAGCTTATGTGTCTTGCTTTTTCTACTCCACCTGTTGCTCTGAAGTAGGACCTCCGGTTGGTAACCACTTTCCCTGGACATCAGGGCCTTCGTGGTTCCTGGTCTTGTACGTGTCTAGCTTCAGGTTTGCCAGGGACTTGTAGTCCTCCTGGGATTCCGGTGTAAAGGGTCCCTGTAGGCTCGGACCCAGTGTCCGGTAGATATACTGGGGTGAGCCTGGTATGCTCCTCTGCCCCCTCTTATCATTCCTTTCTTCCACTCGCCTTTGGCCACGCTCGGGGCCCTCACTAGGCTTCAGTACTGCTGGAGGCCTAGCTTGCCTCACACAGCAGCCTGCGTGCTCCTCTCTGAACACTAACTCACTAGAAACTGATTGACTGAGCTGCCTGGCTCCACCTTCCCTTTATATATCCCTATCAGGGCTCCCTCTGCTGGTATGAGGTGGAAGGTGGAGGTGTTTGCATGTAGTGAGGGCCTCTTGTGGAGAAATCCGTGCGTGCACCCTTCTGGGTTCTGTGGCACCATGCGCAGCAGGGAACCACAGCTGCAGCCGGGGGTCACGTGATGCCTGTGAGCGGCCGGAGATAGCACCGCTCACAGGCATTATCTGCAATGGAAGTTATTTAGAAAAAGTCTTAGGGGCCCGGGGGGATACATTGGGGGGGGGGGGGGGGTAATCTATCAGTCATACTCTACCTCTCCTGGTCCATGAGCTTATAAATTTAAAGGATAAGTAGGATCCAATGCTAATTAAAAATAGCCTTAGACTAGTAGGAGGAGCATTCAATCTAATAATAACCCCTAAATATATACTGCAAAAAAAGAAAAAACTGACCATATGTGCATACAAAAATTGGCAAATTTGTATGCTAAGTACCTTAATCTTATAACTATATTCTGTATAGCAGTAATGTCATTAAAATTTCACATATTCAAGGTTTATATACATCTTAGCCCATATATCTTGCACCTTCTCATAAGTGGAGTTATCAGTTACACAGATTAAAGACTGGGGGTATTGGATCACTGTCAATACCTCCCGCTATGAACAGGTAATTGAAGCGGATTATCTGATGGTGCAGCAGACATGGAATGTGTACACAAAGTGATTAAAGGGTAGCTGTCAATGTTGGATAACCATCTGGGCCCACAGATGTCTCTTGTATACCTCCATTTGTACAATGATACCCTGGGGCATCAATGCTTTACCTTGTAGAACTGTTCCATCTGTAGTCCATAGACAGCAAAAGATAAAACAATATTTTAAGTTTTTTTTCAATCAATATCTATCTGAATAATGGATATATTACAGTGGCATGTAATAGTTTGGGCACCCCTGGTCAAAATTTCTGTTATTGTGAACAGCAAAGCAGGTTGAAGATGAAATGACCACTCAAAGGCCGAAAGTTAAAGATGATACATTTTCTTTGCATTTTAGGCAACAACAATTTTTTTTCCATCTTTTACATTTTAAAAATTACAAAAAGGAAAATGGGTCGATCCAAAAACTTTGGGCACCCTGCATGGTTAGTACTTAGTACATTACCTTTTGAAATTAACACAGCTTGTAAATACTTTTTGTAGCAAGCTCAGAGTCTTTCAATTCTTGTTTGAGGGATTTTCATCCATTTATCCTTGGGAAATTCTTCCAGATCTGTGAGATTCCTGGGGCTTCTTGGATGCACTGCTATTTTGAGGTCTAGCCATATATTTTCAATGATGTTCAGATCAGGAGACTGTGAGGGCCATTGTAAAACCTTCAGCTTGCGCCTTTTGAGATAGTCTATTGTGGATTTTGACGTGTGTTTAGGATCATTATCCATTTGTAGAAGCCATCCTCTTTTCAACTGCAGCTTTTTTACACATGGCCAGTTGAATGGCCACCAAAGTCTCCCGATCTGACCCCCTTAAACTTTTATCTTTGGAATCATCTGAAGACAATTGTCTATGCTGTGAAGATACGAGATGTGCAGCATCTGAAACAACGGATACTGGAAGCCTGTGGTAGCATTTCTTCTGCATGTTGCTATCAGTGTGTCAAGAGTGGGAGAAGAGGGTTGCATTGACAATCCAACACAATGGGCAGCACTTTGAACACATTTTATAAGTGGTCATAAACTTGTAAAAAAGTCATGAAAGAACAAAGTTATGTTAAAACCAAGCACACCATTGTATTTCTTATGAAATTCTCAATAAGTTTGATGTGTCACATGACCCTCTTCCCATTTAAAAAAATAAAGTTGGATCCAAAATGGCTGACTTCAAAATGGCCGCCATGGTCACCACCCATCTGGAAAAGTTTCCCCCCTCCCATATACTAATGTGCCACAAACAGGAAGTTGATATCACCAACCATTCCCATTTAATTTAGGTGTATCCATATAAATGGCCCACCCTGTAGATGGAAATTATGGGCAATTATCAAGACACCCTCAATAAAGGAGTGGTTCTGCAGGTGGGGACCACAGACCACATTTCAGTACCAATGCTTTCTGGCTTATGTTTTGGTCACTTTTGAATGTTGGTTGTGCTTTCACACTCATGGTAGCATGAGACGGACTCTACAACCCACAGAAGTTGCTCAGATAGTGCAGCTCATCCAGGATGGCACATCAATGCGAGCTGTGGCAAGAAGGTTTGCTGTATCTGTCAGCGTAGTGTCCAGAGGCTGGAGGCGCTACCAGAAGACAGGCCAATACACCAGGAGACGTGGAGGGGGCCGTAGGAGTGCAACAACTCAGCAGCAGGACCGCTACCTCCGCCTTTGTGCAAGGAGGAACAGGATGAGCACTGCCAGAGCCCTGCAAAATGACCTCCAGCAGGCCACAAATGTGCATATGTCTGCACAAACGATTATAAACCGACTCCATGAGGGTGGTATGAGGGCCCAACGTCCACAGATGGGGGTTGTACTCACAGCCCAACACCGTGCAGGACGCTTGGCATTTGCCACAGAACAACAGGATTAGCAAAGTCACCACTGGCGCCCTGTGCTCTTCACAGATGAAAGCCGGTCCACACTGAGCACATGTGACAGACGAGACACAGTCTGGAGACGCCATGGAGAGAGATCTGCTGCCTGCAATATCCTTCAGCATGACCCGTTTGGCAGTGGGTCAGTAATGGTGTGGGGTGGCATTTCTTTGGAGGGCCGCACAGCCCTCCATGTGCTCGCCAGAGGTAGCCTGACTACCATTAGGTACCGAGATGAAATCCCCAGATCCCTTGTGAGACCATATGCTGGTGCAGTTGGCCCTGGGTTCCTCCTAATGCAGGACAATGCCAGACCTCATGGGGCTGGAGTGTGTCAGCAGTTCCTCCAAGACTAAGGCATTGAAGCTATGGACTGGCCCGCCCATTCCCCAGACCTGAATACGATTGAGCACATCTGGGACATAATGTCTCGCTCCATCCACTAACGTCACGTTGCACCACAGACTGTCCAAGAGTTGGCAACACACAATACTGAGCCTCATTTTGACTTGTTTTAAGGACATTACATAAAAGTTGGATCAGCCTGTAGTGTGTTTTTCCACTTTAATTTTGGGGGTGACTCCAAATCCAGGCCTCCATTGGTTAATAAATTTGATTTCCATTGATGATTTTTGTGTGATTTTGTTTGTCAGCACATTCAACTTTGTACAGAACAAAGTATTCAGTGAGAATATTTCATTCATTCGGATCTAGGATGTGTTATTTGAGTGTTCCCTTTATTTTTTGAGCAGTGTATATACAGTACAGCCCAAAAGTTTGGACACACCTTCTCATTTAAAGATTTTTCTGTATTTTCATGACTATGAAAATTGTACATTCACACAGAAGGCATCAAAGCTATGAATTAACACATGTGGAATTATATACTTAACAAAAAAATGTGAAACAACTGAAAATATGTCTTATATTCTAGGTTCTTCAAACTATCCACCTTTTGCTTTGATGACTGCTTTGCACACTCTTGGCATTATCTTGATGAGCTTCAAGAGGTAGTCACCGGAAAAGGTCTTCCAACAATCTTGAAGGAGTTCCCAGAGATGCTTAGCACTTGTTGGCCCTTTTGCCTTCACTCTGCTGTTCAGCTCACCCCAAACCATCTTGATTGGGTTCAGGTCTGGTGACTGTGGAGGCCAGGTCATCTGGCGTAGCACCCCATCACTCTCCTTCTTGGTCAAATATCCCTTACACAGCCTGGAGGTGTGTTTGGGGTCATTGTCCTGTTGAAAAATAAATGATGGTCCAACTAAACGCAAACCGGATGGAATAGCATGCCGCTGCAAGATGCTGTCTTAGCCATGCTGGTTCAGTATGCCTTCAATTTTGAATAAATCCCCAACAGTGTCACCAGCAAAGCACCCCCACACCATCACACCTTCTCCTCCATGTTTCACGGTGGGAACCAGGCATGTAGAGTCCATCCGTTCACCTTTTCTGCGTCGCACAAAGACACGGTGGTTGGAACCAAAGATCTCAAATTTGGACTCATCAGACCAAAGCACAGATTTAGCCCAAACAAGTATCTTCTGCTTGTTGTCTGTCCTTAGCAGTGGTTTCCTAGCAGCTATTTTACCATGAAGGCCTGCTGCACAAAGTCTCCTCTTAACAGTTGTTGAAGAGATGTGTCTGCTGCTAGAACTCTGTGTGACATTGACCTGGTCTCTAATCTGAGCTGCTGTTAACCTGCGATTTCTGAGGCTGGTGACTCAGATAAACTTATCCTCAGAAGCAGAGGTGACTCTTGGTCTTCCTTTCCTGGGGTGGTCCTCATGTGAGCCAGTTTCTTTGTAGCGCTTGATGGTTTTTGCAACTGCACTTGGGGACACTTTCAAAGTTTTCCCAATTTTTCACACTGACTGACCTTCATTTCTTAAAGTAATGATGGGCACTCGTTTTTCTTTACTTAGCTCCTTTTTTCTTCCCATAATACAAATTCTAACAGTCTATTCAGTAGGACTATCAGCTGTATATCCACCAGACTTATGCACAACACAACTGATGGTCCCAACCCCATTTATAAAGCAAGAAATCCCACTTATTAAACCTGACAGGGCACACCTGTGAAGTGAAAACCATTTCCGGTGACTACCTCTTGAAGCTCATCAAGATAATGCCAAGAGTGTGCAAAGCAGTCATCAAAGCAAAAGGTGGCTACTTTGAAGAACCTAGACTATAAGACATATTTTCAGTTGTTTCACACTTTTTTGTTAAGTATATAATTCCACATGTGTTAATTCATAGTTTTGATGCCTTCAGTGTGAATGTACAATTTTCATAGTCATGAAAATACAGAAAAATCTATAAATGAGAAGGTGTGTCCAAACTTTTGGTCTGTACTGTACATATATAATATGGCAAAGTCATTGGCAAAGTACTGGAGGGGAAAAAATGTTTCACTGAAGCTATTTGCTTCAGTGATGTGAAACCTTGAAGTTTTCTCCAGCATGTTATGAGCGGTTAATTGGCCATTTTTAATGGGCTAAGTTTTTATGTGAACAGCAGTAGAGCGAGTGGGAGGCTGTTCACCATATCTCCACCCCAGGGTGTTGCCTGGGCTATAAACAGCCAGCCTTTTGAATCATTCAGTGTTTAGTAGGGCTGGAGAGAGCAGCTCCAGTGTTTTGTGTCCTGACAAGGAAAAATTGAACCTTTTGTATGCTAAATTCTGAGCGGGCGGATCCCCACTACCACAAGGACTGCGCTTTGTGCTACCACTTTGTTTAGTTTTCCTGATTTTGCCCTAAAGGTCGTGTTTATTTTTACTTCACTCCGGTTTATGCTGCCAGTATAATAAACCTGGGAAGAATTTAAAGAGATAGTGTTCCCATGTCTACCTCTGTGTGCTGTTGAGGGGGCCAATCTACCACAATATATATATATTGAATGAAATAGAGAAAATAGTGGCACTCACTGGACCTTCAATGGGTCACTTACCAGGACCCGTTGAAGCGCGGGCTAACGTGAAACTACTGTCGTCCTCCAGACATGCTTTCTCCCTCCCTGCAGCCTCTTTTAATGTGTCGTTAAATAAAGACTTTGGATTTTAAAAGGTCCAGTGAGTGCCACTATTTTCTCTATTTCATTGAATTCATGTATCTATTTTTGTGATCACCCGGTACCACCAGGTTGAATTGCTCAAGTCCAGCATTGGAATGGTTTAATACACATTGGTATTTGGTGCCAGCTAGTTTGTCTATTCCAGTAGCATATATATATTATTTATTTATTTTTCTTTGCCTAAAATACAAAGGAAATGTGTCATCTTTAACTTTACGCCTGCGCAGATCTTAGAGCGAGTGGTAATGTACAGGTTTGTGCACTCCCTACAGAGGCCCATACAGACTTGGGTTGCCCGGGGTGATCCCCGGAATACGGATGATCTGGTCAGACTGCTGAAAAGATGCCAAGGGGTTGAAGGTTTCTTGGGAAGGCAGCCCACTCCATACTGGGGGTCCCAACAGGGGGCGGAGGCCCAAAAGGTCCAAAGGGGCGAGGGAGGTGGTGCCCAAGGTCCCTATGGGTGATGTGATTTGCTGGAGGTGCCACGGCCCAGGCCATATAGCCGCCCGTTGTCCCCTGACCTCCAAGCAGATGGACTGTAGCATAGAATGTCACTGTTCTTATTACGCGTATCCGGCCTTCAGTGTGAACTCTCCACCCAGCGAGGGGCAACAAGCGTGTCCCGTAAAGGTGAACGGGTGGCAAGTAACGGCGCTGCTAGACTCCCAGAGTCTGGTGACCCTTGTGAGGCCCACCCTTCCTCTCAAACTGATCCCGAGTAAAAAAGTCGGCATACGGTGCATTCATGGAGATGCTAAAGACTATACTATGGCCAAAGTGGACATTGAAACGGCCCACGGTACTGAGTCCTGTAGCATCGGCGTCTCTGCCTCCTGCCAGGCAGAGACGCGGTTCCCCTCACTGCTGCGGTCCAGGTCCCGCGTCCTCCCGCCTCCCTGCTGCTGTGGTGCGCACCGCATGCAGCTTCCCGGGCTCTGTGCTTAGGGCACGCGCTCCAATATGGAGGTACCTGTGCAAGGTTGTTGTTCCATGTGCTAACACTTGCTTCAGTCCTCAGGTCCCGCTGCCTGTCAGTCCTGCCCGCCAGTCTGTCTACAGTCCTGCCCACCAGTCTGTCTACAGTCCAGCCCGCCAGTCTGTCTATAGTTCTGCCCGCCAGCCTGCTTACCTGGAAGCACCTGCCAGTTACCTGCCGTGCCCACCAGCCTGCTTACCTGGAAGCACCTCTCTGTTACCTGTTGTACCCGCCAGCCAGCCTACCTGGAGCACCTGCCCATAACCTGCAGTGCCCGCCAGCTTGCCTACCCGGAACACCCGTCTGGCTATCTGACGAACCAGCCTACTTATCTACCCGGACCACCCGTCAGCCTTCCTGCCGTGCTCATCCGCTGTACCGGTCAGTTCCTGCCATCTGACCCATGGGAGTCACCTGCTCTCATGCAAGGTCGGTCCCAGAGTGGCACCTGGTCCACCTGCCCGGTCCCTCCCTGGTTCACGGAGTCAATTGAGCTGCCGTGCGACCTTGGTCAGGCCGAGTAGGCACTTAGTCACGGCCTTCTGGTCCCTCCTTGCACCGAAGCACAGAGGTTTCACCACCCAGACCCGTAACAAGTCCCACGAGGTCAGCATCGTTCAGGACTTGTTGTGTAGCACCCCGAGGGCCCGGCTGCTACAGGGGTATTGCATCTGAAACCAGAGGTGTGATATTCCACTCCCAGGTAAGGATGGAGTGTGGACCAGGACTCGTTTAGCTGCATGCACCACACACACCCCATTTCCGAGGGACAGGTCAACGGTGCTCCCACTAGACAGAAGTGCAGGCACGACAGCATCTGTCCCTGGCTGGAGTGGGGCGGGGGGTGGAATACCCAGTGGTGTAGGAGCAGATAGGGGTGGGTCCTGGGCATAGGTAGGAGCCCATTGGTTGCTAGTCACCTGGGCTCGGGTGTCAGAAGGAGGTATATAAGGTGGGCACCATCTTAGAGTCAGTGTTAAGAGTGAGAGGAGAAGACAGGAAGCAGAGCCTCTGCATGGGCTCTGCTCCGCAGGCAGGTCTTGTCAGAAGGCTGGAGCCTGAGAGAGAGAAGAAAGAACAGAAAGGAAAGTAAGAAAGGAACTGGAACAGAGGAGAAAGTAAGCAAGGAACACAGAGAAAGGCCCAGAGACACGAGGACAGAAGGAACCCCATATGCCCAGGAGATACAGGGTGAAGGGTTGGCAGAACAGGGTACCGGAACCCAAATTGGTGGAGGCAACAGATTCCTCAGCCAAAGACCAGAGGTTGTTACCACATCTTGGTGCGACCCCTCACTACATCCACCAGGAAAGCATACCGCATAGGGTCAGGGAAACCGGAGATAGGTTTCGCCAAGAGAAGGCCCGAGGGAGCTGGACAAAGGTGGGTCACTGGTGGGGACGGCCAGAGAAAGGAAAGGAAGGGAGCCCTGTGCCACGCTCTGGAATTGCCTGGGAGTTGGTCGAGCCCCTTGCCTGGTGAACGCAGCACGGCTCAGGCGGTCCCTCATGTGCACAAGTGACCAGAATAACAACCGTGAGTAAAGCATTGGAAACTGCAATTACAAGTCTCTGTGTTTCATCGCCGCACCAGCACCATCAGTACTGGGACGCTCACACCATCACTCCCAACATTCACTCTAGCTGCCCTGAGGCAATACTTCTCCCGTGGGGAGTCATCCCATTCCTGGCTGTGCATATAACATCAGCCTCAGCGGTCTGCAGCGCAGCGGCGGTCCCCACTGACCGCAATCCACGGGTGGCGTAGTCGGACAATTACAATACCACTAGACTGCCACTGGTTTGACCACCCTGGGCACGGACCGGGTCACCGCCACACGGAGACTACAACCCCCAGCATCTTACAGAAGGCCCGGCTCCGGGTATCCCCTGCACAGCACAGGCCCAGGGGGCGCGTCAACTTTTGGCGTAGTCGGCAGGATCTTTACCAACCCGCCACAAGCGGGTATTGCGTGCCTGAAGAAGATCGTACATGTACCTTGAAAAGAAGTCTCCCGCCATTTCCAGAAGTTTCCCGCCGTCCGGAGTCGTTTCCCGCCATCCGGAGCCGATTCCCGCCATCAGACGCCATCTTGGACCGTTTCCCGCCATCTTCATCCGTTTTTCCCGCCCTGGCAGAGCGGATGCCATTATGTGCGCACCAAAAGACAGCAGGAAGCCACCTCCCATCGTGGGCCAGGTCCCAGAATGGCGCCAAAGAAGGAGCCCGCCCCCACCAGCCATGAATGCAGCAATGGAGATGTCCATCAACGTGGGGGGGCTGCCCCTGAAGGTGATTGTCAGCAGATGCCCCCAAGACCAATCCCCATGGGGGCGGATAGGAAAGAAAACTGTGGGGCCGGGCGCGGCCTGGATCAGTATGGACCTGCTGCACCCGGAGATGGAGGGAGCAGAGAACTCCACCAGCACCCTGGCCCGCAGCCTGCTGCAAGCTGAGCCACCCTGCAGCCTGACAGAGTTGCTAGCCCAGCTGCCCAGGGAACCGGACTGTGCGCGCGCAGCGCTGGAAGATTTGAACAGACGGATGGTCCGGGCGCAGCGGGATGTGTTTGCCGGGTGGAGAGAGGAGATGGCCCGGCAGCACGAAGGCAGCCAGCGGAGGACTCCACCGGGACCGGGCAGCGCGCTTATCGCTGGGCGCGGAAAAGAGGGACCGGCAGCTGCAGACGACGCCGCGGAGGAGGCCAAGGAGACTGAGGCAGGTAATGGGGACGCCACCACCCCAAGCCCTGGGAACACCAGCCTGCCCTCACCCTCCACTGTGGGACCCGAAGCCCCGGGGACCGTACCTGACATCATGCCTCCACCGCCGCCAGCTAGGCCTCAGGCTGCAAACGTCACAGTCACGCCCCGCCCCGCGCTGTGCCCTCTGAACCCGGGCGCCGTAAAGCGGGAGACGTCACAGGCCGGGACGCAAGGCCCAGCACACCCGGGCGCCGCTGCCTCACCAGCGCCCCCTACCTTAGCGGTGCCACCCCCGGGCGTGACCAACAAGCGACCACCGGCCTGGTCGCAAGGCCGAGTGCCCCCGGGTGCTGCCACACGTCTGAAGCCCGCGGTGCCACCCCTGGGTGCGGACCTGTACGCCCACCATACCAGCCCGGACGGGCTGCCCTTTGAGTGGCCACCGGAGTTTGCCAACCCCCATCTCCGGAGAGAACAACCCCTGAGCGAGCCTCTGATCCCGGCCCCGGAGCCTGCCAACATCGCTCCACCCCCGCCGGAGGATGCCCAGTTTGCATGGGACCCCACCGGCGAGAATCTCATGGGGTTCACCCAGGAGACCCGGGCGGAAGCAGCCCAGTGCCTGGATTGCTGCCGCCAGCAGCTGGCCACCTATGAAAGGGAGCGGCGGCAGAGGCGCATCAGGGAGGAGCGACTCCAAGCCCGGAGCGCGGAGCAAAAGAGGAGGGCCCGTCAGGACTCCCAAGCCATCCGCGGTCCCCGAGCCACCGGGACCGTAGTAAAGTTCCAGCTAGAGCATGGCTGGGGCTTCATCAGAGACCCGGAGGCTGACACCGACGTCTTCGTCACTAGAAGGGACGTTGAAAGCCACTTGCCAGAGGGACATCACGGCTGTGACCTGTACCCCGGCGATGTGGTCACCTACACCCGGCACAAGGGCGCAAAGGGACTGTATGCCCTCCATGTCCACCGTCTAACAGAGGAGGAGCTGCGGTACCGCCCAGACATGGACTACCCTGAGGATCCGGACGGACCTGAAGACTACCCAGAAGAGCGAGGAGGACACCGTTACCAGTAATCGGTAAAATGGAACTGTTCCCATTTTTGAAAGTGTGGTCCCCGTTGGGACAAATAGTGAACTGTTGACTGTTTAAAAATAGCCCCTAATCCCTAACCAGGCTGAGGACTGTGAGCAGCCATTCTCCTATTCCCTACTGGCCGAGGACTGAGAGCGGCCAACCCCTTGTAAATAGTTGCGCTTCTTAAAGCGCCCCCTACTGGTTTTATACAAAAACCACAACGTCTACCTCAAGGCGGATTTAAATGGACTGTTGCACCTTTTCCTGGTCGCAAGTTGCACGGCGGCCAGAGCTCAAGAATGTTTTACTTGAAAAAGTTTTATATTGAAAAGTTTAATTTGCTGCTAAAAGAGTTTATGGTATTTTATGTGTGTGTGAAGAAAGTCTTACAATGTTTTATAAGGTTTATACCAGTAACGGAAAGAAAAGAGTACCTCCCATAAAGGGATGAGTTTTTGGTTAATGTCTTATATGTGAATGTGTGACACCCCAGGGGTCTGGTTGCCACAGTGATAGAGATATTACGTCTGAGAGCAGGTGGGAGGTCTCTTGGTCAGGGATCCTATGCATGCCACACCTCCTGCCCAGTCCTGGGAGGGGAAGAACTTCCCCTATATAAACCTAGGGCTGAGGCAGGGTTAGGGAGTAGAGAAGAAGTAGAGACAGAGAAGCAGATATAGGAAAAGAACATCAGGAGCTCTGTGGGAACAGTGCTACAAGGAGTCAGGGGCTGGCAGCTGCAGAGCTCGCCCTGAATGAGAAGTATCACCGGACCCGGAGTCCGAGGCTGTGGGGACTAATCTCCACCCAGCAGCAGAAACCGACCGGCAGGGGATTGCAGGTCCTCTGGCCCAGAAACCCGAAGGCACGGTCACACGCGTGGGACCAGCATCGCCATCGTGGAGCGGAAGCCATTAGAAGGCCCCGAGTCACCGGCCATACGGGTGAGCACCACACGGTACACTCAGGGACGTGGGCTACTTTTACCCGCCTCTAGCAAGGTAGCCAGAAGAGTACAGTTAGTTGGGAAGGCCTACAACTCCGCCTGGCCAGGGGAGATCCCATCTGCTCAAGGACTGACCAGGCCCCGATTGCTAGCAAGTACTCCGGGAGGGTCTATCTTTGTCACCAGTAAAGACCCTGAACTACACCGCATCGTCTCTAAGTGGTTCCTGCTACCCCCATCATCCACGTCGGCTGCCCTGAGGCCATACCCCTCCCGTTGGGGGTTATACCATCCACGCTGCACCATCCTTCCACCGGCCTCAGCGGTCTGCCCTGCAGCGGCAGCTCCATAGCTGCATTCAACGGGTGGCGTAGTCATCCACCATCTACTGCTAATAGACTGCCACTTAGTCTGACTCCCTGGGCACGGACCGGGTCACCGCCACGAGACTACTACCCCCATCTGATCCGGCTCCGGGTAGGCTCCCGCGTGCGCAACGCTGCGCGACTCAGGCCCAGGGGCGCGTCAAATGCATTCTAAAAATTTTGTATGTTTTAAAATTGTTTTATTCTGTTCCAGCCCGAGGACGTGCTGTGATTTACCAGGGGGGAATGTAGCACCCCGAGGGCCCGGCTGCTACAGGGGTATTGCATCTCAAACCAGAGGTGTGATATTCCACTCCCGGGTAAGGATGGAGTGTGGACCAGGACTCGTTTAGCTGCATGCACCACACACACCCCATTTCCGAGGGACAGGTCAACGGTGCTCCCACTAGACAGAAGTGCAGGCACGACAGCATCTGTCCCTGGCTGGAGTGGGGCGGGGGGTGGAATACCCAGTGGTGTAGGAGCAGATAGGGGTGGGTCCTGGGCATAGGTAGTAGCCCATTGGTTGCTAGTCACCTGGGCTCGGTTGTCAGAAGGAGGTATATAAGGTGGGCACCATCTTAGAGTCAGTGTTAAGAGTGAGAGGAGAAGACAGGAAGCAGAGCCTCTGCATGGGCTCTGCTCCGCAGGCAGGCCTTGTCAGAAGGCTGGAGCCTGAGAGAGAGAAGAAAGAACAGAAAGGAAAGTAAGAAAGGAACTGGAACAGAGGAGAAAGGAAGCAAGGAACACAGAGAAAGGCCCAGAGACACGAGGACAGAAGGAACCCCATATGCCCAGGAGATACAGGGTGAAGGGTTGGCAGAACAGGGTACCGGAACCCAAATTGGTGGAGGCAACAGATTCCTCAGCCAAAGAACGGAGGTTGTTACCACATCTTGGTGCGACCCCTCACTACATCCACCAGGAAAGCATACCGCATAGGGTCAGGGAAACCGGAGATAGGTTTCGCCAAGAGAAGGCCCGAGGGAGCTGGACAAAGGTGGGTCACTGGTGGGGACGGCCAGAGAAAGGAAAGGAAGGGAGCCCTGTGCCACGCTCTGGAATTGCCTGGGAGTTGGTCGAGCCCCTTGCCTGGTGAACGCAGCACGGCTCAGACGGTCCCTCATGTGCACAAGTGACCAGAATAACAACCGTGAGTAAAGCATTGGAAACTGCAATTACAAGTCTCTGTGTTTCATCGCCGCACCAGCACCATCAGTACTGGGACGCTCACACCATCACTCCCAACATTCATTCTAGCTGCCCTGAGGCAATACTTCTCCCGTGGGGAGTCATCCCATTCCTGGCTGCGCATATAACATCAGCCTCAGCGGTCTGCAGCGCAGCGGCGGTCCCCACTGACCGCAATCCACGGGTGGCGTAGTCAGACAATTGCAATACCACTAGACTGCCACTGGTTTGACCACCCTAGGCACGGACCGGGTCACCGCCACACGGAGACTACAACCCCCAGCATCTTACAGAAAGCCCGGCTCCGGGTATCCCCTGCACAGCACAGGCCAAGGGGGCGCGTCAGTTGCACCCTATCATTATAGGCCAAGACTTTTGTTTATTTTGGGATCTGTGGAAGAAGAGTACAAGGTTTTCTGGCACGGTTAGGAAACCAGGTAACACTGAAGAAGTATCACCACACCCAGAGTCAGACGGGTTTCCCTTTTGTGTCCTTGTGCGGGATGAAGAGGTAGGGTCCCCTGAGTCTGACATTCCAGAGTTAGCAATGAGAGGAGATAAGAAGCCGGGCTGATCCTCCGCGCTGGTCCAGAGACACACAAGGGTTAATGATAAACCAAACCTTCTTTATCATTTGGTTTTATTTGGCTGCCCTGAGGAAGTGGCAGTGTTGCCACAACGCGTAGGCCAAGTGATAAAGAAGGTTTGGTTTATCATTAACCCTTGTGTGTCTCTGGACCAGCGCGGAGGATCAGCCCAGCTTCTTATCTCCTCTCATTGTTTACTGATCAGCGGGATCTCCTGCAGTGGCCATCTTACAGGTGCTTCACAGTTGGTTGTGACTCACACAACCTCAGAAGGTGAGTCAGACTGATTGTGGGACCTAGTATTTACTTTTATACAGATTAAGCCCTATGTGCGCTGTCTTTTCTATCTCTTATTCCAGAGTTAGGGGTGTCCAGCAAGAATTTTGGGTCTGCCCAACATAGGGACCTAACTTCTGAAGGAAGCCTTAAATAATGTCACGGTCATAAATGGGGTGGCATAGGAACCAGGGGCTGACACAAGGTTTCGCTATTTTATGAAAAGTGGGGAATTGTTGTACCAGGTCACGAAAGTGAGGGAAGAGCTGGTAGAACAGTTAATAGTCCCGAGTCCCTATAGACGGAAAGTGTTGGACATACATAGTTTAGATACATAGATACATAGTTTATAAGGCCGAAAAAAGACAAGCGTCCATCCAGTTCAGCCTATTTCTTGTGCACTGCAGCTATTCCGCAGCCTTGATCCAGGGGAAGGCAAAAAAAAACCCATGCGGAATAGGCCAATTTACATCATTGAGGAAAAATTCACTTCCCGACACCAATCTGGCAGTCAGATTAAATCCCTGGATTAATTAACTATCCTAAGCATAAGATGTAATTTTATTGTTCTCAAGAAAGGTGTCCAGGCCTCTCTTCAACTCATTAAGTGAGTTGGACATCACCACTTCCTCTCCCAGAGAGTTCCAGAGTCTCACGGCTCTGACCGTAAAGAATCCCCTTCTATGCTGGTGCAGGAACCTCCTTTCCTCCAGACGCATAGTGTGCCCCCTCGTCTTTGTCACCATCCTTGGTATAAACAGGTCATGGGAGAGATCTCCGTACTGCCCCCTGATGTATTTATACATATTTATGAGGTCTCCCCTAAGCCTTCTCTTTTCCAACGTAAATAGGCCTAATTTTGACAACCTGGGTATTCTAGTTCCTCCATTCCCTTTATTACCTTAGTCGCCCTCCTTTGTACCCTCTCTAGCTCCAATATGTCTTTCCTGAGCACCGGAGCCCAGAACTGTGCACAATATTCTAAGTGCGGCCTTACCAGTGCTTTATACAGAGGAAGAACAATGTTCTCATCATATGCCCCTATTCCTCTTCTGATGCATGCCATGACTCTATTTGCCTTCGCAGCTCCTGCCTGACACTGGGCACTCCAATTTAATTTGCTATTAACCAAGACGCCCAGGTCCTTCTCCATGTCTGATTTCCCCAACAGTTTCCCATTTAATATGTATGGGTGACTGCTGTTTTTCTTTCCCATGTGCATGACCTTACATTTATCGGCATTGAACCCCATTTGCCATTTTTTGGCCCAACTCCCCAATTTATCTACATCCTCCTGTAGCTGTGCCCTATCCTCATCTGTATTAACTACTTTACAAAGTTTAGTATCATCTGCAAATATTGCTATTTTACTATGCAACCCTTCCACTAGATCATTAATAAATATATTAAATAATATAGGGCCCAAGACAGACCCTTGAGGCACCCCGCTAGTAACCCTGACACACCTGAGCTTACTCCAATGATAACCACCCTCTGCTTTCTATCACTCAGCCAGCTATTCACCCACTTGCACACATTATCCCCCAGACCAAGCATTCTCATTTTATATACCAACCTTTTGTGTGGCACGGTATCAAACGCTTTGGAGAAGTCAAGGTATACAACATCCACTGACTCTCCCCGGTCCAGCTGTGAGCTCACCTCCTCGTAGAAGGCAATCAGGTTTGTTTGGCAGGAGAGATCCCTCATGAATCCATGTTGATATGGAGTTAGACAGTTATTATCATTAAGATATTCTACAATAGCATCTCTAAGAAATCCTTCAAACAATTTACCCACAACAGACGTTAAGCTGACTGGTCTATAGTTCCCAGGGTCACTTTTAGACCCCTTTTTGAATATTGGTACCACATTTGTTTGGCGCCAGTCTAGTGGGACAGTCCCTGTCCATAAAGAGTGCTTGAATATAAGATACAGCGGTCTGTCTATCACATTACTTAATTCTTTTAGTACCCGGGGGTGTATGCCATCTGGGCCTGGTGACTTGTCTATTTTGATATTATTTAGGCGTTTCTGAACTTCCTCCTGGGTTAGGTGGGTGATATTTAGCGGAGGGTTTACTTTATCACTCTGCATTTCCTCCGATAAATTGTTTTCTTTTGTGAAAACAGTGGAGAAGAAGCTATTGAGTAGGTTTGCTTTACCCTCATCGCCCTCTAGGATTTTACCCAGGTTATTTTTCAATGGGCCAACTCCATCAGTTTTAATCATTTTACTGTTTATATAGTTAAAGAACAGTTTGGGATTTGTTTTACTTTCCTTGGCAATTAGTCTCTCTGTCTCCTCTTTTGCTATTCTTATTTGTTTCTTACAGATTTTGTTTTTTTCCCTATAAGATATTAGCGCTTCCTCGCTGCCTTCTTGTTTAAGTTTACCGAAAGCCCTTTTTTTGTTTTTCATTGCCCTCTTGACTTCCTTATTTAGCCACATTGGCTTCCTCCTATTCCTAGCCCTTTTATTCCCATAAGGTATGTACCTTCTACAGTGACTATGTAGGACTGTTTTGAAAATTTCCCATTTTCTATCCGTGCTCCTATTACTAAAGATACTATCCCAGTCTATAAGGTGAAGGGCATCTCTTAGCTGATCAAACTTTGCCCTCCTGAAGTTCAGTGTTTTTGTGACTCCCTTGCTGGGCACCCTACTGAAACACATGTGGAATTGTATAATGTTGTGGTCACTATTTCCCACATTGCCCATTTGAGTATCTTGGGAGGACATCTAGGGGTGGAAAAAATGCAGGAACAGATTATGCAGAGGTTCTATTGGCCCGGGTGCCACTAGGAAATATTAAAGTATTGCAGGTCCTGCCCTACGTGCCAGTTAACCGCCCCACCTCTCACTTTTGAAGTCCCCTCGTGCCATTGCCCATTATTGCAGTGCCATTCTAGAGAATTGCCATGGACTTGGTTGGTCCCTTGGTTTACCAAGGGAGATCCTGACCGACCAGGGAACACCTTTTATGAGTAAGGTGATGCAAGGTCTTGCAAATCTCCCAACTGAGGACTTCAGTGTCCCATCCTCAGACAGATGGCCTTGTGGAAAGGTTTAATAAAATGCTAAAGAGTATGCTGAGGAAGGCCATAGAAAAGGATGGTAGAGACTGGGACAGTCCCCTCCCATATCTGCTGTTCTCCATCTGAGAGGTTCCACAGACCTCTATGGGGTTCTCGCCATTCGAATTTCTGTATGGCCGACATCCACAAGGTTTCCTGGATATAGCCAAGGAAATCTGGGAAGCCGAATTCACGTGCCACAGAAGCGTCATCGAGCACGTGGCACTGATGCAGCAGAGGATTGCGAAGGTGATGCCCATTATAAAAGGACATCTCCTCCAGGCACAAGAAGCTCAGGCCAGGGTCTACAACCGGTCAGCCAGAGTGAGGCAGTTCAATCCGGGAGACCGAGTCCTTGTGCTAATTTCTACTGTAGAGAGCAAGTTCTTGCCCAAATGGCAAGGACTGTATGAGGTGGTGGAGAAGCTTGGTGATGTGAACTATAGGATTCATCAACCAGGAAGACGGAAACCATATCAGATCTACCATGTCAACCTCATCAAGCCATACCAAGACAGACAGCTGGCTGAAACTCCGTGCTTGCTGGGCATGCCAGAAGGCGAGGTTGGAGATGTCGCCATAGCGGAGACGCTGTCGAAGGCCCAAAAATAGCAGTGCCGCGAGTTGCTCCAGAAAAACTGGGACCTGTTCTCGGAATTGCCAGGATGCACAAAGGTCAGAGAACATGAAGTTCTGACGGAGCCACATGTGTGCGTAAATGTGAAGCCCAGTCGAATTCCGGAGGCCCAACGAGAAGTGATCTCCAAGGAGGTGGAGCGTATGTTGAAACTCGGGGTCATTGAGGAATCCAAGAGCGGCTGGTCGAGCCCGATTGTCCTGGTCCCAAAGCCCGATGGGGAATGGAGGTACTGCAACAACTATCAGAAGTTGAATGAGGTCTCCAAGTTCGACGCATATCCCATGCCACGCGTCGATGAACTGAGCGAGAGACTTGGGCCAGCAAGGTACATAACCACCTTGGATTTGACGAAGGAATACTGGCAGATCCCCATGGCACAGGGAGCCAAGGAGAAAACTGAGTTTTCTATGCTGGACGGATGCTTCCAGTATGTCCGGATGCCGTTTGGACTGCAGGGGGCCCCTGCAACCTTCCAGAGAGCTATGGATCGAATCCTTGCACACCATTAGTAATACGCCGCACCATACCTGGACGATATTGTTATCTTCAGCCTGGACTGGGAGAATCATCTGGAAAAGGTCCAGGCAGTGTTTGATGCTCTAAGGAAGGCAGAGTTTTCAACAAACCTGAAGAAATGTGCCATGGGGAAAGAAGAAGCCAAATACCTGGACTATGTAGTGGGGAGAGTCAAGATCAAACCCCAAATCAGTAAAGTGGAAGCAATCCAAACCTAGCTGAGACCGCTGTCAAAGAAACAGGTTAGAGCCTTCCTGGGGATCGTGGGATACTACAGGAGTTTCATCTCAAACTTCGCCATGATGGCCGCACCCCTGACTGACCTCCTTAAGGGGACGAAATTGGCAATGGGCAAATGGTCTGAAGAGGCAGAGACGGCCTTTTTAAAAAATGAAAGGGGCCCTGTGTAAGCAACCAGTCCTGGTGGCCCCCGAGTTTAAGAAAGAGTTTATACTCCAAACGGACAGCTCAGATGTCGGTTTAGGAGCAGTCCTTTCCCAAGAGATACACGGATAGGAGCATCCTGTTCTCTACCTGGGTTGGAAGCTGTCGTCATATGAGAGGAATTATTGGGTCATAGAGAAGGAGTGCTTGGTCATAAAGTGGGCGGTGAGCACATTATGGTACTATCTGGTAGGACGCAAATTTAGAGTGGTATCCGACCATGCCCCACTCAGATGGTTGAGGGAAACAAAGGCTAAAAATGCTAGGGTCACCCGCAGGTTCTTAGCCCTATGAGATTTCAACTTCCATGTAGCGCATATAGCAGGGAAGCTACATGGTAATGCCGATGCCCTATTGAGAATCCCTTGTCTGATAGTAGAAAGTGCCAAGCCCCACGGCTTTAGGCAAAGGGGGGAGGTATATAAGGTGGGTAATGGTCGCATAGTCGATGGGAGGTATGTGTCACAGAGATGGCTGGTCTCTGTGATGTAACCTGGAGTGTTTCTCTAGTGCACATAAGCACTAGGAGGATCGTTTGTTGCACCTGGGACCAGGTTACGGGTAGTTTAACAGTTGGGCGGGTCTTTCAACCCACATACCTCACCTCTGGGTGTGGTTAACAGCCTATACAAGGGAGGCTGTTGTTTGGCACATGGTATGTGTGTTTGGAGGGTGTATGTTTGTTTTCAGACCAAGCTAGGATCCTGGACACTGCCCCCAGCCCGTGTGCCACACAGGCCTGAGTGAGCATAGACCTGCTAAGGTCATTGTACTTTGTTTGCCTGATCTAAAGGCTATTTGCTTTTCTGTTTGGTTTCTGTGTTTATGAAGCAATAAACCCACATGAACTTTTAAAGAAACAAGCCTCTTTTTTCCTCCTGTCGCAGCCAAGTGAATAAAACCCCTACACAATATATATATATATATATATATATATATATATATATATAGTACAGACCAAAAGTTTGGACACACCTTCTCATTTAAAGATTTTTCTGTATTTTCATGACTTTGAAAATTGTACATTCACACTGAAGGCATCAAAACTATGAATTAACACATGTGGAATTATATACTTAACAAAAAAGTGTGAAACAACTGAAAATATGTCTTATATTCTAGGTTCTTCAAAGTAGCCACCTTTTGCTTTGATGACTGCTTTGCACTCTCTTGGCATTCTCTTGATGAGCTTCAAGAGGTAGCTTCAAGAGCGATGCTACTTGAGGTGTAGGTATCTCTGACCTATTGTCTATTATATTCCAGTATGGTTGGTAAGGGCAGACACATTTGACTACCTATAGACTCGACTACGTAGCCTGTTGCTCTCCTACCAGTTGTCTCTATGATAGTGGCACACATTTTTAGAGAGTAGGGGGCACTGGGTTCCTTGATGTTAAAGCTATCAAAGAAGGCAGACTTTGCTAACAACTTGTTACTCTGATTGTCTAAAATCGCATATACTTTGATGGCTTTGTCTTTTTTGCTTGCTGGGTAAACTCTCACTAGGGAAATTTTAGAGCAGGACTTGCCTCCTGTGAGGTTTCCACAAACTTCTGTACACTTAGAAGTAATTGCTAGAGCGTCAGTATTTGTTTCCCCAGCTCCCCGCTATGCTCTTGGACTTGGGGCAGAGTCCCCGTTGGTGATCCAGGGTGTAGAGCTGTGTTATGTTCACCGCTGTCACATTCCGCACACTTTGCACTAACCTCACCGTCCCTGGCGAAGTGGGATTTTGAAGAGCAGCATTTTTAGCAGATGTGTTTCTCCATAAGGAAGGCCTTCCATTCTTTCAATGATTTTTCACTAAAAACTCTGCACTTAAGTAAGGAATGTGGCTTCTTGTGTAAGGGACACTGTCTGTCTGCTTGGGTCCTTGGATTTGTCTTCTCCTTGAGGGGAGCTGAACTCTTTGTGAACTGAACCGGTGGAGGAAATTTTATTTTTGTGGACCTCTACAGTTGCTCTACGAGGTTTACTAACAGAAGGTATTGGCATATGACAGTGCGAAACCAAAGTTGGATCATTTCTAATTCTTGCTTGTTCACAGGCAAAATCTACAAACACATTGAAATGAGGAAATGGTACACTGTAAGTCTGTTTATACCGACAACCATGTGTAACCCACTTGTCTTGCAGGTTGAATGGGAGCTTTTGAACTATGGGGTTCACACCTCCAACACTGTCAAGAAATGTCAACCCCACAAGATCCCCTTCTGTTTTTGCTACAGACAATTCCATTAAAAAGTCAGTTAACTCTCTAAGCTTTGAATAGTCTTTGTTCGCTATTTTAGGAAAGTCTTCTATTCTCTTAAACAAGGCACTTTTTATAACCTCTACTGAGCCATAGCATTCATCAAGTCTATTCCAAATTCTTTTGAGACCGACATCTGGATTTACATTAATGTCTCTTATTCTCTTTGCGTGCTCGGCAGACTAACTTCCTAGCCATTTTACCAGGAGATCCACTTCTTCACTACATGATAGACTTATGTCTCTGATGGCATTTTCGAAGGAGGCTCGCCACGCTCTGTAGTTTTCAGCGTGATCACTGAACTTTACAAGTCCCTTAGCGACCAACTCACGTCGAGCAAGGAACTTGGCAAAGTCTATTGTAGCTTAATTGCCTCTGATGCCAGCTCATGGTGTGTTGTCAGAGTACATGTGTGCTGTGTGGCCATACCTGTTAGATGTCTCTGGTTTAGTCCAACTGGTCTAGTACCTTTTTGAAGCGAAGGGAGTCTCTCTAAGTCAGGGCAGATTCCAGATCTTCTGTTCTGGAGAAAGATTACTGTAGTCAGTCTTACCCCAAAATTTTCTTGTTCACAGCAGGGCAACTGATAGCTGACTTTCTGGCGGTCCGAATGATCTGGTTGGCTTGACTTGACAAAATGTTCTGTCTCCGGCTGTAGGTCTGGGTAGTCATCTGATTTGGAATGTTGATGGACATACTCTGAAGTGTGCTGCAGTGAATCGTAAGGAGCTTGCTGTAGGCCTAGTACACTGCTGCGTCTGCTGTGTTCGCCATCAGAAGATATGGCAGCCTCTAACGCTTCGGCTTCCGCTACGGCTGCTGCTGTTTATTTTTCGTTAGCAAGCTTCTCTAATGTCGCTTCTAAGCGTGCCTTTTCTATTGCTCTTTCTGCATCCAGGGATGCGTGTTCTGCATCAAGGGAAGCTTTTTGGTGTGCTTTTTCTGCATCCAGGGATGCATGCTGTAATTTCAGTTCAATCTGTTGATCAGCAAAGCCGACTCGTGCTTTCACTGCTTCTGCTTTTGCGTGGGCTATGGTTGGCGGCATTGCTGACGGATGATTCCTTGGAGGAACCAATTCGTGATCTTGTCTTAATAGAGGATGCTAGTCCTTCAGACATGATGCAACTGTTAGGAGACTGCTGCAATATCTGTATGCAGGCTCTGTGTGGATAATGGCGGGCTCCGTATGGTACGACAATTCGGTGCAACAGATAGGAGGCTGCTATGATATCTGTTGTGGGCTCCAAGTGGATAATGGCGGGCTTCGTATAGTCAGATCTTCTGAGCGTGTTCTTAGCAGTTATTTCACTATACTGTCCTCACACGATAGCACGGTGTTCAGTGAGACATGTAGCTAAACCCCCTGTCTTCTTTAAGGAAAAGGGGCTGTGAAGTTGTAACCTTCTTTATTGATTGGAGATTGACAGGAAAGGGTGAAACTATAGGGTGTAATAACGGGTATTTCAGAACATATAACTGTACAATGCATAGATACAGATATTTAGCAATATACAGTATAACATGAGGTAATATACAAGCTGATTATTACCTAACTAATACATCAAATACTCACAGCAATACTGCATTAAAATACATAGACAATAGCTTACCAACTATGCTTAGAGCAGGCTGTTTTGCAAGGAACAAGACAGCAACAATTGAGATGGTTTCTCTTCAGAAGAATGCAGGAAATGGCTGCTGCTACTTTCACAGTGTCATAACAAGACCACAATGCAACAGGAACAATCCCACTAATGCACAGCAAACTGAAACTAAAATGCATACATTAAATCAGCAGCAGATGGTGCTCTTACCAAACAATATAAACAGTAAACAGAGTGCAATACACAGGAACTTGTAATAAACACAAAATATGACTTTCAGATAGCCAATTCACTGTCAGGACAGAACACTGTATATTGTAGGGTTTCTACTCACTCAGCTGCGGTTGAGGTAGACACACAGGAAATGGTTACAGTAAAATGTCCAGGCAGGTTTATTAAAACTTCATAAACCGATCAGCATAGCCAAAACAACAAGACAGCCTTTTCCGGCACAGATTGAAAGCAGAAAGTAAATATTCCATACAGTAGTGTCGGTTAGCCCGCTCAGGTTAGTGTCTAGCTCTTGAGTCCTTTAGCAAACACAGGCAATACTGGAGGTCAACACACCTCCAGACACAGACACTGAATGAAACAACTAATCTCCTTTTTATCTGCCATATCACACCTTTGAGGTGGGGATATGTCAGCAGCCAGTCCCACCCATCTGTTTGACTGCTCGGAAACACGTGCTGGAGACTGCTTTCCCGGGCTTTATATATAAAAAGTCAACTCAGGGAAACTGACCAGACTGGATTTGTCTTGGAGCTAAAGTATAGAGAAAGACAGGCTAGAATTCCTCTCTGAGAAGAGCCTGCACAGACCGTGTGTAGAGAACCGCAAGTATCAGCAGTTGTATGGACAATAACTTTTGTTTGACCAAGCTGGAGCTAGCTCAGCCTTGTATGAGTAGTCAGGATTTGTTCTGTTTAGTTAGCGCATGGACAAAACTAGGGATTTATTTTTTAGTTTGTTTTGGTGCTGCGCTGTCTGTGGAAAACTGCATGGGTTTGGACCATAGCTGCATTGCCCATATGATCGCTTGCTAAGGCCAAATGCCTACAAGAGAGAGTGAACTCCTAGAATGTAAAGTGAAGGAAATAATTATTTGATCCCTTGCTGTTTTTGTAAGTTTGCCCACTGACAAAGACATGAACACTCTATAATTTTAAGGGTATTTTATTTTTAATATTGAGAGATAGAATATCCCCAAAAAATCAAGAAAATCACATTGTATAAATTTAGATACATTTATTTGCACTTTGCAGTGAGAAATAAGTATTTGATCCCCTACAAACCATTATGAATTCTGGCTCCAACAGACCAGTTAGACGCTCCTAATCAACTCATTACCTGCATTAAAGACAGCATTCTTACATAGTCACCTGTATAAAAGACTCCTATCCACAGACTCAATTTATCAGTCTGACTCTAACCTCTACAACATGGGCAAGACCAAAGAGCTTTCTAAGGATGTCAGGGACAAGATCATAGACCTGAACAAAGTTGGAATGGGCTACAAAACCATAAGAAAGATGCTGGGTGAGAAGGAGACAACTGTTGGTACAATAGTAAGAAAATGGAAGAAATACAAAATGACTGTCAATCGACATCGATCTGGGGCACCATGCAAAATCTCACTTCGTGGGGTATCCTTGATCATGAGCAAAGTGAGAGATCAGCCTAAAACTACACGGGGGAAACTTAATGATCTCAAGGCAGCTGAGACCACAATCACCCAGAAACAAATTGGTAACACATTACGCCTTAAAGGTTTAAAATCCTGCAGTGCCCACAAGGTCCCCCTGCTCAAGAAGGCACATGTGCAGGCCCTTCTGAAGTTTGCCAATCAACACCTTGATAATTCTGTGAGTTATTGGGAGAAGGTGCTGTGGTCAGATGAGACAAAAATTGAGCTCTTTGGCATTAACTCAACTCACCGTGTTTGGAGGAAGAGAAATGCTGCCTATGACCTAAAGAACACCGTCCCCACTTTCAAGCATGGAGGTGGAAACATTATGTTTTGGGGGTGTTTCTCTGCTAAGGGCACAGGACTACTTCATCGCATCAATGGGAAAATGGATGGAGCCATGTACTGTAAAATCCTGAGTGACAACCTACTTCCCTCTGCCAGGACATTAAAAATTGATTGTGGCTGAGCCTTCCAGCAAGACAGTGACCCAAAACATACAGTCAAGGCAACAAAGGAGTAGGCAACAAAGGAGTGGCTCAGAAAGCAGCACATTAAGGTCATGGAGTGGCCTAGCCAGTCTCCAGACCTTAATCCCATAGAAAACGTATGGAGGGAGTTGAAGCTCCGAGTTGCGAAGCGACAGCCTCAAAATCTGAATGATTTAGAGATTATCTGTAAAGAGGAGTGGACCAAAATTCCTCCTGACATGTGCGCAACCCTCATTATCAACTCCAAAAAAGTCTGACTGCTGTGCTTGCCAACAAGGGTTTTGCCACCAAGTATTGTTTGCCAGAGGAATCAAATACTAATTTCTCACTGCAAAATGCAAATAAATGTATCTAATTTATACAATGTGATTTTCTTGATTTTTTGGGGGGGATATTCTATCTCTCAATGTTAAAATTAACCTACCCTTAAAATCATAGACTGTTCATGTCTTTGTCAGTGGGAAAACTTACAAAAACAGCAAGGGATCAAATAATTTCCTTCATTGTATATATTATTGTAAGGTGGCTGTTAGACACATAGTGGATGTGAGATAAACATGGAGTAAAAGGGGTTTATTGGCCATGAAAGGTTGATTATGAGCAGCTGATGAGTTGGGAGAGATGGCTGCTCACCATATCTCCACCCCGGGTGTGATTCACTTTGTAATTTGAGACCTGTTTGTCTCACTTAAGTCAGAGTATATGGAGGTTTCAGACCTCCTGAATTGAGTCCTTTGCTAAAGAGCTAAGAAGCTGGACTCTAAGCGAGGTGGGGTAACCAGCACTATTGAATGGACTTTTTGCTTTATGTTGCACTTTGTGCCGGTCAAGGGCTTTTTTCATACCACTGTATATACACACCCACACAATATATACACACACATATATATATATATATATATATATATATATATATATATATATATATATATATATATATATATATTGTGGAGTAGCGCTATTGATCATGTTGAGGGGCACTCACTTCGCCGGGTCAATTAAAGCACACATGTTTTCCGGTAATCTAAAGTCCAGCAGTTTATTACTCATCATACACTGCTTATAACTCAAAGGAATGTTACACATGTAATATTCTAGAGCCTTTCCAGTGGCAGCTATGCCCGCTTGGCTTCAGATACAGTCTTCAGCAAGGTAACAACATCAATGTCCATATCAAGCACCGTTTTTTACCTTTGCAAGGCTTCGCATTGCATGGCGAATAAGCCTCCTTACCTTGACGTGCCAGAGCTGGTGTGTCACTCTCTATAAGGAGAAATGTTACCCCTTAGACCTCAGTCCAGAGCCTCTCACCTAGCCAAATCAGTGCTCATACTTTGCACTGACGAGGGCCAACAGCCCGAAACACTGTGTCTGCAAATTGAGATTCTGATTTGGCTTTTATCCTAAGTCATATTGCACGACTCGTTAAAGGGATGATTGTGACATGTAGGATTGCTGCTTCCAATAGGTGGCGCTATAGAGTACAAGTCCTCTTTTTCTCTGAAGAGGCAATTTGCATATTAAGTTTAAGGAACAATCACTTTTTCACACAGAGACCTGTAGGTTTGGATTTCTTGTTCCCTTAATAATAAAGACCTTCATTTAAAAACTGAACTTTGTATTTACTTTGTTATCTTTGTCTAATATTTAAATTTGTTTTGTGATCTGAAAAAGCTAAGTGTGACAAACATGCAAAAGAATAAGAAATCAGGAAGGGACAAACACTTTTTCAAATATACAGTGGAGAAAACAAGTATTTGATACACTGCCGATTTTGCTAATTTTCCCACCTACAAAGAATGGAGAGTTCTGTAATTTTTATCACAGGTACACTTTAACTGTGAGAGACAGAATCTAAAAAAAATCCAGAAAATCACATTGTATGACTTTTAAATTATTGCATGAAATAAGTATTTGACCACCTAACAACCTGCAAGAATTCTGGATCTCACAGACCTTTTGTGTTTCATTAGCTGTAAGCCATAATCATCAACATTAACAGAAATAAACACTTGAAATAGATCACTCTGTTTGTAATGACTCTATATAATATATGAGTTTCACTTTTTGCATTGAAGAGCTGAAATAAATGAACATTTTGATGATATTCTAATTTAGTGAGATGCACCTGTGCATGGGAGGACCTGGCTAATGAGCTGGGACCACAGTCTCAAACATTAACTTTTTGGTGTCAACTCCACTCACCATGTTTGGAGGAAGAAGGAGAATGATTACAACCCCAAGAATAGCGTCTCAACCGTGAAGCATGGTTGGGGAAACATCAATCTTTGTGGGTGCTTTCTGCAAAGGGGACAGGACGACTGCACCTTATTGAAGGGAGGATAGATGGGGTCATGTATCGCTAGATTTTGGCCAACCTTCTCCTTCCCCCAGTAAGAGCATTGAAGATGAGTCGTGGCTGGGTCTTCCAGCATAACAATAACCCAAAAACACACAGCCAGGGCAACTAAGGAGTGGCCCCTAAGAAGCATTTCAAGGTCCTGGACTGATCTAGCCAGTCTGCAGATCTAAACCCAATAGAAAGTCTTAGGCGGGAGCTGAAACATGTAGCGCCCTGGGGGTTCGGTTGCTACAGAGGTATTGCATCTCCTCCAGATGTGCAACATCTCACTCTCAGGTAAGGCTGGAGTGTGGACCAGAACCCCGACACCTGCATGCATTACACCACATGTCCGGGGGGCAGGGCGACGGATATGCTCCAAGTAGAGCATGACAGTCCCTGTGCCTGGCTGGAGTGGGGGGAGGGAACACCTAGGAAAGGGGGAACCCGGTAGTGCAGGAGCAGGGGGGAAGCAGTTCCTGGGTACACCTAGAGGGAGGTACAAAAGGTGGGCACCATCTTAGTTCAGAGAGAGGCCGGTTGAGTGGAGTGAGAAAGAAGATGTGACAGAGCAGGACTCTGTGGAGCTCTGCTCCGGACTCGGGTCTAGCCAGTGAGACCCAGTCAGCACTGAAAGAGAGAGAGAGAGTAGGGGAGAAGAGATGAAGAAGAACGGAGGAGGTTCCAGGAACACGGAGGAGAGAAGGGACCCTAGGGGTGTGGACCGGCTGGTAGCCACCATACGCCCGCATCTACCTGAGTAGTGGGGTCAGGCCAAGGGGGAGAGCGGTCCCCGAAACTAGTGGAGGCGGGGAACTACCCTCAACTAGAAACCGGAGGCTGTGACATTTTATATGGTGTAGCCCCTCGCTACACCCGCTAGGAAGGCACCACATAGGGTCAGGGAAAATGGCGCCGAAGTTTACCCAGAGAAGGCCCGAGGCAGCCGGACAGAAGCGTGGTCACTGGCAGGGTATGACAGGCCAGAGAAAGGACACAAGATGGGGGTCCTGAGAAGCGCTCCAAAATTATCTGAGAGCTGGCCGAGCCCCCTCACCTGGTGAAAATGGTGCGACGCGGGAAGTTACAGCCGGCCGGAGTAACGTGGAGTAATGAACTGTGAGTAAGGATCCTGGACTGCATTACAGAGACTCTGAGTTGTTATTCCCGCGCACCATCACCCCCATCATTCACCTACACTGCCCTGGGGCTACACTCTGCCCGTGGGGAGTTATACCATTCCTGCGCTTCTCACCAACACCAGCCCCAGCTGTCTGCCCTGCAGCGGCTGTTCATCCTGACCGCAATCCACGGGTGGCGTAGTCGGACATTCGAAAATAATGAAAATCATATCAATCGACTGCCACTGGTTTGACCACCCTGAGCCACGGGACCGGGTCATCACCACAGTGACTACAACCCCCAGCATCCCACAAAAGGCCCGGTTCCGGGTTCCCCACGCTGCCCAGGGGGCGAGTCAAACTCAATATTGCCCAGCGACAGCCCCAAAACCTGAAAGATCTGGAGAAAATCTGTATGGAGGAGTGGACCAAAATCTCTTGCTGCAGTGTGTGCAAACTTGGTCAAGAACTACAGGAAACGTCTGACCTCTGTAATTACAAACAAAGGTTTCTGTACCAAATATTAAAGGGAACCTGTCATGTGATTTGCAGCAACTAAACTGTCCCCAGTACGTTGTTAGTGATGCAATGTGAATCAATAACACACTTTTTCTCATTAAAAACGAGCGCTGTAATACTTTGCAAAAAACACTTTATATAGTTATATTTTACTTGCTTGTTTAGTCATAGGGGTGTGCTTCATTGTGTTCAGTCAGGGTTGTCACTGCCCACGCAATATGAATGATGCTTCCAGTTTTGCGCTTTTGTCACTGGAATCCGCTTTGAAATACCACACTTGCGCAGTGTGTATCTGGGAGCTGTGCATGCGCCGTGATGAGCGGCTCCCCACATGTGTGCAGTGAAGCTGTATGGAGGAGTGGACCAAAATCCCTTGCTGCAATGTATCAAGAACAACAGGAAAAGTCTGACCTCTGTAATTGCAAACAAAGGTTTCTGTACCAAATATTAAAGGATGGGGGTGGATCAATCATGCTTTGGGGTTGTGTTGCAGCCAATGACACGGGGAACATTTCACGGGTAGAGAGAAGAATGGATTCAATGAAATTTCAACAAATTCTTGATGCAAACATAACTCCATCTGTAAATAAGCTGAAGTTGAAAAAAGGATGGCTTCCAGAAAAGATAATGATCCTAAGCACACATCAAAATCCACAATAGAATACCTCAAAAGGCGCAATCTGAAAGTTTTACAATGGCCCTCACAGTCCCCTGATCTGAACATCATTGAAAATCTGTGGCCAGACCTCAAAATTGCAGCGCATGCAAGACTACCCAGGAATCTCACAGAACTGGAAGAATTTTCCAATGAAGAATGGATGAAAATCCCTCAAACAAGAATGGAAAGACTCTTGACTGGCTACAAATAGCGTTTACAAAGCTGTAATACATTCTATTTAAATCAAATAATTTTTTATTGAAAAACTCCAAATACAAAGTGATACTTTCAAAATTAAATTATGTGTAAGGCTATGTTTATACATTGCGTTTTTGGTGCATTTTTTTCTGCAAGCAAAACCTGCTCTCTTGGCAGTAAAAAAGGCTGCTTGCAAAAAGCAGGTTCTGCTGCGTCTTTTTGCTGCGTTTTTCAGGATCCCAAAGATTCGCTTGGCTTTCATAACAGAAGCATGAACAATGCTAGGTGTTAGGGTACCAGTGCAAGACCATGATACAATTTTGGAAAAAAGGGAAATTTGATCAAATTATATAGTGGAAAAATATTTTTATGTCTGAAAAAATAGTGACTATTCTGAACAAAAAAGTTTATGAGTTCATGAAAAAATGCACAATTACAAATGTAACAGCGGGGGGAGTTGAATTGGTCGAGCATAGTTTACCTAAGACACTGGCAGATCATTGAGTTTGTAGGACACTGTTTACTTATGCACTTTGGTCAGCCCTTGAGCTGGTCAGGTATTATTCAATTTCACGCCTTGATCAACTATTGTTTACTTTACTTTATATATCACTAATTTAATTAAACTGTACTAATCCTAACTACCATTCTCACGTGAGGAGACCAAGACATTATGGTTTAAACTTGGGAAAATCACAAATATAATAGGTTTGACATACTGCTATACGTGCTTTTTTCACTAAAAATGCAGCAAAAACTGATAGCAAGATTTTTTGCTGCATTTTTGCTGCTTTTTTGCACTTACTCATTGCTTTCTATGGGTGAAAAAATGCTGCAAAAACGCTAAAAGAAGTGAGATGTTGCAGTTTTCAAAAACGCAGCAGTTTCCCAATTCAGTTGAGAAAAAAACCAATGTGTGTGCATGAGATTTCTGAAATCTCATAGCTTTTGCTGGTACTGTAAAACGCGGCTTTTAATTTGCATTAAAAAAATGCATAAAAAAACACAGTGAAAACACAACGTGTGAACATAGCCTACTAATGAGAAATGACACAGGGAAAAAGTATTGAACACATGAAGAAAGAGAGGTGCAAAAAGCCATGGAAAGTCAAGACACCAGCTGAAATCTATCAGTAATTAGAAAGCAATCCTGCCACTTAGTGAAAAATAATATCAGCTGGTTCAACTGATGGCCTTTCAAAAGGTGTCTCATTACCAAGGCGCCACACAAGAAACATCTCATGATAGGTAGAATCAGTGAGCTGCCTCAAGACCTTCACAATCTTATTGTTGCAAAACATACTGATGTCATTGGTTACAGAAGAATCTGTAAACTACTGAAGGGTCAAGTGAACACGGTTGGGGCCATAAATCAGAAGTGGAAAGCATATAATTTCACCATAAACCGGCCACAACCAGGTGCTCCCACCAACATTTCAGACACAGAAGTGAAAAGAATTATCAGAAGAGTTGTCCAAGAGTCAAGAACCACCTGATGAGAGCTACAGAAAGACCTGGAGTCAGCAGGTACAATTGTTTCAAAGAAAACAATAAGTAATGCACTCAACCTCCGTGGCCTGTATGCACGTTCACCACGCAAGACTCCACTGCTGAAAAAGCATGTTCAAGCGCGTTTAAAGTTGGCTCAACAACATTTAGACAAGCCTGTGAAATACTGGAAGTTCTGGTCAGGTGAGACCAAAATTGAACTCTTTGGATACCATAATACACACCATGTTTGGAGGCTAAGAGACAGTGCATATCACCCCAAAAACAGCATACCAACAGTGAAGTTTGGAGCTGGGAACATCAGGTGTGGAGTTTTTCAGAATACGGCAATGGCAAACTTCATGTGATTGAAGGAAGGATGAATGGACAAGTGTACCAAGACATTCTTGATAAAAATCTGCTGCCATCTACCAGGATGATGAGGATGAAACAAGGGTGGACTGTTTATCAACACAATGATCCCAAACACACAGCCAAGGAAACTCCAAACTGGTTTCACAAAAAGATAATAAAGCTGCTAGAATGGCCCAGCCAATCACATACCTGAATCCAATAAAAAATGTATGGAAGGAACTAAAGCTCAGAGTTCATAGAAAGAGCCCATGGGACCTTAAGGATTTGAAGAGGTGAAGAGTGTTTGGGTGGAAGAATGAGCCAAAATCACACTTGAGCAATGCATGCAACTAGTTTATCCATACAAAAAGGGTAATAAAATTATGCGTTGGTCGGGTAATGCTACTGATCGTCCCTAGACAAATATGACGCGCCCCTGGGCCTGTGTCGCGCTGCGTTGCGCATGCGGGAGCCTACCCGGAGCCGGATCAGTAGAGGGTTGTAGTCTCGTGGCGGTGACCCGGTCCGTGCCCAGGGAGTCAAACTAGACGGCAGTCTATTAGTAGTAAATAGTTGATGACTACGCCACCCGTTGAGTGCAGCCAGGGAGCTGCTGCTGCAGGGCAGACCGCTGAGGCCGGTGGTAGGATTGTGCAGCGTGATAGTATAACCCCCAACGGGAGGGGTATGGCCTCAGGGCAGCCGACGTGGATGATGGGGGTAGCAGGAACCACTCAGAGACGGTACGGTGTAGTTCAGGGTCTTTACTGGTAACAACGATAGACCCTCCCGGAGTACTTGCTAGCAAACGGGGCCTGGTCAGTCTTTGAGCAGATGGGATCTCCCCTGGCCAGGCGTAGTTATAGGCCTCACAAACTGACTGTACTCTTCTGGCTACCTTGCTAGAAGCTGATGTAAATAGCCCACGTCCCTGAGTGTACCGTGTGGTGCTCACCCGTATGGCCGGTGACTCGGGGCCTTCTAATGGCTTCCGCTCCACGATGGCGGTGCTGGTCTCACGCGTGTGACCGTGCCTTCGGGCTTCTGGGCCAGAGGACCTGAAATCCCCTGCCTGACGGATTCTGCTGCTGGGTAGAAGTTAGTCCCCACAGCCTCGGACTCCGGGTCCGGTAAAGAATCTTCTTAGTCAGGGCGAGCGCTGCAGCTGCCAGCCCCTGACTCCTTGGAACTCTGCTGTTTCCTATGCTGCTTCTTGTCTCCACTCTCCTTGTCTGACTCTCCCTGCCTCAGCCCCGGGTTTTTACAGGGGAAGCTCTTCCCCTCCCAAGACTGGGCAGGAGGTGTGGCATGCACAGGATCCCTGACCAAAGGACCTCCCACCTGCTCTCAGACATAACATTACATTACTGTGGAAAACCAGACCCCTGGGGTGCCACATTCCCCCCTAGTGAAATTTAGTACTCCGGGACTAAACACATTTAGAAAAACATAACAAAGTATAACAATAACAACACAATAAGAAAAACACATAAGATGGTTGCGGCGTGTCCGCAACCGGGTGCAGTCTTTGAAGAAAAGCAAAGGTGTCCATTTCACCAACACAGGGAGACGTAACCAGGTAGGGGTCTGTCCTACCCCGAGTCCTTAACAGTCTCTAGTCCATCCTGGGTTACGCTCCAACTATATACAAGGATTCCCGGTAAATCCACCAAGGTTTCCTAAAAACAACTGGAAACACAAAATTATTCACAAGCAACAATACACAGAAAAAAAAACATAAATAAAACAATTTATACACTTTAAATTCTCCAGCGTGCGGGTAACTGGCCTCTAGTGGCCCGAGTGGACCTACGGAGCTGACTGTCTGGCCCTGAACTACAGGGTGTAGGAGCTGTCAAGGGTAAACTGGGCAGCTGTCTACCGGCTCTTTGTCTCACTAGGGGTACGGCAGGCTCACTATAAGCAGAGGGTTGATTCTCCTGTTCTGCTTGTGTGGAGTCTTCTGCCTCCTGGACCGGCTGTTCTTCCAGCTCTACCCGTTGCTCCGTAGGTTCTTGGGATGATGGTTGGAGGAAGGTGAGTACGGGTACCACAACTGCACCATTGACTTGAGTCCAAGACTGAGGGAAGTCCCCGAGCACGGTACTAACCATATCTTCCCTTTCTTCCACGGGTCGATGGTCTTCTTGTTCCTCTTCAGGGTTCCTCAGTTGTTCGGGACACTTCTTCAGATGGTCCCGGGATACAATGGCTGTGGTTTCCCCTCCGTCTTTACTGATGGTACAGACCTTCGGGTTCTCGTGGCTTGAGGGCAGTACGGTGTACGGGTCCTCCTCCCACTGGTCATCCAACTTGTGGAGCCGTCTTTTCCTCTTCAAGACCTGCTCTCCGGGTACCAGGGGAACAGCGGGAGCATACTGGTTGTAAGTCTTCTCTTGTCTTTCCCTAGCCTGACAGAGACTTCGCTCCACGCTCTCTTGTACTCTCCGGTACTGCTGCTGCCTCTCTGTGTCCCAGTCTGTTTCTGGTGAAGTGTCCTCAGGTGTCAGGACTCCCATTTCCAGGTCAACAGGTAACTTACCAGGTCTCGCCCTCATTAGGTAAGCCGGGGTACAGTTGGTGGAACCTACCGGGATGTGGTTGTATAGGTCCACCAGATCGGGCAACTTCTCAGGCCACAGACTGCGTTCTTCCAGGGGCAATGTTTTTAGCAGATCCATTACCACCTGGTTCATTTTTTCACAAAGTCCATTAGTTTGCGGATGGTAGGGTGTCGTCCTTATCTTCCGGCAGCCATACAGATTGCAGAATTCCTGGAAGACCTCCGCTTCAAAGGCAGGTCCCTGGTCCGTCAGCACTTGGTCCGGGTACCCGTGTGGACGGCAGAAGTGCTGCTGGAAGGCTCTAGCTGCTGTTTGAGCCGTTAAGTCCTTGACGGGGACGACAACCAAGAACCGGGAGTAATGATCCACGATGGTTAACGCGTAGACGTAGCCACTTCTGCTTGGGGTCAGTTTTACATGATCCAAGGCTACCAGTTCCAACGGTTGCCGGGTGACGATGGACTGCAGGGGAGTCTTCTGGCTGGCCCGGTCCTTCCTTCTCAGATTGCACGGGCCACAGTCTCTGCACCACTTCTCGATGGTTCCCCTCATGCCTACCCAGTGGAACCGCTCGCGCAGCAGGAACTCCAGCTTTTTCCACCCGAAGTGTCCAGCTCCGTCGTGGTATGCCTCCATCACCATGGCTGCGTCTCTTCGTGGCACCACTACTTGCCAGAGTAGTTCATGCGTCCGGGAGTTGACCATTCTGCGGCACAACTTCCCCTTGTAAAGGAATAGTCGACTCTTCTCCGCCCATAGTTGTTTGGCTTCCTCCGGAGCGTCTGGTTCAAGTCGAGCCTCCGGCCGAGTCAGCATCTCCTTCACCAGTCGGACGGCAGGGTCGCTGTCTTGCGTTTCCGCCCAGTTGTAGTGGGGTAAGGGGTTCAACGTAGCAGCCTGTTTACCCCTTACCCGGTGGGAATACTGGATAGTCCCATGACGGTGGAACGCAGGGAGTTCAACTTCTTCCAGTCCCTCCGGATCTTCTCCTTCGTCCGGCAGGTTGGGCATCCTGGACAGGGCATCCGCGTTAGTATTGGAGCGTCCTGCCCGGTATTTGATTGTGAACTCGTAGTTGGACAGACGGGCCATTCACCTCTGCTCCAGGGCACCGAGTCTTGCCGTGTCCAGGTGTATCAACGGGTTGTTATCCGTGTATACGGTGAACCGGGAAGAAGCGAGGTAATGCCTAAAGCGCTCGGTGACTGCCCATACCACGGCCAGGAACTCTAGCTTAAATGAGCTGTAATTCTCGGAATTCCTTTCGGTGGGTCGCAGTTTTCGGCTGGCATAGGAGATCACTCGTTCTCTCCCCTGCTGAATCTGGGATAGTACGGCTCCTAGCCCGATGTTACTGGCGTCGGTGTAGAGGATGAAGGGCTGGCTATAGTCTGGGTACGCCAAGATTTCATCCCCCGTGAGGGCCATCTTCAGCTGGCGGAAGGACTCTTCTTCTAGCTCTTCCCATTTGAAGGGCGGCTTCTGGTTCTTGGCCTTCCGGGACTGGCCTATCAGGAGGTCCTGCATAGGCGCTGCCTTTTTGGTGAAACCGGGAATAAACCTTCGGTAGTAGCCTACCAACCCTAGGAACTGCCGCACTTCTTTTACGCTGGAGGGGCTTGGCCATCCCTTAATTGCGGTGATCTTATCGGGGTCGGGAGCCACTCCGTCAGCGCTCACCACGTGTCCCAGGTATTGCACCTTTGGTTTCAGGAGGTGACACTTGGAGGGTTTCACCTTTAGGCCGTAACTCGCCAGAGCTTCGAACACCTCCGCCAGGTGTTTCAGGTGGTCCTCATAAGTTTTGGAGTATACGATGACATCGTCCAGGTACAACAGGACCGTCTCGAAGTTTCTGTGGCCCAGACAGCACTCCATTAATCGTTGGAAGGTTCCTGGGGCGTTGCAGAGTCCGAACGGCATGCAGGTGAACTCGCTAAGTCCCATCGGGGTGGTGAATGCGGTCTTCTCCCGGTCCGCCTCTGCTACAGGAACCTGCCAGTACCCGCTAGTGAGATCCAAGGTAGAGAAGAAGTTAGCAGATCTTAAAGCAGCCAATGACTCCTCTATCCTTGGTAAGGGGTACGCATCCTTGTGTGTGATACGGTTGATTTTCCGGTAATCTACACACATTCTCATGGTGTTGTCTTTCTTTTTGACTAAAACTAGTGGGGCTGCCCAGGGGCTACAGCTATCCCGGATTACCCCAGCCTCCTTCATGTCTCTAAGCATCCCCTTAGCGTGTTGGTAATGTGCAGGGGGTACGGGTCGATACCTCTCTTTTATGGGAGGATGATCTCCCGTGGGGATGCGGTGTTCTACCCCCTTGACTCGCCCGAAGTCTAACGGGTGTATACTAAACACTCTCTCATACTCTTGAACCACCCGATAGACTCCTTGTTTCTGATGTGAGGGAGTGGAATCAGTACCCAAATGTAGTTGCTGACACCAGTCCTCCATGTCTTTCTTAGAGCCGTTACCTTCCTCCGGGTGAGATGGAGGCAAGGGTTCCACAGATTGTATAGAATTTTGATTAGTGGTAAATAATTTGGCTAGCGTGGCATACCGGGGCAGGTACACTTCCCTCTCCCCGATATTTATTATGCGAATGGGCACCCTCCCATGGCGTACATTGACCACCCCCCGTGCTGTCAAAATGGTGGGCCTACTGTCTGAGTAAACTGGTTCTACCATTGCCTGGTAATCTCTTCCTCTCAGACCAATAGCTGCCCGGCACCAAATCATCATTTCACTTTTTGGGGGCATGGCAATAGGAAAAGGGTCACACATTCTTACGCTACCAATCTCACCGCCGGAGAGTTCCACTTGTTGCCGTTGCATCAGTGCCCGGATCTCTTTCTGGAGCACCCGCTGCTCGCCGGAGCTGGCGTTCTTGGCAACCTGCTGTAAAAGGAAAATCACCTCTGCAAGACAATTTTCAATTACGTTAGTTCCTAGAGTTATTTTTGGGTGACTCTCATGTTTATCAATATCTACAATGATCAGTCCCTGTGCGGCCAGTTCGACTCTACCGATTTTGAGGGCCACCTCCTTAAATCCGATCTGTGGCACGGGCTGGCCATTGCTGGCGATGATACTCAAGTCGTCGTCAGGGTAGTGGGTAATATCCGAGTCATTCCAGTACTGCTTGAAGAGCACGTACGGGATGGTGGTGACCTGTGACCCGGTATCCAGTAGGGCACTCATGGGAATGCCATCCAGTACCACAGGCAAGACTGGACGTCCTCCCACATATCTGTCGCGCCAGTTCGATGGGCCTGGTGATCTTTTTCCTGGGGGTTGGCCCTCTACCCCAGGTTGTGCCCGTTTAAAGAACAGTACCTTTCCATATGTCCGGGTTGATTGCAGCGGCGGCAGATGGGTCGTCCGTCCTCGCTGTATCGGTCACTGGGTCTTCCTCTGGCCGGTGGGGTCCTCCTTGGTCGACGCCACGGGATGTCCTCCGGTCCGGATGCCAGCTGGATCTTCCCTGGGGTGGAAACCTGTAAAGACTGCACAGTTCGGGTTAGCGCAGCAACGCTCTTAGCTAGCTCTTGGACCTGATGGTGTAGGTCTGGAGCCGGGTCATTGTCCAAAGCCTGCGCATCAGCTCCCACAGGCCCTGCTGACAAGGGCGCCGCCTCCTGGTAGTAAGTGGTAGTGGGGCGTCTGTGGGTCACAACGCCACCTGGTGCCGGTTCTCGGAGCACCCGGATGGCTCTGTCCTTGAACTGTGCAAAGTCCAGATGGGGATCCTGTAAGGCCATTGCCCGCAACTGGGTTCGGTGGGCATTGCAATATAAACCCTCTATAAATTGTTCAGTCAACAGCCTGTCCTCGTTTCCCACCCCATCAGGGTCGGTCTGCTTTATGGCCCTCAGGGCCTCTTGTAGGTTTAGTGCATAGTCCCTTATACTCTCATGCGCTCGCTGCTTGCACCCGTAGAATCTAAGCTTAATCTCGGCTGAGGTGCGGGTATCAAAGGTGTCCTTCAGCCGGGTTAGTATCCCTGCGACAGTCTTCCTCCCAGGTGGCCAGGATTTTACTTCCCTTTTGGCTGCCCCGGTTAGTTGGGCCACCAGGATGCTCACTTTTTGCTCTTCTGTGAGGGGGTACACCTGGAAGAGGCTATCCAGCTTTTCTCTAAAGTCATGCAGGGTATGTGACTCCCCTGAATACTGGGGTAGCCAAGCTGCTCCCGGGATATAGGGCATGGTGAAGGGCATAACTGCAGCAGCGGTAGCGCTGGCGGGGGTTGGGGCAGTGAAGCTCTCCTCCGTATCCGACATCTTCCTCCCCCCTAGTGGACCGTGGCCTACCTTGCGATGATCCTCTTCCGTAGGCCGCGGCTCCGCAGTGGATCGTCAGGGTTGAGGACCTTCCGTCGCGCTCCTGTGACGTCGGCGTCTGCTGGGCTCCTTCCAGGACCTTACGCAACGTCCGGACGTGAGGCGGGGCTTCAGTTCTCTCGCGCTTTCGGAGTCCACGCCCCTCTTCTTCCCGCGCGGCGTCCCCAAGATGGCGTCCAACGGCGGGAAAACTCCACGGATGGCGGGAAGAAGGCCGAAGATGGCGCCGGATGGCGGGAAACTTCACCGATGGCGGGAAGAAGGTAGAAGATGGCGCCGGATGGCGGGAAACCTCCACGGATAGCGGGAATCTTCACCACTGGTAAGTTTGAACAGTCTTTGCTTTTCAGGCACGCAGTACCCGGTGGTTGCGGGCACGAAATCCTGCTGACTACGCCAAAATGACGCGCCCGTGGGCCTGTGTCGCGCTGCGTTGCGCATGCGGGAGCCTACCCGGAGCCGGATCAGTAGAGGGTTGTAGTCTCGTGGCGGTGACCCGGTCCGTGCCCAGGGAGTCAAACTAGACGGCAGTCTATTAGTAGTAAATAGTTGATGACTACGCCACCCGTTGAGTGCAGCCAGGGAGCTGCTGCTGCAGGGCAGACCGCTGAGGCCGGTGGTAGGATTGTGCAGCGTGATAGTATAACCCCCAACGGGAGGGGTATGGCCTCAGGGCAGCCGACGTGGATGATGGGGGTAGCAGGAACCACTCAGAGACGGTACGGTGTAGTTCAGAGTCTTTACTGGTAACAACGATAGACCCTCCCGGAGTACTTGCTAGCAAACGGGGCCTGGTCAGTCTTTGAGCAGATGGGATCTCCCCTGGCCAGGCGTAGTTATAGGCCTCACAAACTGACTGTACTCTTCTGGCTACCTTGCTAGAAGCTGATGTAAGTAGCCCACGTCCCTGAGTGTACCGTGTGGTGCTCACCCGTATGGCCGGTGACTCGGGGCCTTCTAATGGCTTCCGCTCCACGATGGCGGTGCTGGTCCCACGCGTGTGACCGTGCCTTCGGGCTTCTGGGCCAGAGGACCTGAAATCCCCTGCCTGACGGATTCTGCTGCTGGGTAGAAGTTAGTCCCCACAGCCTCGGACTCCGGGTCCGGTAAAGAATCTTCTTAGTCAGGGCGAGCGCTGCAGCTGCCAGCCCCTGACTCCTTGGAACTCTGCTGTTTCCTATGCTGCTTCTTGTCTCCACTCTCCTTGTCTGACTCTCCCTGCCTCAGCCCCGGGTTTTTACAGGGGAAGCTCTTCCCCTCCCAAGACTGGGCAGGAGGTGTGGCATGCACAGGATCCCTGACCAAAGGACCTCCCACCTGCTCTCAGACATAACATTACATTACTGTGGAAAACCAGACCCCTGGGGTGCCACAAATACACTGCTCAAAAAAATAAAGGGAACACTTAAACAACAGAATATAACTCCAAGTAAATCAAACTTCTGTGAAATCAAACTGTCCACTTAGGAAGCAACACTGATTGACAATAAATTTCACATGCTGTTGTGCAAATGGAATAGACAATAGATGATAATTATTGGCAATTATCAAGACACACTCAATAAAGGAGTGGTTCTGCAGGTGGGGACCACAGACCACATCTCAGTACCAATGCTTTCTGGCTGATGTTTTGGTCACTTTTGAATGTTGGTTGTGCTTTCACACTCGTGGTAGCATGAGATGGACTCTACAACCCACAGAAGTTGCTCAGGTAGTGCAGCTCATCCAGGATGGCACATCAATGCGAGCTGGGGCAAGAAGGTTTGCTGTGTCTGTCAGCGTAGTGTCCAGAGGCTGGAGGCGATACCAGGAGACAGGCCAGTACACCAGGAGTTGTGGAGGGGGCCGTAGGAGGGTAACAACTCAGCAGCAGGACTGCTACCTCTGCCTTTGTGAAAGGAGGAACAGGAGGAGCACTGCCAGAGCCCTGCAAAATGATCTCAAGCAGGCCACAAATGTGCATGTGTCTGCATAAACGGTTAGAAACCGACTCCATGAGGGTGGTATGAGGGCCCAACGTCCACAGATGGGGGTTATGCTCACAGCCCAACACCGTGCAGGACGCTTGGCATTTGCAACAGAACACCAGGATTGGCAAAATCGCCACTGACGCCCTGTGCTCTTCACAGATGAAAGCAGGTTCACACTGGGCACATGTGACAGACATGACAGAGTCTGGAGACGCCATGGAGAGCAATCTGCTGCCTGCAACATCCTTCAGCATGACCGGTTTCGCAGTGGGTCAGTAATGGTGTGGGGTGCCATTTCTTTGCAGAGCCGCATAGCCCTCCATGTACTCGCCAGATGTAGCCTGACTGCCATTAGGTACCGAGATGAGATCCTCAGACCCCTTGTGAGACCATATGCTGGTGCGGTTGGCCCTGGGTTCCTCCTAATGCAGGACAATGCCAGACCTCATGTGGCTGGAGTGTGTCAGCAGTTCCTGCAAGATGAGGGCATTGAAGCTATGAACTGGCCCGCCCGTTCCCCAGACCTGAATACGATTGAGCACATCTGGGAATTCATGTCTCACTCCATCTATCAACGCCACGTTGCACCACAGACTGTCCAAGAGTTGGCGGATGCTTTAGTCCAGGTCTAGGAGGAGATCCCACAGGAGACCATCCGCAACCTCATCAGGAGTATGCCCAGACATTGTAAGGAAGTCATACAGGCACGTGGAGGCCACACACAATACTGAGCCTCATTTTGACTTGTTATAAGGACATTACATCAAAGTTGGATCAGCCAGTAGTGTGTTTTTCCACTTTAATTTTGGGGGTGACTCCAAATTCAGGCCTCCATTGGTTAATAAATTTGATTTCCATTGATGATTTTTGTGTGATTTTGTTGTCAGCACATTCAACTTTGCACAGAACAAAGTATTCAATGAGATTATTTCATTCATTCAAATCTAGGATGTGTTATTTGAGTGTTCCTTTTATTTTTTTGAGCAGTGTATAAAGTCAATTGTGCCTTGATACAGAGGAATAGCAGTCTTCGTTATCCAAAAAATGTGTAAAAACCCCACTTACAAAAATGAAGGAGTAAAGTCATACTGTATGGAGGGGTTGGATCAGGGGCAGACGTACCGGCGGTGCAGCTGCACCGGTACCCTTAGTTGGAGGGGGGCCCTTGCATGGTGGCTAATAATGATGCCAATCTGACCTGTTTCTCAGAGCTCAAGGCTCTGGGGAGGCCATGGCTAGATTGCCCTCATCATACGTGGTGGGCAGGGAGCGGTCCCTGGAGCTCCACTGCCTACAGGAGGAAATAGCAGTGGAGCTGTAGGAAAACATCCTCTGCTTCCTGCCAGGCGCTTTCTGTCTGAACACGGCTTGATGACGTCCGCATGCAGCACGCGACTGTGTGAGAGAGAAAGTTGCCTGCGACAACGATGCTGTGGGGGAACAGTCGGAAAGGTGAGTATTTTTTTTTAAAACCAATACACTGGGGAGAGGACACTGAGGTGTGGTGGGGGAGAACAACGATGGGGGCGATGGAGAGGACACTGCGGTGTGGTGGAGGAGAGGAATGATGAGGTGGGGGAGAACAATGGTGGGGATGGTGGAGAGGACACTGAGGTGTGGTGGGGAGAACAATGATGGGGGTGGTTGAGAGGACACTGAGGTGTGGTGGTGAGAACAATGGTGGGGATGGTGGAGAGGACACTGAGGTGTGGTGGGGGAGAACAATGATGGGGGTGATGGAGAGGACACTGAGGTGTGGTGGGGAGATCAATGATTGGGGTGGTGGAGAGAACACTGCGGTGTGGTGGGAAGAACAATGATGGGTGTGGTGGTGAGGACACTGAGTTGTGGTGGGGGAGAACATTGATGGAAGTGGTGGAGAGAACAATATGGGATGTGGGGGAAAGGACAATGAGATGGTTGGGGAATTATAATGGACTTATGAACAGGGGGAGGGGAAAGAGGACATTAGATATGGATGTAAAATTAATTAGGAGGTGGAGAAGGGTGCTAAGCCCCTGATAGCTTCCTCCCCCATCTTATAATTTATTATGACACTCTCAGGGACTTAAAATTTATTGGGGAGTGGGAGAGGTGGGGGAAAGGTGCATAGGACACTTTATAATGAATTAAAAGGAGGGACAAGACACTTGTAATGGATTGAGAGGTGGCAGAGGATGTTAAGTACCTGATAATGTCTCTCCCACCCCCAAATTCACTATGATGCTATCAAGGACTTATAATGAATGGGGAATGGAGGCTTAGGACAGGAACTAAGGCTATGTACACACGTTCAGGATTTGAAGGAGAAAATTGTGCTGTATATCCTATGTGTTGGCAGGAAGAATGCTGCATAAAATAAATTTGTTCCACGTTTTTGACATCTTTTGTTGCGTATTTTCCCCCACTCATTAGTATGGGTGAATTACACCACAAGAATTCACATTATGCAGATTTTAATCTGCCTAAAATCTGCAAGGAAAAAATAAGTAATGTGTGCATGAGACTTGGGTGTGCATGCAGTGTGGGGTGTCCAGATAGAGGTAGTGACGCGCCCCCTGGGCCAGTGTTGTTTGGGGGATACCCGGAGCCGGATCAGATGGGGGTTGTAGTCTTCGAGTGGCTGTGACCCGGTCCGTGCCCAGGGTGTCAAACTCAGTGTGTGGCAGTCTTTACAGATGTTATTAGTTCTTAGTGTCGACTACGCCACCCGTTGATTTGCGGTCAATACGGCCGCCGCTGCAGCAGGGTCCGCTGAGGCTGGTGGTATGTGTGCAGCTTCGGGTAGTATAACCCCCAACGGGAGGGGTATAGCCTCAGGGGGTCAGGTGTAGAGGATGGTGGTAGTGGTGGTGCAGTGTGGATGGTAAGAAGACTCAGAGTCGGGCTGTGCAGTTCAGGGTTTTTACTTACTGCTGTTCTGTTGGTCACTCTGGCCTTGAGTGACCGCCCGAGCCGTGCTGCGTCCACCAGGTCCTGGACTCGGCCAACCCCCAAGCAATTCTGGAGCGTGGTCCTGAGCTCCCTTTCTGACTGTCCTCTCTACTGGCCTTTCTCACCAGGGGTCCACTTATATCCGGCTCCCTCGGGCCTCTTGGTGGGTGCACCTCTTCGGGGTTCCCTGACCCTATACCTGGTGTGCCTTCTTAGTGGACTTAGTGAGGGGCTGCTCCACATGTAATGTCGCAGCCTCCGGTTCTTAGCTGAGGGTTGTTTCTCTCCTCCACTAATTTGGGATCCGGTTCCCTTGCGTGCCAACCCTTCACCCTTCTGGTCTAATTCTGGGTTCTTGGGGTTCCTTCTTCTCCCCCTCTGGGTCCTTCTCTTCTCCTCTCTCTCTTCTCTCTGCAGGCGCTCCTGGACCTCTCTCAGGACTGACTGACTCTCTACAGAAGACTGACCCTGATCTAAGATGGTGCCCACCTTATATACTCCCTCTATGTGTGAGCTCAGGTGACCAGCACCCAATGAGCTCCTAGCATTACCCAGACTGCTCCCCCTATCTGCCCCTACACTACTGGGATGTTCCACCCCCCTCCCACTCCAGCCAGGGACAGACACTGTCGTACCTGCACATATACCTAGTGGGAGTACCATCGGTCTGTCCCTCGGAAATGGGATGTATGTAGTGTATGCAGCTAACTGAGCTCAGTTCCACACTCCATCCTTACCCGGGAGTGGAATATCACACCTCTGGGTTGAGGTGCAATACCCCTGTAGCAGCCGAATCCTCAGGGTGCTACATTCCCCCCAGGTAAATCACAGCACATCCTCGGGCTGTAAGAGAATAAAACATCCATAAACATACAATTTTTTCATAAACATCATAAACATATAAAACAATATATATATTATCAGCAAAAACTTTTTATATAAAACTTTCTTGTTAATTTTCTTGTTCCTCCGGCCACGGTGCAAATTGTGACCGGGTAAGTGCCACAGTCTCTTCTGGAAGAAAAACAGTTTCCTATAAAACCGGTAGGGGGCGCCTTAGAAAGTGCAACTATGTACAAGGGGAGATATGGCCGCTCTCAGTCCTCGGCCAGGTATTAGGAAAGGAATGACCGCTCTCAGTCCTCGGTCAGTGGGAATAGGGACACACGGGTTTCAGTTCAATTTGCTGGTCCCAACGGGGACTATATTTTAACTAGCAGCAGTAACAGTTCAGTGTACCCCGACGGGTAACTATGTACAGTCTCTTTACCGTACTTTAATGACGGCGTCCTCCTGCTCCTTCTTCAGACCCGTCCGGGTCCTCTTGCTCCTCCTCACACCGCAGCTCCTCCTCCGTCAGGCGATGCACATGGAGGGCGTAGGGTCCTTTGGCACACTTGTGCCGGGTGAATGTGACCTCATCCCCTACATACAGGTCACGACCTCTGTGTCCCTCCGGCAGATGGCTTTCTACGTCTCTGCGGGTTACAAAGACGTCGCCGGGGGTATGATGGTCTCTGATGAAACCCCAACCGTGCTGCAGTTGGAATTTAATTACAGTCCCGGTGGCACGGGGACCGTGGGCTGCACGGGGGTTCCTCCTGGTCCGGCTCTTCTGCTCTGCGCTCTGTTCCTGCAGCCGCTGCTCTCGGACCCGCCTCTCTCTCCTCTCCCAGTCGAAGACCTCTAACTGCTGCCGGCAGCACTCCGCACGTTCAGCTGCGGCTGCCCGCGTTTCTTGAGTGAACCCCATGAGGTCTCCTCCGGTGGGGTCCCACTCGAACTGCGCTTCTTCCAGCGGGAGCGGGGTCCTCTTAACGGGCTTCGGAGCCGGAATCAGGGGCTCGCACAAGGGCCTTGCTTTTTGGAGTTCCAGCTGGTAGTACTCCGGTGGCCATATAAAGGGCTGCCCATCCGGGCACGTGTGCTGGGCAAATAGATCTTCGCCCAGGTGCGGCACTCGAGATGTTGAGGGCGCGTTGATGGTAGCGGCACCCAGGTCGACCAGGCCTTGCGACCAGGCTTGGGGCACCCTAAAGGTAAAGGGCACCGTAAGGACGGCGGCGCCCGGGGGTACTCGGCCCTGCGACCAGGCCGGTGGCTCCGCGGAGGTAGGGGGCGCTGTTGGAATTGCGGCGCCCGGAGGTACTAGACCTTGCGACCAGGCCGGTGGTGTTTCCTGCTTTGCCGCGCTCAGGGTTGAGGCGCGTGACGTCACAGGGGTCGCGGCCGCGGCTTCTGCTTGAGGCCTAGTCTGGCATGGTGACGATGCAGCGACGGGCACGGCAGGGGGAATTTCGGGCTCTGCGACGGGGAGCTGGGACAGATACACAGTTTCTTGGCTCGGGGTAGAGACGTCCCCTTTACCTGCCTCCGTCCGTTCAGCTCCCTTCTCGGCGCCGTCTCCGGCCTTAATTCCTCCTGCGCCATCCTCAGAGGCGGTCTGTCTCCTCGTCTCGGGCGGCGTGCTCCGCTGACGGGTTCCGGTCTGCTGGGCCATCTCACGGCTCCACTCCGTCAGCGTGTCTTACTGCACCTGGGCCATCCTCCGTGCGAGGCCCTCCAGCGCGGTCTGTGCACACTCCCGGTCTCGGGGGAGCTGTGCTAGGATCTCCACTAAGCCTAGTGGGGTTGTTGCTTGCAGCAGGCTCCTGACCACTGGGTCGGTGCTGCCTGTCTCTCCCTCCATCTCCGGGTACGCTTTCTCTGGACTCCTCTCCAGACTTCTTGTCTCCGGGTGCGCTCTCTCCAGACTCCTCCAGGCTGCACCCATCTTCGTTCTTTTGTTCTGTCTCCGCCCACATTGAGGGTGGTCCCGGGGCAACTTAGTGATTGTCAGTTCCAGGGGCAGTTCTCTCACGCTGATGGACACTTCCAGCATCACAGTCCCTGTTGGTGGGCGCGGTTTCCGCTTTTGGCGCCATTCTTCGACCTGGCCCACGATGGGAGGTGGCCTTTTGCCACCCTCTGGCACGCCCATAATGGCGTCCGCTCTTCCAAGGCAGGAAATCTTTGGAAATGGCGGGAATCGTCTCCCAGTGGCGGGAAACTCCATGGATGGCGGGAAAAAGCTGCAAATGGCGGACAACCGGCGGGAAACGACCTGTGATGGGGTCCGTTGGCGGGGACCCTCCGGAACCGGCGGGAGACTTCTTTTTGAGGTAACGGTGAACTTTTCTTCAGGCACGCAGTACCCGGTTGTTGCGGGCACGTTATCCTGCCGACTACGCCAAAGTTGACGCGCCCCCTGGGCCAGTGTTGTTTGGGGGATACCCGGAGCCGGATCAGATGGGGGTTGTAGTCTCCGAGTGGCTGTGACCCGGTCCGTGCCCAGGGTGTCAAACTCAGTGTGTGGCAGTCTTTACAGATGTTATTAGTTCTTAGTGTCGACTACGCCACCCGTTGATTTGCGGTCAATACGGCCGCCGCTGCAGCAGGGTCCGCTGAGGCTGGTGGTATGTGTGCAGCTTCGGGTAGTATAACCCCCAACGGGAGGGGTATAGCCTCAGGGGGTCAGGTGTAGAGGATGGTGGTAGTGGTGGTGCAGTGTGGATGGTAAGAAGACTCAGAGTCGGGCTGTGCAGTTCAGGGTTTTTACTTACTGCTGTTCTGTTGGTCACTCTGGCCTTGAGTGACCGCCCGAGCCGTGCTGCGTCCACCAGGTCCTGGACTCGGCCAACCCCCAAGCAATTCTGGAGCGTGGTCCTGAGCTCCCTTTCTGACTGTCCTCTCTACTGGCCTTTCTCACCAGGGGTCCACTTATATCCGGCTCCCTCGGGCCTCTTGGTGGGTGCACCTCTTCGGGGTTCCCTGACCCTATACCTGGTGTGCCTTCTTAGTGGACTTAGTGAGGGGCTGCTCCACATGTAATGTCGCAGCCTCCGGTTCTTAGCTGAGGGTTGTTTCTCTCCTCCACTAATTTGGGATCCGGTTCCCTTGCGTGCCAACCCTTCACCCTTCTGGTCTAATTCTGGGTTCTTGGGGTTCCTTCTTCTCCCCCTCTGGGTCCTTCTCTTCTCCTCTCTCTCTTCTCTCTGCAGGCGCTCCTGGACCTCTCTCAGGACTGACTGACTCTCTACAGAAGACTGACCCTGATCTAAGATGGTGCCCACCTTATATACTCCCTCTATGTGTGAGCTCAGGTGACCAGCACCCAATGAGCTCCTAGCATTACCCAGACTGCTCCCCCTATCTGCCCCTACACTACTGGGATGTTCCACCCCCCTCCCACTCCAGCCAGGGACAGACACTGTCGTACCTGCACATATACCTAGTGGGAGTACCATCGGTCTGTCCCTCGGAAATGGGATGTATGTAGTGTATGCAGCTAACTGAGCTCAGTTCCACACTCCATCCTTACCCGGGAGTGGAATATCACACCTCTGGGTTGAGGTGCAATACCCCTGTAGCAGCCGAATCCTCAGGGTGCTACAGTAGCACCTCTGATAGAGGTAATGTCGTGTCCTTTTAGGATGCCTCACCCATCTTTGGTCTTCATCTGGTACTCCGCTCTCACCTGTACCTCCAAGTAACTGCTAGCATGTGGCAGTGGGTACACTCTAGTATGCCGCCTCCGCAGGCGGGCAAATCCAGGTGAGGGTAACCGTTGGTTTTGATGACCTTGTTGATTTTAAGGGTTTGCCTACCCGTGCATGTGAAGGCTGGATTTGGTGGACAGAAAAGCGATTTGCAGCAAAGCATTATGGAGCACTTTGAGGGAGCAGTGACACTGCTGGCCATCCATTGCATCTTGACCTATCTACAGTCGTCTCAACTAGCTCTTGCCACTGGATCTTGAGAGGCACGGATGAGAGGCTGACGACATGCGCAACTCTTACTCACTTTAATCCAAGTCAAGTGCAAGTCATGACTTCAATTACCAAACTTCAAAGCCTTGTGGCGATGGGGGAGTGGCAAAGCAGCAGGTGTGGAATCACTGGAAGCTGTAGTCACGAACCTGCACACAGGCGGCTCAGGGCATAGGGTCGCTCCCCACTGGACTGAAGCAGCGGTGGAGTTAGTCAGCCCCATGAGTGTCTGAGCAGCCCTTTTTAGGATCACTCTGCTCACCTCCATTGAGGAAGGGACTAGAAAAGGTGCCTCAGACATAGTCTGCTTCACCTTGAACTGGCCAGCCTACCGCAGCTGGTGGGTATGGCTCATTGTGGTCGACACACAAAGAAAATTATGGTACCCTACCTTGGCACATGGAATATGAGAAATCTGCTAGATAAAATCAAGGCAGACAGATCAGAGAGAAGAACAGCGCTGGTTGCTAAGGAGCTAGCTCACTACAACAAGGACATAGCAGCTCTCAGCGAAACATGCTTAGCAGATATTGGCCAACTGACAGAGCGTAGTGGTGGATATACGCTTATTTGGCGTGATCGAGGCAGCACTGAATGACGAGAAGCAGGCTATCAAATCTCATCTTGTTCAGAAACTTACCCAGCTTGTGCTCCCACAATGACCAATCCAAGTGACATTAAGGATAAGTTCTATGATGAACTTGACAAGCTTATTTCAGTAATCCCACAGTCAGAAAAGCTAATTATACTGGGAGACTTTAATGCCAGAGTGGTAACAGACAATCAAAGCTGGGAAGAAGTCATTGTGAGACACGGCATTGGCAAATGTAGCAGTAATGGCCTTCTGCTCCTCAAAACATGTGCCCCACATGACCTTGTCATCACCAACACTCTGTTCCATCTACCCACTCGCAAGAAGACATCGTGGATGCACACACACTCATTGCCAAGAAGAGGGATAGGACGGACTTTAGAGTAACGAGAGCGATGTGTTGTGCCGATGTCACGCAAGGTGTAGGAAAGACTAAGTGCAACACAAAGGGAAGGGGGAAAAGGGGGCCCAGACTCTAGGGAAAGGGGTAGTGGAAACCTCCTAGATTGACCTTATATCACCCTGTCTCCCCTTACGTCCCTATATTGGTTCCGCACCAATCACCACACAGGAAACTGGTCCAGTCTTTTCCTGGCATTTGGCCCTGGCTAGGGAAGGGATACATGATTCGCAGGGAGTTAATAAACATCAGTCTCTACAAGTTTGTTGATTGTGCCCAGAATTATAGAGCCTGGAAGTTGACCTTTCAAGCAGTAATCCAAGATCTTAACCTCACGAGCAAGGAACAACTGGATTTGCTTGTTAACTGGCTAGACCCTGAATCATCGGATCGCATCAAGACAATAAGGGCAGTTCATGTGGGCTATTCAGATGCAGGTCTTATTGCAGCATGGGAGAGACTGGAGCAAACCTATGGCAGCTCAGAAGCCATAGAGTCTGCCTTACTTAAGAGACTGCAAATTTTCCCAAAGATAACTAACAAGGACAATCGAAAACTTCAAGAGCGACCTGCTAAAGGAAATAGAATTGGCAAAATTAGACCCATGTCTTTCAGGACTGAGTTACCTTAATACTGCCCATGGCGTGAATCCAGTAGTGACCAAGTTGCCACACAACATGCAGGATAAATGGGCAGACCACGGCTCACGGTATAAAAGACAGCATAATGTGTCTTTTCCTCTCTTTTCATATTTTTCCAGGTTTGTCAGTGATCAAGCTCATAAGAAGAATGATCCCAGCTTCGACTTCACTGAACCTACTCCACCAGCATCATCGTCATCATCTACAAAGTATGATAACAATATCACCAAACGTAGAGAGTTAAGGAGCACAGTATCCGTGAGAAAGACTGATGTTCCACTTACTGCACCCTCCTTCACTAAAACAAATGCTGTTGCTCCTAAAGTTATGGACAGCAACCATATGTGCCCTATCCACAAAAGACCTTACCCACTTAAGAAATGCCGTGGGCTTAGGGCTAACACTTTGCAGGAGCATAGAGATACTCTCAAGGAGCTTGGGCTATGTTATAAGTGTTGCGCCTCCTCAGACCACCTTGCTAAGGACTGTAAGGCCATCATTAAGTGCAATGAATGCAGTAGTGACAAACACATTGCATCCATGCATCTCACACCAGCTCCACACAATTCACAACCTTCTGCAGCATCCAATCCTGCTCAAAAGCATGGCGGGTAGTCACAAGTTCCTGATCCAACTGCAACTGCTGTTTCCTCCTCATGTATTGAAGTATGCGGAGAAGGGACTGGTCCTAAATACTGTGCCAAAATATGTCTGGTTAAGGTCTATCCAGGAGGACAACCCGACAAGACCTCCAAAATGTATGCTGTAATAGATGAGCAAAGTAGCAGGTCTCTAGCAAAGCCCAAACTCTTTGAGATCTTCAATATAAAGAGACAAACTTCTCCATACACCCTCAACACTTGTTCTGGTCGTATTGAGACTTCTGGTAGGAGAGCCTCTGGGTACATTATCTCTTCAATCAAGGGGAACGTGCACATACTCTTGCCAACTATAATTGTTTGTGACCAGATACCCGATAACAGGGAAGAAATTCCCACTCCGGAAGCCGTGCTTCATCATCCCCACTTGAGGCACCTAACGTAATTCCTCCTCTGGACACGAATGCTGATATTCTAATCCTGCTAGGTCCATTCTGAAGGTCCACAAGGTGCGCCAAGAATGGAATGTTCCAGATGATGCTCCATACGCCCAAAGACGCGATCTATATTGGGTAATCGTGGCCAATGTATGTCTGGATAAGAGTCACAAGGCATCCGAAGTTAACTCCTTTAAAACGTATGTACTCCACAATGGCTGCACAACTCAATTTAAACCATTCTCTCATTACTATGAAGTGAAAGAAAGGCTCTCTGACTTCATCCAAGAGCCTGACATCATTCCCATTCCCTATGGTGACGACTTAGGGAGGACAGTGTTTCGCACAACACAAGATGACAACAAGGTCGCCTTATCCATAAAAGACAAGGAATTTAGTAAAATAATGGACAGTGGATTCTTCAAGAATGAATCTGACCGTTGAGTTGCTCCCTTACCCTTCAAAGCTACAAGGGTCAAGCTTCCTAGCAATCGAGAACAGGCATTATCCAGGTTAATCTCACTGCAGAGAACATTGAGAATCAAGCCTGAAATTAAGGACCATTTCGTAGCCTTTATGGACAAGATATTTCGCAATGACCATGCAGAGCCAGCTCCACCCTTGCAAGTCAATGAAGAATGCTGGTAGCTACCTTTCTTTGGAGTATATCATTCAAGAAAGACTAAACAAATAAGAGTGGGGTTTGATTCAAGCTCCAAACACGATGGTGTATCTCTCAACGACGTTCTCCTCACTGGCCCCAACCTGACTAATAACCTGGTGTCACGCCAGGTGAGAGTGCAACACAGAGAGTAACGCCAGGTGTGCGTATAACACAGAGGGGAAAGGGAAAGGAGCCCAGACACTAGGGAAAGGGGGAGTGGTGACCTCCTAATCTGGACTAGTGTCACCCTGTCTCCCTTAAATGTCCCTATACAGCCTCCGCAGCTGTCGCCGATCACATGCCTCGCCCTGCTATCCCTGGCGTAAGGCTAAAACTAGGGGTGGAAGGAGATGAGCACTACTCAATCTCCGCTAGCAACTAAAGACAATAGGGAAAGACAAAACAAGGTAATAACGGCTTAGCTTTAGATGAACTCCAACAGTGCACACGGCCTCAAGATTCCAGAGAGGACGTGGTGCTGCTACAGCCTATCTAGGCAGCTGTCTGCATTGCCAAACGTGGAGATCTCCTGCAAACCACTGCAGGATGACTTACTGTCACCTCTGACATACTCGTGACACCTGGTGTGAGTGCTCATGAGATTCAGAAAAGAGCCTGTCACCATTACTGCTGACCGAACAAATGTTCCATTGTTTCATTGTGCGACAAGATCACAGAAATTATCTCCGTTTTCTATGGCACCGAGACAACGGCACCAACAAGGAAATGGTTGAATACCGCATGAAGGTGCACGTGTCCTTCTCCTGCAGTTGCTACATACGGCCTACGTTGGACTGCCTCAGATGGGGAATCAGAGTTCAGGAAGGATACCCAACAGTTTGTTAAAAAGGACTTCTACGTGGACGACGGTCTCAAATTCCTGCCCACAGCAGAAGAAGTCGTAGATCTGCTCAAACGGACACAAGGTATGCTTTCTAAAGCTCATTTAAGATTGCATAAAATTGCCTCCAATAGTGCTGCTGTCATGAAGGCCTTTCACTCTAATGATCATGCCGCAGAATTCAGAGACTTGAATCTAGGCTCAGACAATCCACCAGTACAGAGAAGTCTGGGCTTGAGATAGAGCTTGTTAAAGGACCCCTTCAGCTTTCAGGTTAGTGGTGCAGAAAAAACATTTAGTAAGCATGGGGTTCTGTCAGGGATGAACAGTCTATATGATCCACTCGGGTTTGTTGCACTCCTGACTATACAAGACAAGCTTCTGTTAAGACAACTCTCAGTGTCTATTAAGGCCTGGGATGTACTACTCCCTGCTGACAAACAACTAAAGTGGAAGTCATGGAGGGAATCTCTTTGCGCCTTGGATAAAATCCACATACCACGTTGTTACACTCCAGCATCTCTTGCTACGAGTCAAAGGAAAGAGATCCATACATTCTCTGATGCCTCTACTGAAGCTTTTGAAGCTGTTGCCTATTTGAAGGTTATAGACTCTAACAATGAAGCCCATGTTGGATTTCTATTTGGGAAGGCTAAATTGGTTCCTAAACCCGAGCACACCACACCCAGACTTGAACTCTGTGGGGCTGTACTAGCCATAGAGATTGCAGACTTCATACAGAGTGAACTAGCTTTTCACGTGGATGACACAAGATTCTACACAGACAGCAAGGTTGTTCAGGGCTACATATACAACCAGACAAAGCAATTCTATATTTGTTAGTAACCGCGTAGAAAGGATCAGGAAATCCTCTAAACCTGAGCAATGGCAGTATGTTGCATCCCATCTTAACCCTGCTGACCTTACTACTAGGCCAGTGTCTGTTGGTGCTTTTGCAAATTCTTCTTGGTTAACAGGACCGGAGTTCCTTCTCAGCCAGTTTGAGGAGATTGCTGTTGAAGACAGCTTCAGCATTTAGGATCCAGACATTGACCCAGAGATTCATCCTGATGTCAGCACCCTTATCACCAAATTGAAGGAGAAGGGGAAAGTGAACTGTCTGCGATTTGATCGCTTCTCCAGTTGGACAAGGCTTGTTTGTGCCATCGCAAGGTTAGTCCACATTGTACAATTCCATTGCAATAAGGACAGCAACGCTGATTGTCGCAGTTGGCACATCTGTCATAAGCCTCTCTCTGCAGAAGACATGGCTTTGAGTGAACTGTTTGTGATAAATAATGAGCAGCAGAATGTTTCTCATAAGGAACTGGGATGTATACGTCAAAAGCAATATGTTCCTAAAAACAGCCCCATTGTCAACTTAAATCCATTAAATGACAAGGAGGGTTTACTGAGAGTCAGTGGTCATTTAAACAAAGCCAAGTTGGAGGAGGCAGAAAAGAATCCTATAATTATTCCTGGCCGTCACCATATTATCACTCTACTAATACGACATTACCATGAAAATATCAAACATCAAGGCAGACACTTTACTGAAGGTGCCTTAAGAGTTGCAGGCCTCTGGATTGTGGGAGCAAAGAGAAAGGTTTCCTATTTAATTCATCATTGTGTTCAGTGTCACAAGACAAGAAGAAAACTGCAACAACAATAGATGTCTGATTTGCCTGCTGATGGGACAAGCACAGAGCCACCATTTACCTTTGTTGGTTTGGACGTTTTCGGCCTGTGGGAAGTCACTGCATGTAGGACCAGAGGCGGACATGCAGACAGTAAATGTTGGGCAGTGTTGTTCACATGCATGAGTGTACAAGCAATACACATAGAAGTAATAGAATCAATGGATTCCTCCAATTTTATCAATGCCTTAAGACGATTCCTCGCCATACGAGGACCAGTCAAGCAAATAAGGTCTGGTTGTGGAACAAACTTTGTAGGTGCCTGTTGAGAACTACAATTAAATTCAACACCAGTCCAGGACTTCTTGGCAAACAATGGTTGTTTGTGGGTCTTCAACCCTCCTAACGCTTCCCATATGGGCAGATCATGGGAAAGAATGATAGGCATCACTCGTAGGATACTGAAGTCTATGTTGTTGGCTCAAACCTCTTGAGACTCACTCACGAGACCTTAATCACTTTCTTAGCAGAAGTATCTGCTATTGTAAATTCAAGACCTCTTGTTCCCATATCTATGGATCCAGAATCTCCTGCTATTTTTACACCAGCAACTCTCTTCACTCAGAAACTTAGAACCATTCCTAGCCCACCTGAAGACGCTGTGGCCGGTAACAAATACCGGAGACGTTGGAAACATGTACAACATTTGGCTAATTGTTTCTGGAGTAGATGGAAAATGGAGTATCTCACTCTCCTTTAAAGATGAAGAAAATGGCAACAAGTTAAACTGAGCTTACAAGTAGGAGATCTTGTCCTCATGAAAGACCAGAAGATTGAAAGAAAAGCATGGCCTATGGGACTTATATCAAAAACCTTTCCAAGTGAAGATGGCAAGGTGCGCAAAGTGGAAGTGACAGTCATGAAGTAAGGTGACCCCAAATCTTTCATTAGGCCTGTATCAGAGGTTATCTTACTCATGTCGGTTGAGAATTAATTATCCATCCAACCTGAACTTGGAACTTTCGGACCACTTAAGATGCTCATCTGATTGCACTGGAACTTGAACCATTGGATTACAATTGGGTTGGAGACAGTTTGGCCTAGTGTGTCTTCTCCAATCCGAAGATGGGTTATCCTTTGGATTACTTCAGGAACTTCTCAGACATTTGTCTACCTCTTTTATATGTTAACATTATTGTTGCATTGCATGCACTGTTTTGTCTTTCAGATTGAGGTATCCATCAATCTACATCAGGAAACACCTCCACTTCAAGACTGGTAAATAATGAAATTCAAGGATTTCAGACAGGGAGTGTGCTGTTAGCTAATTGTTTGCAGAGACTTTCAGACATTTTAAGGCATTTTCCTAATGTTACATGGTTTTTACTATATATTGTATTTGTTGTACTTTAATGCCATCTACTGGCCGTTGTTATAATACGTTGCTTATGTATTACCACTGTTTACCCATAATGCTTTCTGTCTGCACCTCCTCCTATCCCTTTCCTCACATCCTGCTTGTTCTCAGTGCCATCTTGGACTACACATGCTGCAGGAGAAAAGATTCTCTCATTACTAGTGATGAGCGAGCACTAAAATGCTTGGGTACCCGTTGCTCGGGTCGAGCAAATTGGAATACTCGGGTGCTCGACCCGAGCAACGAGCCCAATGTAAGTCTATGGGAAACTCGAGCATTTTTCAGGCGGCTCCCCTTGGCGGTCTGCAGAGGGCCTAAAAATTGCCCAAATCGATGGGAACAGTGCTCAAATGACATGGGAACAGCATGGGGAAGACCCCTGGAAGTGTGCGACTCTGGAAGCCCTACCCTGGGAGATGGGGGACTCGGAGCCGGGTCCTATGTCGTCGATGGGGTGCAGCCGTGGCCCGGACCCGCTCCGTGCCCAGGGCCGTCACACTAAAAAGGATGGTACGGGCTTATCCGGGTTGAGTGGCTGATCTCGACTACGCCACCTGTGGCACCTGGTGAAGGCCACCAGCGCTGCTGCAGGCCGCTGAGGCTGGATGTTATGGCAGCTGTCGTTGTTACTACTCCCCACAAGTGGAGCAGGGCCTCAGGGCAGAGAGACAGGACGGAGAGGGGGTCGCAGTGTAGGATGTCGGTGCCGCGTGGTGTGGTGCAGGATAAATAGTCCGGAGGCCATAGGGGTTGACTTCCAGGGTTGTTTACTCACGGTGGAGAGTGCAGCTGCAAGGCTTCTCCCTGCTCCTCACGAAGTTCTGCGGTCACCAGGGACGGGGGTCCAACAACCTCCGAGTAATTCAAGTGTTTAATCAGGACCCCACACCAGAGTGTTCCTAGACAACAGACCGGGTCCTTTCCTGTCTGTGTATGTAGATAGGCCGGGTCTCCCTCTGGACTTAGCTCAGAAACAGGGTACGGGTGGCAGCTCCGCTCCGTCCGTTACCCGGTGGGATCCTCAGGGCCTGCCGGACTTTCCTGACTAGGACGTGGAGTAGCAAAATCAGGTGTCGGGGGCCGGTACACCTCTTGAAGCTGGAATCCCTCTGAATAGATCAGAATAGAGAGGACAGGTGGCGTATGCCGCTCCGTCTGCATCCCCCCGTGGGATCCTTTTGGAGCTACACTCTTAAGCTCCGGGCCTTCTTGGTCATGGTCCTTGACCGGGTTGAGACATATGTTAACTCGAACCTGCCCCTCGACCCAAGGCCAGGGTACGAGGGCCGTGTTTCCATCCTCTGCAGGTCCACACAGGATTCAGGGAGGGAGATCACGATCAAAGAACCCAGAACCAAAATGGTTGTGTATTAAATATGAATTATTAAGTGTTACTAAAATGTGAGTCCTCCACCCTCACCCACTACATGGTTCCCCCTATCTCTTGGTTCCCCAGTCTCCCAATTCCCAGCATGGGCAGCACAGTAGTGCCTAATAGCCCCCTCTGGTGGGAGAAGTGTGGTGTTGGATGTGGAGGTGAGATCCTGATCATTGCACCATTCTTATCTCGAAGGAGGGATACCACACCCCATTAGAGAGGTGCAGCATCCCTGTGGCGGTCGAACCCTCAGGGGCGCCACAGAAGCATCTCTGATTCCCAGATCACTGCTGTCAACAATGTTGTCAGAGTATTACGCCACTTTTACGGACTCACAGTAAAACAAAAACGAAACCAATATGGATTTTCCTGGGAAATATGTTAAGGAACATCCTTTCCAGGGTAATGATTTGTATATAAGGCAAAATAAATAACCAAAAACAAAATACTCCTCCACACCTTGGGCTATGTTCACACGTAGCATTTTTGATGCGTTTTTGCACTTTTGCCTTGCTTTCAACCAAGACAAATGCATTCACCAGGAAATGTCATTTTAACATTTTACAACCTTATATGGCCATGTGGTGTGTGACACATCATCAGACACATGCATACAGTGCTGAAAAGACATGGGAACAGCATGGGGAAGACCTCTGGAAGCATCTCTGACTCTCAGGTCACTGCCTAAAAGTGTGCCCATCATAAGTGATTCTTGGCGCATGCGAAGATGCCTCCCGCCATGCACCTGTCGCTGCAGACTTACAACAATCACCATCAACGTCCTTGTCCCAGTGCAGCGTTCAGTTATCCCTACCCCATTCCTTGGAATGCAAGCGCAAGTATGCAGCCAGCCACCCACCCACAGGCTGCAATACTATACTGCCCAATTTTTGATAGCTGCTTGCACTTGAAATGTGGCCTTTTAGGCTCGTGGAGGCTGAAACTTTTCATAACCTCATGCCTTGTGTCCATACTCGGTCCCCAGCTGCCACTATTTCTCCCGGTGTTGTCTCTTCTACAAGCGCCGGTCCCTGAACATTACTGCTGGTACTTTTCTGTGGGAATCTGCTTGCCTCCTACCAGCCTGGAATATTTCCAGTAAACTATGTTACAACGCCATGTTATTAGCACTGCCCCCAGTACCAGTAGCGAAGCCTTTCGCAATTTCCTTCTCAGGAATTTTATTTGGTAGACTGAGTGGCTGCCCAAATACATTAGTTTCTCACAAAGGAGCTAAAGATAGAGTGGCAGTAGGTGCAAGTTTCTCCAGCCTGTTAGATATCAGAGGGTGAACAGCAGCACATTGGATCAGCGGTTAGCACTGAAGCCTTGCAGCGCTGGGATCCTGGGTTCAAATCCCAGCAAGGATAACATCTGCAAGGATTTTGTATGTTCTCCCCGTGTTTGCATGGGTTTCCACCTCAGTAAAAAAGCAGCCATAGAGTGTCCGGGAACCTTCCCACACACTTTTCTTAGCCAGGACTGCTTCTCGGCAGGGTTGGACGGTCCCACCAGAGTTCATGAAAGTGCTGCTATACAGTTATAGGGTATGCAGTGAGTCCAACGGCTGACCAAATTTAGGAAAAACCTCACTATGAAATTAAAGACACATAGAGCAGGGCCACAGTAACGACAAATTCCCATTAGAAAGGAGAGAGTCTGCTATACAGTTACAGGGTATGCAGTGAGTTTAGCGGCTGACCAAATTTAGGAAAAACCCCACTAAGAATTTAAAGACACATAGAGCAGGGCCACAGTAACGACAAATTCCCATTAGAAAGGAGAGAGTCTGCTATACAGTTACAGGGTATGCAGTGAGTTTAGCGGCTGACCAAATTTAGGAAAAATCCCACTAAGAATTTAAAGACACACAGAGCATGGCCACAGTAACAAGTACAACATGTTCCCATTAGAAAGGAGAAGGTCTGCTATACAGTTATAGGGTATGCAGTGAGTCCAACGGCTGACCAAATTTAGGAAAAACCCCACTAAGAATTTAAAGAGACATAGAGCAGGGCCACAGTAACGACAAATTCCCATTAGAAAGGAGAGAGTCTGCTATACAGTTATAGGGTATGCAGTGAGTCCAACAGCTGACCAAATTTAGGAAAAACCCCACTAAAAATTTAAAGAGACAAAGAGCAGGGCCACAGTAACGAGAAATTCCCATTTGAAAGGAGAGAGTCTCCCATAGTGTTGGCCTAAGCAGTGAATGCAAGAGCTGCCAAAAATTTGGAGGCACTTCAATGCCCCTTGGAAGAGACGTGGAGGAGGGCCTCATAAAAAAATGTTCCCATTAGAAAGGAGCGGGCCTCCTATACTTGTAATGCCCATGCACAAGTGTATGGGCTGACAAACATTTACCCCTGGGGGGTAAACATGAACATACTGTATAAAAATTTTTTTTTAAGGGCATCATAAACACCCTTTAAAAAAATGATGTGGGTGTTGCATCACGGACCACGGTCACCCTGGTGATATGGTGGTGGAGGATGAGGAGAAGGAGGAGGACAAGAGCAAATAGCCAAAATCAGGAAGCGTATATCCATGTCTGGGTGTGAAAAGGTGCATGGGAATACACCTCCCAAGAAAAGACACTGGATTTGAGTTTATGTTACGCTGCTATCATTCGGTCGTGTTGAGTAGTCTGGTCCAATCTAGCCCTTGTTTATTTTTATAAGAGTCAGCCTGTCAGCATTTTCAGTTGACAGGCGGATGCGCTTATCAGTTATAATTCCACCAGCGGCACTAAAAACCCGCTCTGATAAAACGCTGGCGGCAGGGCAGGCCAGGACCTCCAAGGCATAGAGAGCCAGTTCATTCCACGTATCCAGCTTGGATACCCAATAATTATAAGGCACAGAGGAATCAGGGAGGACGTTGGTACGGTTGGCAAGGTACTCTCTCAGCATCTTCCAAAACTTTGCACTCCTTGTGAAAGTACCCCGCACCTCAGGGCCTATGTGATGAGAGGGTCTGAGAAAACTCTCCCAGAACTTTGACAGTGTTCCCCTGCCTCTGCTGGATTGAAGTTGTGTCTCTCTCGCCTGTACTCCTTAGTTGTCCAACGAAGTGTGCCCTCTGCCACCAGCGTTTTCAGATGGGAATTTTTTTAATAGTTCCGCAACAAGGGCCTTCTGGTACAGCCCCATTTTTGTAGACGTGTCCGCCTCAGAAATAAGAGATATAAAGTTCTCCTTGTAGCATGGGTCTAGAAGTGTCACCAACCAGTAATGACTGTCACCCAAAATTTTGAGAACACGAGGGTCATGGGAAAGGCAGCGTAACATAAACTCAGCCATGCGTGCCAGACTACTAACAGGCAAGACTTCCGTGTCCTCACCAAGAGGATGACTGACCATGCTCTCCTCCTCCTCTTCCTCTCTGTCCTCTGGCCATCCACGCTGAACAGACAGTATGACAGCATTGCAGGTAGTACCGTCTATAGTGCATGAAACTAGCTCCTGTCCTTCCTCCTCATCCTCTTCCACATTGTCACCCAATGCCCATTGGGATGAGATGAGGCTTGGCTGTGTGTAATCACCCTGTATGGTTCCTTGCTCCATCTCATCATGCTCTGCCTGCGATGCATCCTCTTTGATTGTGAGCAGAGAGCGTTTCAGAAGACAGAGAAGCGGGATGGTGACGCTAATTATGGCGTCATCGCCACTCACCCTGTTGGTGGAGTCCTCAAAGTTTTGGAGGATGGTACATATGTCTGACATCCATGTCCACTCCTGAGGTCTTATGTGTGGAGTCTGAATTGAATACCGATGGCCTTGTTGATGCTGCTACTCAACCACTGCCCTCTTCTGCTCACAAATCCTTCCCAACATCTGCAGTGTAGAGTTCCAATGCGTGGGGACATCACACACCAGTCTGTGAGCCGGAAGCTGCAAACGCTGCTGAAACAAGGCAAGGGCGGTGGAAGCTGTAGCTGACTTTCTAAAATGGGCACAGAGGCGGCGTACTTTAGCAAGCAGATCCGGCAGCTCCTGGTAGGATTTGAGAAACCGCTGAACCACGAGGTTAAGCACATGGGCCAGGCATGGTACGTGTGTGAGCTCGCCTCGCCTCAGAGCCGCCACCAGGTTCTGGCCATTGTCGCACAGTTGTTAGAACCCTCCTGTTTTTTTTTTCTATCTTGTGGTTTGCGGTCACGTGACCATCTGCCTTTATATTCCAGCTGCGCCCTTCTGGCTGTGCTGGACTTCAGTGTTTTACTGTCTCTCTAGCCTGGAGCTTCTGTGCCTTTCTCTGTCAAGTTCGCTTGGTCCTCTGGGACTTCTAGAACTTTTTGTCAGTTTGTCTTTTGTGTTCTGCAACAATTTCTGTTTAGGAGGTCTCCCATTTTTGTTCCTGTCCTTAGTTCTTTTAGGGACCCCTCCCTTAATTCTATAGGTCTTCGTTCAGACTAGCCGAGGACTAAGGCGGGTCTGTTCACTAGGAACAGGCAGCCCGCTACATCGTAGGGATTCAGCTTAGTCTTACTGTAGGGACAGCTTTCCCCTTTCTTTTCTTAGTACATGTTGCAGATCATAACAGTAAGTCCAGCCCAAAAAACTAAAAGGAAAGAAATTCGGGGATCAGTATGGTTTCCGTACAGGATTTGGCTTAACGCCTGCAGGGATTGTCTCTGGAGGTGGCCGAGCTTCAGCAACACATGAGTAGCTGTTCTGGAGCGCATTTTGTCGAACCCAAGGTAGGACTGCCTGATGTTTTTTATGGCAAACAGCAAGATTTTTTTTCCTTTAAAAATGCTTGTTTGTTATATTTTCGTTTGAGACCAAGATGCTCTGGGAATGAATCACAGCGCATTGGTTTTATTATGTCACTTTTGCGCAATGAACCACAGGGGTGGGCCTTTTCTCTCCAGCCTAATGATCCGTGTTTAAGGTCTGTTGAAGAATTTTTTTCTGCTATGGGGCTATGATATGACGATCCTGATCGAAACTCATCTGCTGAATCAGAACTTAGACGTTTCAATCAGGGGTCAGATGATGTTGAAAATTATTGCACACACTACAGCAGATGGGCTTCAGAAGTTAAGCGGAATGATCCGGCGCTAAGATGTTTATTTCTTGCTGGTCTGAGTGAAAGGGTTAAGGATTTGCTAATTGCATTCCCTGCACCTGAGACTCTGCAGGAAGCTATGCAGTTAGCTGTTCGTATAGACAGGAGACTGAGGTGCAGGCTCAATGAGGTAAAGACTCCTGTAATGTCAGGTCCTAGTCCCCAGAAAATGTGCTCTGACGTCGGGGAACCGAAGGAGGTTGGGGCGATGTCACTCCGCTCTCAGGAAAGAGATCGGAGATTCGCCGAGGGATTGTGTCTTTATTGTGGTAAAGCTGACCATTTGATTAAGTATTGTGAGCGTCGTTTAAGTAAAGAAAAAAAAAAAGGTCAGTTACGCCCATATAGCTTGTTTACGCTCTGCAGGAGTGTTTCTTTCTGGGAGTACTACTCTGCAGGGAGATTTGATTGAATTTCAGGTATTTGTGGATTGTGGTTCAACACTTAAAGGGTTTTTGGAAAACCTTAAATTGAAATCCAAACCTTTGTCATCACCTATTTCTGTGGCTGCAATTGATAACACTCCTTTGAAATGTATTACTCACAAGACTGCTGCATTTCCCCTCACTATCAATGGAGTTCACCAAGAAATTTTGGACTTGGTTGTTTTGGATAATTTGCCCTCTCCAGTTGTTCTAGGATTGCCTTGGTTAAGACTGCACAATCCTTTATTGGACTGGTCTACTAATATGATTAAGTCTTGGAGTCCGAAGTGCTATGATAAATGTTGTAATGGTCGCATTGCGGTTGTGGAAAAAGGGGAATTACCGGTACCTATTCAAGATTTTTGGAGGGTTTTTTCGGAGGAGGAGTCGCAAGTTTTACCTCCTCATAGGGATTATGATTGCGCCAATGAGTTAGTTCCGGGTGCTACTCTTCCCAAAAGTCACTTGTTTAATCTGACTATCCCTTAAAGAAAGGCCTTGGAGGAGTACATAGAGACTGGCAACTGGTCACATTAGACCTTCTAATTCGCCTGTGGCAGTTGGATTCTTCTTTGTTAAAAAAAAGGACGGCGGTTTACGTCCATGTCTGGATTTTTGTGAAATTAATAAGATTACCGTACGCAATTCCTACCCATTGCCGTTAATTCCTGACTTGTTTAACCAGTTAGTGGGAGCCAAGTGGTTCTCAAAAATTTATCTCCGAGGGGCATACAATTTGTTACGTGTGAAGGTGGGTGATGAAGGGAAAACTGCTTTTAACACTCCGGTAGGTCATTTTGAGAATCTGGTGATGCCTTTTGGTCTTACCAATGCACCTGCATTTTTTCAGAACCTTATTAATGACATCCTGAGACCTTTGATTGGTAAGAATGTGGTTGTGTATTTGGATGACATTTTGATTTATTCACCAGATCTCGAGTCCCATTGGCAGAGTGTACATGAAGTTTTGCAGTTATTGAGTAATAATTCACTCTTTGCTAAGCTGGAGAAATGTGAGTTAGCTGTGCAGAAAATTATTTTTTTGGGCTATATTGTCTCCAGCGAGGGCTTTGAGATGGACCCTGTGAAGATCCAGGCTGTGCAGGAATGGCCTAGGCCTATTGGTTTGAAATCTATACAGAGTTTTGGGGTTTTGCCAATTATTACAGGAAATTCATTAAGAATTTTTCTGTAATTGTTAAACCTCTAACCGATCTCACCAGGAAAGGTGCGAATACGGCCCAGTGGACTACTGAGGCCATTGAAGCATTTGAGTATCTTAAAGAGAGGTTCAGTTCTGCCCCTATCCTTATGCAGCCTGATGAGACCAAGCCTTTTTTTGGTCGAGGTCGATGCTTCATCAGTGGGGGTCGGAGCAGTTTTGTCTCAGGAGAACAAGGATGGAGTACATCCTTGTGCCTTCTTTTCGAAAAACATTTCGGAAACCGAACTGAATTATGATGTTGGAAATCAGGAGTTGCTGGCTATTAAACTTGCGTTTGAACATTGGCGTAATTTTTTGGAAGGCGCTAGATTTCCTATTCAGGTTTTCACAGATCATAAGAATTTGATCTATCTGGATGCTGCCAAGCGCTTGAATGCCTGTCAAGCTAGGTGGGCACTTTTCTTTTCTCAGTTTCATTTTTCTGTTACCTATATCCCTGGTACTATGAATGTTAAAGCCGATGCTTTATCTCGCAGCTTCTCTCCTACGGTCGGTGCCGAGGAGGAGGAGAGCATTTTACAGAAAGGAGTTGTGGTGGCGGCTTTTGACTCCTTTTTGGAGAATGGGATTCTGAATGCTCAACATGATGCTTCATCTAACACTCCCCATGGGAGGTTGTTCGTGCCTAGAGCCTTTACGAGAGATTTGTTTGTGGAGTGTCATGATGCTCGGTTGGCAGGTCATCCAGGAGTTTCGGAGACTAAGAGACTTATCAGTCGCAGTTTTTGGTGGCCTGGATGGCAGAAGGAAGTCATCAAGTGGGTGTGTCAGTGTACTGTGTGTGCTAGCTCAAAGGCTTCACATACTCCTGCTGCGGGGTTGCTTTGCCCTTTGGAGGTTCCTAGTGCGCCTTGGACGTATCTCACTATGGATTTTATTACTGATCTTCCTGTGTCCGAGGGTTTTGCTGTCATCTGGGTGGTCGTGGACCTTTTTAGTAAGATGTGTCATTTGGTTCCATTCATTAAGTCGCCCTGCGCCAAGACACTTGCTAAGGCGTTTGTTAAGGAGATTGTCAAGCTCCATGGTGTTCCCACGGATATTGTTTCTGATAGAGGACCTCAGTTTGTGGCTCGCTTTTGGCGTGCTTTTTGTGACAGGTTGGGAGTCCATTTGTCATTTTCGTCTGGTTATCATCCGGAGTCGAATGGACAGACTGAAAGAAAGAACCAGGATGTTGAACAGTTTTTGCATTGTTTTGTGGCGGACAATCAAGAGGTGTGGTCTGAGTTTCTGCCTCTCGCAGAATTTGCTCTTAACAATCATACATCCTCCTCTGCTGGGTGTTCTCCTTTTTTTTGTTGTACTGGGAGACATCCTTCTTTTGGTTCATTCTCCAAATTGGGGTCGGCGGTACTGGAGGAGGAGAATTTTTTCGGTGATTTGGAGAGAGTTTGGACTAATGTACGTTGTAACCTTCAAAAGGCTAACAAGAAGTCCAAGAAGTATTTTGACAGGAAACGTAAAGAGGTTTTGTTTATGACGCGCCCCCTGGGCCGTGGGGATACCCGGAGCCAGGCCATGTAGATGCTGGGGGTTGTAGTCACTGTGGCGGCGACCCGGTCCGTGACCCAGGGCGGTCAAACCAGGGTAGTTTATGTATAGTCCGACTACGCCACCTGTGGAATGCGGTTATTGGGAACAACCGCTGCAGAGCAGTCCACTGAAGCTGGTGGTATGTGCAGCAAGGTGATGTAACTCCCCACAGGAAGAGTGTAGCTTCAGGGCAGCGTGTATGAAGGATGGTGGTGATGGTGCAAGGTGTCGCTGTGCAAGAATAATCACAGAGTCCAAACGATGCAGTCCCAGATCCTTTACTCACGTTTAAAGCAGTTCCAGTTACAGGGCCAGTGTAAGAGCCCACGGCGTCCTGTGCTCACGTAGTGAGGGGCTTGGATGACCCTCAGATATCTCCAGAGTATTTATCAGGACCCCCTTCTGTGTGTCCTCTCTGGCCTTCTCCCTGCACCTCACACCTAGTGGCACTCCTGTCCGGTGTCCTCGGGCCTTGGTGGGCGACGTGTGTTCCGTCCCCTGGGTCCTATGCGGCTACCTTTCTAGTACACTGGTATGGACTTATGGTCTGCGGTATTTGAAATGCTGCAGCCTCCGGTTCTCTAGTTAGGCCTTGTAGCTCTTGGCTAGTTAAGGGACCGGTTCCCTTTCTCCGGCCTTACCCCCCAACCTCCTGGCAGCGGCGGGCGTACGGGTGGCTTGCTGCACGGCCCGTACCCCTGGGGTCCCTTCTCTTCTCGTCCTGGAGCCTCTCCTGCTTCCCTTCTCTCTCCCTTCTCAGGCTCAGGCTTCCTGACTTGGCCCGCCTGTGGAGCAGAGCTCATGCAGAGCCTCTGCTCCTGTCACCTTCCTCCTCTGTCTGAACTCAAAGACTCCCCCTGATCTAAGATGGATCCTTACTTATACTCCTACTCCAGTGCTCCCAGGATCTACGTCCTCCACCCCATCCACTACATAGTTCCCCCTCTCTAAGTGGTTCCTCCCCACTCCAGCCAGGGATCAGGGACTGTGCTCTCCCGTAGGAGTAATCTCGCCCTGTCCCCCGGAAATGTGGTGTAGTGGATGTAGTGTTAGGGTCCTGAGCCATACTCCTTCCTTACCTGAGAGTGAGGTACCACACCTCTGGGTGAGATGCAATACCTCTGTGGCGACCGAACCCTCATTGGCACCACACCCCCCCCCCCGGTAAAACACAGCATGTCCGCGGGCTGGAACAGAGTAAAAGACAATTCAATTCAAAGACATGCAAAATTTTAGGACACGTCCGCATAGAAGATTATAAACAACTCTTCTTCCCTTTATGGGAGGCATACTTCTTTTAACGTTGCTGCAAAACATTATAAGTGCACTTTTAATAACACTTCCCTTCACATATAAAACATCATAAAACTCTTCTCTAGTATAAGCACATTGTTGTATATAAAACATTCTTCTTCATAAACACTTTTTATATCAAACATATTTTTTTTAAACAGATTACAGCACGGTCTGCAACCTGGTGTCCTTTTCCTTTAAAGTGCAAGCTTACAAACACGAACATGAGGGACCCGTCCCAAACCCTCAACGAAGGCCCTGGGGTGGCTGCAGGGCTTAGACGATCCAGAAGCTGGACCTCGTCTTCAGCCACCTCCAACGGGTTTTTGTTCTGAGGTCACTTGTTGTAGTTCTTATAAAACCAATATGGGGCACCTTAAGAGGTGCAACTATTTACAAAAAGTGGCTGCTCCCAGTCCTCAGCCGGTTAGTCTCTTAGACCCATTCCGGGTAACTTACGTGTGTAGGATCGGCGTCTCTGCCTCCTGCCAGACAGAGACGCCGTTCCTCTCACCTCCTCTCTCCCCGCTCTCCTTCTCTTCCTGCTGTCGGCGCGCGCAGTCCCCCGGGCACTGTGCTTAGGGCGCGCGTGCACTCCCCCCCTCTTAAAGGAGCCGCGTGCGCCGTCCTAAGGAGTCCCCGGCCAATAGCCGAGGGTCCTCCCATATATAGGGCACCTCCTCCAAAATGGAGGTTCCCGAGCAAAGTTGTTGCACAGTGTTACTTATCTCTGCTTCAGCCCTCAGGTTCCGCTGCTAGCCTGACTCCTCGTCCTGCCTGCCAGCCTGTTATCTGCCCGTTACTTGCCGAGTCTGCCAGCCCGCTCACCTAGAGCGCTCGCCTGTTGCCTGTCTGTTACCTGCCGTGTCTGTCAGCCCGCTCACCTGGGAGTGCTCACCTGTTACCTGCCTTGTCTGTCAGCCCGCTCACCTGGGAGCACTTGCCTGTTACCTGCCGTGTCTGTCAGCCCGCTCACCTGGGAGTGCTCACCTGTTACCTGCCTTTTACCTGCCTTGTCTGTCAGCCCGCTCACCTGGGAGCACCCGCCTGTTACCTGCCGTGTCTGTCAGCCCGCTCACCTGGGAGCGCTCGCCTGTTACCTGCCTGTTACCTGCCGTGTCTGTCAGCCCGCTCACCTGGGAGCGCTCACCTGTTACCTGCCTGTTACCTTCCGTGTCTGTCAACCCGCTCACCTGGGAGCGCTCGCCTGTTACCTGCCTGTTACCAGACCGTCCATCTAGAGACTTCTGCCTGTCACTTGCCGTGACCACCTGACAGCCTACCTGGAGGCTCCCGCCTGTCACCTGCCATGCCTACCAGTCCATCCTCCAGGACCACTCGTCAGCCTGCCTGCTGTGTCATCTGCTATACCGGTCAGTCCCACCCATCTGTCCCGTGGGAGTCACCAGCTCTCTTACAAGGTCGTCCCCAGAGTAGCACCTGGTCCCTCTGCTCGGTCCCTCCCTGGTCACGGAGTCGTTAGCCGCCGTACCACCAGGGTCGGTCCGGGTTGATACTTAGTCACGCTCCTCTGGGTCCCTCCTTGCACCACAGCACAGAGGTTCCACCACCCGGACCCGTAACAAAGTGCACACAAGGGAAACTTTTTAACTTTTGATTGTACCCTTCTGGGCAACTGTGTAAACATGAACTCGCAGTGTCTCTGCATACCCTGACTGGTAACTTATATACAATTTCCAAAGTTTTGCTCCACCTACTATACTCAGTAAGGGTGCTCCCTCCGGGGAGGCTCTGGTCCACCGCAGGCTGACCCAGCCGGGTCATCAGCATGGTAGGGTGTTGTCTCCACCCGGTGGACATTGAGGGCATACCAGCCCCTTACTCCTCGGTGACGGGTGTTGGACACGGTGTCCCCGGGATACAGGTCCTGATCTGGGTGTCCCTCTGGCAGGCGGGACTCCACGTCTCTTCTGTTCACAAAAAGATCCGTGCCTGACAGCGGGTCCTGGATAAACCCCCATCCTTTGTTAAGGTTGAATTTTACTATGGTCCCGGTGATTCGGGGACCGCTGGTGGTCTGCTGACTTCTGCGGGTCCTGGCCTTCTCCTCCATGTTCTTGGCCTCGAGCTGCTCCCACCGCACACGCCGTAAGCTGCGCTCCCTCTCAAACTGGATCAGCTGCTAGTGGCAGAACTTATTACGGCGGGCTGCAGCTGCCCTTGTCTCCTGGGAGAACCCCATCAGGTCCTCCCCAGAGCAATCCCACTCGAATTGGGCCTCGTCTTCCGGTAACTGGGAGACGGCGGCGGTGGGCTGCAAAGCGGGCAGGAGCGAAGGCTGCTGGTCCTCTACCTCCGTGGACCAGTCCCATTGGTGACGCCCGTACATCCATGCGAGTGTCGGAGGGGGCTGTTCTTGGAGAGGGTCTAGGAGCGGGCCAGCGCCGCTGGCGTCCGAAGGAGGTTCCCGGGCCTGGAGAGCGCTTAGGATGGGCGCACTTTGGTAAGAGTGCAGCGAGCATGCAGCGGTGTCACCCAAGGTTAAAGGGCCAGGCTCGGGCATTGGGAGCGGGGTGGTTTCAGTGACGCCCAGGACTAGCGGCTCCACCAGGGGACCCAGGAACAGGTCGACGCTTGCAGCGCCCGGGACAGGGAGACTTCCCATATCTGCTCCCGCGGTTGCTCCTGCGTCACTCGCGACCTCCCGACTCTGCTCTCGGTCCTCGGAGGCTGGGGCGCTGCCGGTGCCTGGCAGCGTTGCTGGCTGTCGTGCCACCATCCTTTGCTCCATCTCTCTCTTCCATTCTTCGATGGCGTCCCGCTGGGCCCTTGCCATCCTCCGGCCCAGATCTTCCATACCAGCGCGGAGGATTTCGGTATCCTCCCGGGGGAGCGTGGCCACCAACTCCTCCAGGGTATAAGGCTCTTCGGCCTGCAGCATGCCACTGGCAGGATCTCCGATGCTGCTGCAGTCCATGTCCTTTCCCGGGTGCGGCCTGCCTGGACTGGTCCAGACCACACCCTGTCTCTCAGTTTTCCTGCCTCCCCTCCCCTTTCGGGGGTGGTTCCAGGGCAGTCTGCTGTCGGTCACTTCCAAGGGCAGCCCCCCCCACGTCGATGGACACATCCACATACATAATCACTGCTGCTTGAGGCGGGCCCCGCTTTTGGCGCCATTCTGGTACCTGGCCCATGATGGGAGGTGACCTTTGGTTGTTGTTTGGCTGGCACATAATGGCGCCCGTTCTTCAGGGGTGGGCGCCACATTCAGTAGAAAACACAGTCTCTTAGGCACACAATACCCGATGGTAACGGGTGGGTTACGTATCTTGCCGACTACGCCAAAGTTGACGCGCCCCCTGGGCCGTAGGGCACCCGGATCCGGGCCTTGTAGATGCTGGGGGTTGTAGTCACCGTGGCGGCGACCCGGTCCGTGACCCAGGGCGGTCAAACCAGGGTAGTCTATGTGTATAGGTTATATATAGTCCGACTACGCCACCTGTGGAATGCGTTCATTGGGAACCGCCGCTGCGGAGCAGTCCGCTGAAGCTGGTGGTATGTGCAGCAAGGTGATGTAACTTCCCACAGGAAGAGTGTAGCTTCAGGGCAGCGTGTATGGAGGATGGTGGTGATGGTGCAAGGTGTCGCTGTGCAAGAATAATCACAGAGTCCAAACGATGCAGTCCCAGATCCTTTACTCACGTTTAAAGCAGTTCCAGTTACAGGGCCAGTGTTAGAGCCCACGGCGTCTTGTGCTCACGCAGTCCAGTGTCCTCGGGCCTTGGTGGGCGACGTGTGTTCCGTCCCCTGGGTCCTATGCGGCTACCTTTCTGGTACACTGGTATTGACTTATGGTCTGCGGTATTTGAAATGCTGCAGCCTCCGGTTCTCTAGTTAGGCCTTGTAGCTCTTGGCTAGTTAAGGGACCGGTTCCCTTTCTCCGGCCTGACCCCCCTACCTCCTGCCCGCGGCGGGCGTACGGGTGGCTTGCTGCATGACCCGTACCCCTGGGGTCCCTTCTCTTCTCGTCCTGGAGCCTCTCCTGCTCCCCTTCTCTCTCACTTCTCAGGCTCAGGCCTCCTGACTTGGCCCGCCTGTGGAGCAGAGCTCATGCAGAGCCTCTGCTCCTCTCACCTTCCTCCTCTGTCTGAACTCAAAGACTCCCCCTGATCTAAGATGGATCATTACTTATACTCCTACTCCAGTGCTCCCAGGATCTACGTCCTCCACCCCATCCACTACATTGTTCCCCCTCTCTAAGTGGTTCCTCCCCACTCCAGCCAGGGATCAGGGACTGTGCTCTCCCGTAGGAGCAATCTTGCCCTGTCCCCCGGAAATGTGGTGTAGTGGATGTAGTGTTAGGGTCCTGAGCTATACTCCTTCCTTACCTGAGAGTGAGGTACGACACCTCTGGGTGAGATGCAATACCTCTGTGGCGACCGAACCCTCAGGGGCACCACATTTACTGTGGGTGACATGGTTTGGTTGTCCTCGAAGAACCTGTGGTTGAGGATTCCCTCTAAAAAACTGGGTCCTAAGTAGTGTTGAGCCACCCCCGTAGTGTTCGAGTTCGGTTCGGTTCGTCGAACAACCGGTTCGTCGAACTGTTCGTCAAACACCTTCGAACACCGTTAAAACCAATGGCAGGCAAACAAAAACACATAGAAACACATAGAAAACACCTTCAAAGGTGTCCAAAAGCTGACAAACTGCTCAGAAGACACAACTAACACATGGAAAAGTGACAAGTACATATAGTCATGCGAAAAGAAAAGAGGTGGAGGAGTAAAAGGAGGGGGAGACACAAATATAGGCATGTCATGCCCTTCTAAAATCCAAAAAGTAAGAAGCCGACACGTTCAGTCCGCTCCTGCCCGTGCCACCTCCGTGTCGCCGGGTTTGTGCCAGAGCCGCGGTGAACCCTGACGGCCAGCCCCCCTCTCCCAATACTGGTGCCTGTCCGCTGGTGGGTCGAGCGAGCCCCCCTGTGGTGGAGGCAGCTCTAAGCTTTTTAATTTAAATTGTCTCTCTAATTTGAATGAATACACTTTAAATCCATTTACAAGGATCTATTGGAGGGCAAGTCTCATGCCAGCAGCCGCGTAATTCCAGCTCCAGTAGCGTCCACTAAAGCTGCTGCAGTTAAAAAGCTTTTATAAGGATCGAGCTCGGCTGTCCACCGCAAGGCATCCTGCTGCCAGTCCCAGCCCCTATGCCTTGGGGTGCCTCCTGATGCTCTTCACTGAGTATCCCGTGGTCCCAAAGCATTTCCTTTGAAAAAATTAAGTGTCCAAACTACAGGTGGTGTAGCTTGCTTAACAGCCGGGATAATCCGCTGACTAGCAGACACTGCTACTAGGCACAAAGTATTTCCTGGGCTAGATGCAGTTAAAAATTTGTAATTAGATACTCTCGTTGGATGCTGAGAAAGCATTCCATAGAGTCTCCTGGCACGCCATATATGATTCTCTTAAAAAGCTTGGGGTAGGGGTCTAGGGGACCCTTTTATAGCCAAAATCACGGCCCTGTATCACAATACGTCACCTAGGCTGAAGATAAATGGAACTGTAGCACCCTGAGGGCTCGGTTGCTGCAGAGGTATTGCACCTCACCCAGAGGTGTGATATCTCACTCTCAGGTAAGGATGGAGTGTGGATCAGGACCCGACACCTGCATGCATTACACCACATTACCGTGGGGCAGGGCGACCAATATGCCTCTGAGATGGGCACGACAGTCCCTGTCCCTGGCTGGAGTGGGGGGAGGGAACACTGAGGAAGGGGAACCCTGTAGTGCAGGAGCAGGGAGGAAGCAGTTCCTGGGTGCATTGAGAAGGGAGTATAAAAGGTGGGCACCATCTTAGTTCAGTGCAGAGAAGTCTGAGCAGAAGTGGCAGGGAGCAGGGGCTCTGCATGAGCTCTGCTCCGGAGGCGGGCCTAGTAACAGAGGCCCAGGCCTGGAAGAGGGAGAAGGAAGGAAGAGGAGCGGAGAAGGCTCCAGGAACGAGGAATGAAGGGATCCCAGGGGTGCAGACGGGCGAGTCGCCACCGCACTCCCGAATCCACCTGCGTGGAGGGTCAGGCCAAAGGGGGAGACCGGTCCCCGAAACTAGTGGAGGCAGGAAACGACCCTCAGCTAGAAACCGGAGGCTCTGACATTTTATGTGGCGCAGCCCCTCGCTACACCCGCTAGGAAGGCACCACATAGGGTCAGGGAAACTGGCGCCAAGTTTACCAAGAGGAGGCCCGAGGCAGCCGGACAGAAGGGTTGGTAAGAAAGGCCAGACAAAGGACACACAAAGGGGGTCCTGTGAAGCGCTCCAAAGTTATCTGGGAGTTGTCTGAGCCCCTCACCTGGTGAGCACAGTACGACGTGGGCAGCCGTTACCTGCAGACGTGGTCTGGATAATAAGAACTGTGAGTAAAGGCCCTGGACTGCATCACTGACTCCGTGTCGTTACTGCTGCTGCCCTGCACCATCACCCCCATCCTCCGCATACACTGCCCTGAGGCTATACTCCTCCCGTGGGGAGTTATGCTACGCTCTGCTGCACCCACAACACCAGCCTCAGCGGTCTGCCCTGCAGCGGCGGTTCACTCTGACCGCAATCCACGGGTGGCGTAGTCGGACATTTAAACATCAAAACCACATAAATAGTTCCGCCACTGGTTTGACCACCCTGAGCCACGGAACCGGGTCGCCGCCACGAAGACTACAACCACCAGCATCCACCAAAAAGGGTCCGGCTCCGGGTGTCCCAAGGCCCAGGGGGTGCATCAGAACATTTTCATCACCTTTCACAATCACCAATGGGACAAGGCAGGGATGTCCTCTGTCCCCTCTCTTATACATCCTAGTGACGGAGCACCTGCTCTCATCAATTCGCCATAACCCCAATATTAGGTGGATTGAGGTGGGAGGCACCGAGTACAAGTGCTCTCTATTTGCTGATGATGTCCTAGTATATATCACTCAATCACATATATCCATCCATGCTGTTATGGCTGAAATAGATCACTTTGTTACATGGTCAAATTTTAAAATCAGTGCAGCGAAAGTCTGAGGCCCTCGATGTCTCCCTCCCCAAATCCATATAGGATTCCATCCAGTCCAACTTTCCCTTTGCCTGGCCCTCACAGGGTATCAAATACTTAGGAATTCCTATTCATAGAGACCTCTCCCATCTATGTTATCTTAATTTTGGGCCCTTTATTGAACAACTCCATACAGACCACGGTTGGCAAGTTAGAACTGTAAGATTCACTACGTGAACCACTGGTGTTTTGTGGAAAAGCACATGTACACTGTGTTCCAAATTATTATGCAAAAAGTGTTTAGGAGTGATAAGGGAAGAATTTGTTTGTTTGTCAGTTAAACTCATTGATGGTGATGTGTGTCAGGGCTCTTTATATCACTGTAAGCAATTGCAGACACCTGTGCTAATTAGTTTGGCAGGTGTGTCCAATGAAAGGCAAGACTACTTAAGAAGGCTGTCTCACATTATTAAGCAGCCTACATTTTCTGCCAAAATGGGAAAGAAAAAGGATGTGTCGGCTGCTGAGAAGCAACAAATTGTGGAGTGTTTAGGTCAAGACATGACTACAATCAACATTGTGCGATGATCAGGATGAAGTGTCTTGGCAATCAAGAAGTATGTAGCTGATTCACAGTACACACGTGTGCGTGCTGATAAGGGCAAATTGAGGACTCTTTCCTACAGGCAATTACGTCAGGTTAAAAGAGCAGCGGCAAAAAAGCCTTGTCATAGCAGCAGACAAGTTTTTGAAGCTGCTTGTGCCTCCAACGTCCCCCGAACAACAAGATGCAGGGTCCTTCAGAGGTTTGCAGCTGTGCATACGCCATCCTGTCGACCTCCTCTATCCACTTCACACAAGCAGAAACGGCTCCAGTGGGCTAAACATTACATGAAGACTGATTTCAAAACTGTTTTGTTCACGGATGAGTGCCGTACAGCGCTCGATGGTCCAGATGGATGGAGTGGAGGATGGCTGGTTGATGGACACCCCATGCAAACACGGCTACAGCGCCAACAAGGAGGAGGTGGAGTAATGTTTTGGGCTGGAATCATGGGGAGAGAGATTGTCGGCCCCTTTAGGATCCCTGAAGGCGCTAAAGATGAACTCCATAATGTATGTGGATTTTCTCAAACAGCACTTCCTGCCATGGTTCAAGAAGAAGAACCGTGTATTTCACAGCAAGATCATTTTTTTGCATGATAATGCACCATCTCATGCTGCACATAAAACATCTGCATCTCTGGCTGATATGGGCATAAAAGGGGACAAACTTATGGTGTGACCCCCATGCTCCCCTGATCTCTACCCCATTCAGAACCTCTGGAGCATCATCAAAAGGAGTGTCTATGATGGCGGGAGGCAGTTCACATCTAAGCAACACCTCTGGGAGGGTATTCTGTCCTCATGCAAAACAATTGAAGCAGACACCATCCAAAACCTGACAAATTCAATGGACGAGAGAGTTCAGAAGCTCCTTTCGAACAAGGGGTCCTATGTGAAAATGTAACATCACCTAGAATAAAGTTTTGAGTTGAAAACTGTTTGATTTCAGTTTCTAATAACCTGCTAATGCTTATAATTTCAAAAATGACCATTTTTTTGGTCTTTATTAAAATGAAAAGGTTGATCGAAAAGTTTGGGGGATCTAAGAGTGTGGCAACCCAGTAGTCATGATTACTTCGAATTCTGACAATATGAGGGTCATGTTGCAGGTAGTGCAGCAAGAAGGCACTTATGTGTCTTGCGCATCTCGGAGCCCCAAAATTATTTTCCGGGCTAGATGCAGCTAAAAATTATTATTAATTTTAAATCTGGTGGAGCTTAGTATAGATGGCCTAATAGGATCAGTGCTGCACACTGCTACAAAGCCCAAATTATTTTCCAGCCAAGATACAGATAAACATGATTAGTAATTTTAAATCTGGTGGAGCTTATTATAGATGGCCTAATAGAATCAGTGCTGCACACTGCTACAAAGCCCAAATTATTTTCCAGCCAAGATACAGATAAACATGATTAGTAATTTGAAAGCTTAAAACGGTTGGTAGGGTGATTTTAACCAATCATCAAGCTTTTACTCTCCCCAGGATGACACAGGGGTAGAAAAGTCATTTCGGATCCATGATTTGTTCATCTTTATGAACGTGAGTCTGTCTACATTATCAGTGGAGAGCCGCGTGCGCTTATCTGTCAGCACACCACCAGCAGCGCTGAACACACGTTCAGACAGAACGCTGGCTGCGGGGCATGACAAGATCTCCAAGGCGTAAGTGGCTAGCTCCGGCCATTTATCCAGATTGGAAGCCCAAAAAGAGCAAGGGTCCAGTGACACAGTCATGGCTTCAATGTTTACTTGGAGATACTCCTGTACCATCGTCTCTAGGCGCTGACTATGTGTCAGACTTCTTGTCTCCTGTGGCCTTGCAAAGGATGGGCTAAAAAAGTGGTGAAATGATTCCGCAAAATTGATGTTACCAGCAGATACTGTGGTTCTGTTACGGTTTGAGTGCTGAACACTTGACGGTCCCACGGTTGGCAAGTTGGAACTGTGAGATTCACTACGTGCACCACTGGTGTTTTGTGGAAAAGCACATGTAAGATTCTGCAACAGTCTCTGCTGATACTCCTGCATGCGTGCATCCCTTTCTATGGCAGGAATAATTTCTGCAAATTTACTTTTGTACCGGGGATCTAACAGTGTGGCAACCCAGTAGTCAGGATTATTTCTAATTCTCACAATTCGAGGGTCATGTTGCAGGTAGTGCAGCAAGAAGGCACTCATGTGTGTTGCGCATCCAGGAGCACCAAGTCCCTGTTGTGTTGGTGGCGAGGTAACAATCATGCTTCCTTCCTCTGTCCTCTCCCCCCAACCTCGCACAACAGAAATGTGATCAAGGTCTCCCTCATCTGATGAGTCTTCCATCAGTTCGTCCTCCACTTCTTCCTGGGCTCCTGCACCTTCCTCACTAGTTTGGCTGCTACCATGCGCCCTGGTAAAACCATCACCCCCACCCTCACATGCCTGCCGCCTTGGTGCTGCCGACCGTCTGGACCTTGCAGATGTTAGCCCTTCCGCATACAACTCCTCCTCCTCTACTTCCTCCACCTCCTCTTGTGCCACCACCTGACTCCGAATTCTGTTTAACATGTGCTCCAGCATGTAAATCACCGGAATAGTCATGCTGATAATGGCATCGTCAGCACTAAACATCTTCGTCGCCATTTCAAAACTGTGCAGAAGGGTGCATAGGTCCCTGATCTGAGACCACTCCTCCAGCGTGATTTGCCCCACCTCTGGATCTCGTTGGCCCAGGCTATACGTCAGAACGTATTGCACCAGGGCTTGTCGGTGCTGCCACAGTCGCTGCAACATGTGCAGAGTTGAATTCCACCGGGTAGGCACATCGCATTTTAGCCGGTGAAGTGGCAGGCCCAACGACTTCTGTAGAGATGTAAGTCGCTGAGCTGCGGGATGCGAACGGCGGAAGTGAGCACACAGCGACCGTGCCCTCTGCAGAAGGCCATCTAGTCTGGGATAGTGGGCTAAAAATTGCTGGACAACCAGGTTCAACACGTGAGCCATACAAGGCACGTGTGTGACATTGCCCCGGCGAAGGGCCGCACCCAGGTTTGCAGCATTGTCGCACACGGCCTTCCCTGGTTTCAGGTCCAGTGGAGACAACCATTCATGAAATTGGTTCTCCAGAGCTGACCACAACTCCTCAGCTGTGTGACTCACATTTCCCAGACATTTCAAAGTAAAAACCGCCTGATGACGTTGAGCCCTACTGCCAGCATAGTAAGGAGGTGTGCAGGATCCCTTCTGCGCAGTTAGAAAGCTTGTGGCATGACCAGACAGGCTTTGGGTGCAGGTGGAAGACCGAGAGGAGGTTGAGGAGGCAGAAGCAGTGGAGGAACTTTGACATAAAGAGGATTGACGCACAACTCGTGGGGACGGCAAGACTTGGACAGCAGCCCCTTGTCCTGCTGTCACCATAGTTACCCAGTGCCCAGTCAGCGACATGTAACGCCCCTGTCCATGCCTACTCGTCCAAGTGTCTGTGGTGAAATGCACCCTGTCACACACAGAGTTTCTCAAAGAAGCGGTGATGTTGTGTGCGACATGCTGGTGGAGCGCAGGCACACCTTTCTTTGAGAAGTAGTGCCGACTGGGCATCTGGTACTGGGGCACTGCGACGGACATAAGGTCTCAAAAATCCTCTGTGTCCACCAGGCGGAAAGGCAGCATTTCTGTAGCCAAGAGCTTGCAGATGGTGAAATTCAACCTCTTAGCTTTCTCATGGCTAGGAGGAAATGGTCTTTTACTTGTCCACATCTGAGGGACCGAGGGCTGGCTATTGTGCTTAGACGGGGTTGATAAGGGTGTCCCCGGCAAACTGCCGGTCTGTGAGGAAGATGCAGGCGGACATGTTAGGTTGCCTTGATCCAAAGGTGGTGCTATCGATGTCGGACAGCTCTCAACACCAGCTGGTGTTACCACCTCCAAAGAAAATGATGACCTGCCAATCACGCTGGCTGTTGCGGGTAAAGAGGTGGCAGGTCTGCGCCCCAAAACAGGTGTGACTGCTGTCCCCCCAGTCACAGAGGATGAAGAGGCCGCGGATGCACAAGATATGGCAGACGGTGGTTGGCCCGGCCGGCTAGGCCGCATTGTAGCACACTGAGCTTCCCACTGCAACTTATGCTTCATGTCCATGTGCCGGTTCATGCATGAAGTACTCAAACTATGTATTTTTTGGCCTCTACTTAGCTTTTGCTGACAAATGTTACAGATAACACGAGTTGGGTCAACTTTATCGATCTGAAAAAATGCCCAGGCTATGCAAGGCTTAGCACCCATGCGACCTGAAGAGCCACCACGACTTGTGGTGAGAGGTAGAGTTGTGTTTGAGGATGCAGTTGTTGACGTGCTTCCAGTACTACGTCTCTGTCCAGGAAGGCGCAACCTGACCTCGTCGTCACTAGCATCTTCCTCCACCTCCTCTGCTGACCTCATCTCTTGGCTGACTGTGGGTTGACAGTAAGTGGGATCTCCAACCTCATCATCATCACCCTATGCGTTATCACACCCGTCGTCCTCAGAGCCAACCTGTTCCTGCCCTGACAAAAAACTAAAGTTGTCGCTCCAATCAGGTATTTGAGTCTCATCATCGTCTTCCTCATTGTCTCCACCAACAGGAGTTACAGTTTGGGAATGAGGGTCTACATTATGGTCAGAACCTTCTGCGTCTGGTCCTGGATCCGACTCATAAAGATTCTGGGCATCAGTGCAGATCATTTCCTCGTCTGGATTCACAGAAGCGCTGGAGTCGACCTTTGATTACCAGGCTATAGTATGAGTAAACAGCTCTGCAGACTCAACCATCTGTTCTACCTCATACTCAGACGGGCAGCTGGAGATTTGGGAGCTGTGAGGAAGCAAGTGCGATTGGGGTGACACCTTTGAGGACTGGAGTATTTGTGATGTTGAAGTTGATGTGGAGGAGAGCCCACTTAAAAGAACACTTGATATCCGTTGAAGCACCTGCTGTTTTTGTGCCTCATCTGGAATTTGTAGCGATTGGCGTGGCCGTAAGAAAGGGATCTTATCACATTGTCCGCTAAAAGAAGTAGACATTTTAGTTTGGCTGGAAGATGGTCTTTCTTCTGCAGATGTTACTGTTGCTTTAACACCTACCCCACGGACACAACCTTTTTTCCCCTTCCCAACACGCCTATTCCCCTTTCCACCAGCAGCAGGCCTCTTTCCACTCATTTTGGTGGTTAACTAATTCACAACTCTGGAGTTGTTTGCACAAAAAAACAATGGATGGGAACCGAGCAGAGCTGAGTGGCCAAACTGTGGTATTAGGCCAAAACTATTGGCTGGGTTAGATGGAGAAAAAAATTATATTCGATTTGCAACCTGATGGAGGTCAGTATAGATGGACTAATAGAACAAGTCCCACACACAGCTAGAAGCCCAAATATTTTTTCAGAGGTAGATGCAGAAAAAAAATATATTCAGTTTGCAACCTGATGGAGGTCAGTATAGATGGACTAATAGAGAAAGTCCCACACACTGCTAGAAGGCCAAATATTTTTTTCAGAGCTAGATGCAGACAAAAAATTATTTTGAATTTGCAACCTGATGGAGGTCAGTATAGGTGGACTAATAGAACAAGTCCCACACACTGCTAGAAGGCCAAATATTTTTTCAGAGCTAGATGCAGAAAAAAATTATATTCAGTTTGCAACCTGATGGAGGTCAGTATAGATGGACTAATAGAACAAGTCCCACACACCGCTAGAAGCCCAAATATTTTTTCAGAGGTAGATGCAGAAAAAAATTATATTCAGTTTGCAACCTGATGGAGGTCTGTATAGATGGATTAATAGAACAAGTCCCACACACAGCTAGAAGCCCAATATTTTTTCAGAGGTAGATGCAGAAAAAAAATTATTTTTAATTTGCAACCTGATGGAGGTCAGTATAGATGGACTAATAGAGAAAGTCCCACACACTGCTAGAAGGCCAAATATTTTTTCAGAGCTAGATGCAGAAAAAAATTATATTCAGTTTGCAACCTGATGGAGGTCAGTATAGATGGACTAATAGAACAAGTCCCACACACAGCTAGAAGCCCAAATATTTTTTCAGAGGTAGATGCAGATAAAAATTATTTTTAATTTGCAACCTGATGGAGGTCAGTATAGATGGACTAATAGAGAAAGTCCCACACACTGCTAGAAGGCCAAATATTTTTTCAGAGCTAGATGCAGATAAAAATTATTTTTAATTTGCAACCTGATGGAGGTCAGTATAGATGGACTAATAGAGAAAGTCCCACACACTGCTAGAAGGCCAAATATTTTTTCAGAGCTAGATGCAGATAAAAATTATTTTTAATTTGCAACCTGATGGAGGTCAGTATAGATGGACTAATAGAGAAAGTCCCACACACTGCTAGAAGGCCAACTATTTTTTCAGAGCTAGATGCAGAAAAAAATTATATTCAGTTTGCAACCTGATGGAGATCTGTATAGATGGATTAATAGAACAAGTCCCACACACAGCTAGAAGCCCAATATTTTTTCAGAGGTAGATGCAGAAAAAAAATATATTCAGTTTGCAACCTGATGGAGGTCTGTATAGATGGATTAATAGAACAAGTCCCACACACAGCTAGAAGCCCAATATTTTTTCAGAGGTAGATGCAGAAAAAAAATTATTTTTAATTTGCAACCTGATGGAGGTCAGTATAGATGGACTAATAGAGAAAGTCCCACACACAGCTAGAAGGCCAAATATTTTTTCAGAGCTAGATGCAGAAAAAAATATATTCAGTTTGCAACCTGATGGAGGTCAGTATAGATGGACTAATAGAACAAGTCCCACACACAGCTAGAAGCCCAAATATTTTTTCAGAGGTAGATGTAGATAAAAATTATTTTTAATTTGCAACCTGATGGAGGTCAGTATAGATGGACTAATAGAGAAAGTCCCACACACTGCTAGAAGGCCAAATATTTTTTCAGAGCTAGATGCAGATAAAAATTATTTTTAATTTGCAACCTGATGGAGGTCAGTATAGATGGACTAATAGAGAAAGTCCCACACACTGCTAGAAGGCCAAATATTTTTTCAGAGCTAGATGCAGATAAAAATTATTTTTAATTTGCAACCTGATGGAGGTCAGTATAGATGGACTAATAGAGAAAGTCCCACACACTGCTAGAAGGCCAAATATTTTTTCAGAGCTAGATGCAGAAAAAAATTATATTCAGTTTGCAACCTGATGGAGGTCAGTATAGATGGACTAATAGAACAAGTCCCACACACAGCTAGAAGCCCAAATATTTTTTCAGAGGTAGATGCAGATAAAAATTATTTTTAATTTGCAACCTGATGGAGGTCAGTATAGATGGACTAATAGAGAAAGTCCCACACACTGCTAGAAGGCCAAATATTTTTTCAGAGCTAGATGCAGATAAAAATTATTTTTAATTTGCAACCTGATGGAGGTCAGTATAGATGGACTAATAGAGAAAGTCCCACACACTGCTAGAAGGCCAAATATTTTTTCAGAGCTAGATGCAGATAAAAATTATTTTTAATTTGCAACCTGATGGAGGTCAGTATAGATGGACTAATAGAGAAAGTCCCACACACTGCTAGAAGGCCAACTATTTTTTCAGAGCTAGATGCAGAAAAAAATTATATTCAGTTTGCAACCTGATGGAGGTCTGTATAGATGGATTAATAGAACAAGTCCCACACACAGCTAGAAGCCCAATATTTTTTCAGAGGTAGATGCAGAAAAAAAATATATTCAGTTTGCAACCTGATGGAGGTCTGTATAGATGGATTAATAGAACAAGTCCCACACACAGCTAGAAGCCCAATATTTTTTCAGAGGTAGATGCAGAAAAAAAATTATTTTTAATTTGCAACCTGATGGAGGTCAGTATAGATGGACTAATAGAGAAAGTCCCACACACTGCTAGAAGGCCAAATATTTTTTCAGAGCTAGATGCAGAAAAAATTATATTCAGTTTGCAACCTGATGGAGGTCAGTATAGATGGACTAATAGAACAAGTCCCACACACAGCTAGAAGCCCAAATATTTTTTCAGAGGTAGATGCAGATAAATATTATTTTTAATTTGCAACTTGATGGAGGTCAGTATAGATGGACTAATAGAGAAAGTCCCACACACTGCTAGAAGGCCAAATATTTTTTCAGAGCTAGATGCAGATAAAAATTATTTTTAATTTGCAACCTGATGGAGGTCAGTATAGATGGACTAATAGAGAAAGTCCCACACACTGCTAGAAGGCCAAATATTTTTTCAGAGCTAGATGCAGATAAAAATTATTTTTAATTTGCAACCTGATGGAGGTCAGTATAGATGGACTAATAGAGAAAGTCCCACACACTGCTAGAAGGCCAAATATTTTTTCAGAGCTAGATGCAGAAAAAAATTATATTCAGTTTGCAACCTGATGGAGGTCAGTATAGATGGACTAATAGAACAAGTCCCACACACAGCTAGAAGCCCAAATATTTTTTCAGAGGTAGATGCAGATAAATATTATTTTTAATTTGCAACCTGATGGAGGTCAGTATAGATGGACTAATAGAGAAAGTCCCACACACTGCTAGAAGGCCAAATATTTTTTCAGATCTAGATGCAGATAAAAATTATTTTTAATTTGCAACCTGATGGAGGTCAGTATAGATGGACTAATAGAGAAAGTCCTACACACTGCTAGAAGGCCAACTATTTTTTCAGAGCTAGATGCAGAAAAAAATTATATTCAGTTTGCAACCTGATGGAGGTCTGTATAGATGGATTAATAGAACAAGTCCCACACACAGCTAGAAGCCCAATATTTTTTCAAAGGTAGATGCACAAAAAAAATATATTCAGTTTGCAACCTGATGGAGGTCTGTATAGATGGATTAATAGAACAAGTCCCACACACAGCTAGAAGCCCAATATTTTTTCAGAGGTAGATGCAGAAAAAAAATATATTCAGTTTGCAACCTGATGGAGGTCAGTATAGATGGACTAATAGAGAAAGTCCCACACACTGCTATAAGGCCAAATATTTTTTCAGAGGTAGATGCAGATAAAAATTATTTTTAATTTGCAACCTGATGGAGGTCAGTATAGATGGACTAATAGAGAAAGTCCCACACACTGCTAGAAGGCCAAATATTTTTTCAGAGCTAGATGCAGAAAAAAATTATATTCAGTTTGCAACCTGATGGAGGTCAGTATAGATGGACTAATAGAATGATGCTATGCCCAAAAGATTTTACTTCACTAGGTGCAGTAAAAAAATTGGTATTCTATACACAGGTGGTATATCTTGCAACACAGATAGGCTACTCCACTGACTAACACACTCTGCAATAGGCCAAAAAGGATTAGCTTTGCTACATTCAGCCAAATGCTGTGAAAAAAACTTGCACAGCACTGGCACAGACCTGCCTGGCAAAAACTGATAGGAACTGATGTAACCTAGTCCTGAAAAGGTCTGCAATTACAATTAGTCTTTACTCCCACAATCTATCTATTTAAGAGCACAGACCTGCCTGATAAAAGTTGTAGGAAATGCTGTAACCTAGTCCTTAAAAGGCCTGCAATCACAACTATTCCCTACTCCCAAGCTATCTGTAGATTTGTGCGAAAATTGGCTTGAAATTAACAAGGTATAGCGCACACAGCAACAGCGGTGCCATCTAACACGCAGCTGCAGCAGTGAGAAAATGGTGGCGACGGGGAAAATGGCTTGGTCTTATAGGGCAAGGACATGTGACATACACTGCCAATGACACATGCCCTTGCTTGTGTGAAAAACAGCAGTTCGCTCCGTGTGTGCGCTGCTGATAGGCTGACAGACTGCACCTCCCCACTGCAAATGCGGGAAAGAGAAAAAAAATGGAGATCTTCATTATTCCTGCAGAGATCCATCCCCTGCCCCTCCCCCCACCCCGCTGTACACTCAAACTGCGTATTAACATTAATTTTCATCATTACTGAGAAAAAATCCAGTTATGATTTTGGTGCACGAACAGTTATCGAACATAACCTCGAACAGCCGAATTTTTCTGAAATCGTTCGTGTTCGCCGAACGGCTCGAACACTGCCCAAAACAGCTCGAATTTGAGATTGGCGAACAGTTCGAGTAGAACAACGCTCATCTCTAGTCCTAAGTTTGTGGGCCCATTTAAAGTGCTTCAGGTTGTTAACCCATCTGCTGTTAGGTTGGATGTCCCTACTTCCTGGAAGATTAATCCTGTGTTTCATGTTTCCTTGTTGAAAAAGGCTGACGTATCTGACAGGGACGCCACTGTCACAGTTCCTCCTGTGGTGGAAGACGGCGAATATGAAATTTCTTGTATCTTGAATTCTAGATGGCATAGAGGGAGATTACAGTTTCTTGTCTCCTGGAAGGGTTTTGGTCCCGAAGACAACTCCTGGGTAAGGACGGATGATGTCTCTGCTCCTAGGCTTGTTAAAGCTTTCCACAGGAGGTTTCCTGATAGACCTGGGCCTGGAGGATCCGGAGGATCCTCATAAAAGAGGGGGTACTGTTAGAACCCTCCTGTTTGTTTTTTCTATCTTGTGGTTTGCGGTAACGTGACCATCTGCCTTTATATTCCAGCTCCGCCCTTCTGGCTGTGCTGGACTTTAGTGTTTTACTGTCTCTCTAGCCTGGTGCTTCTGTGCCTTTCTCTGTCAGGTTTGCTTGGTCCTCCAAATTTTTAATGGAGGCCAGAAATGGCAGTATTTTCAGCGCAATTATATGTGATCCGTGTGACGGACAAACCACAGTTTTAAATAGCTGGATTTTTAGCGTTGTAATATGGAAAGGACCTGGCTGTATTCTGCAGTGCCAACAAGCAAATGGCGCAGAAAAACGGTGTTCTCTGGAATGCTTTTTAAGCAAATAATGAGGATTAAGATCCCCAAAAAAATTATTCCTGGCCCCTGAGACCTGGCCTATTTTTAGAAATATCTAACAGCAGCAGAAGCAGACAAAACTGGAATGGAGCCTCTTGTGCTATATGCACTGCAGTCTGCTATATTTGCCTACCTATATTCACTGCCTGCCTGATATTTCTGCAGATGGATTAGTCCTCAGAAGGACTGTTCGTTGAGATGGATATGTGTCTCTAATATAGTTTTGTAAACCTACACTAACTAGAAACAAGCAAATCTCTCCCTAGCTCAGCAGCACCTCTCCCTACAGTGTTTGATTCCGGAGTGACTGTGACAAGCATGGCGGCGCCAGGTCTGATATAGACCTGATGACGCTGTGCAGCCAGCCAATCACTGTATTGCCACAACCAACATGACTGCGGCATTACAGTGAGTAGCAGACAATCCCTGCATGTTCATTGGCTCTGTAAAGAGCGCCAAACATGCAGGGAGGGGACCCGAGCGCCCGCCGAGCAACCCCGGAAATACATGGCGAGCGCCGAGCATCTCGAGTAGTGAGATGCTCGGGCAAGCACCGAGCAGTAGCGAGCATGCTCACTCATCACTAATATCTATCCATCTATCCATCTATCCATATATATCTTACATAGTCCCCTTTATTATGCATACTGCTGTCCCTTATTACACAGTTCCCACTCTTGTTATGTATAGCACCGTTCCTTACATATCGGATTATATAGAGACCTGTTTTTTATTACATACCGTCCTCTCTTGTTTGATATATAATGCAATGATGGCTCATGGAGCACGTGAAAGCTTTTTTACTAATGGAGGCGGCTTATGGACTGGATTTCTGGTCTGATGCTGCTCCATCAGCAGTCCTTTTATATCTAACAATATAGGACTAAATAATAAAAGATAGCACTGTGAAAAACAAGAATAGGCTATGTAAGGGACAGCACTGTACATATCAGCAGAGAAAGCTATATAGTAAGGGACTGCACCATATATAACTAGAGAGGATGGTAAGTAATAAGGGATAGTGTTATACATAATAAAAGAGGAAACTATGTAACTAAGGATGGCTATTCTGCCACTGATGTACGTGGGTGAGATATGTCTAAGGGATGTGAACATGGATCTCTGTATAAGCAATGACATATAGCGTTTGTAACGGGTCTGGGAGGCGGAACCTCTGAGCTACTATACAAGGGGGCGGTCCTTGTAAGGGAGCGGGTGGCGACCAGGCAGGCAGTCACAGCAGGTGACCGGGACAGTCTCTGAAAGAACGGGCAGGAGATCACGGCAAGTGACTGGGGCAGTCTCTGGGTGAACGGGCAGATGGTCACGGCAAGTGACCGGGACAGTCTCTGGAAGAACGGGCAGATGGTCACGGCAAGTGACCGGGGCAGTCTCTGGGTAAAGGGTTGGTACGACCTGTGGCGGCTGATGGTAGACTTGAGCTCCCAGGTGAGCAGGCGAGAGTCTCTGGATAAACGGGTGGTCACAGCATGTGACGGCGGAGCCTCCAAGAAGACCAACAGACAGGCGGCAGATGAGCGCTCCCAGGTGAGCGGGCGAGAGTCTCTGGATAAGCGGGTGGTCACAGCACGTGACGGCAGAGCCTCCAGGTAGGCTAGCGGACAGGCAGCAGATGAGCGCTCCCAGGTGAGCGGACAGGAGTCACTGGACAGGCAGGTGGTCACAGCACGTGACGGCGGAGCCTCCAGGTAGGCTAGCAGACAGGTAGCAGATGTGCGCTCCCAGGTGAGCGGGCAAGCTGGTCCTTAGACAGACTGACAGGAGTTGTAAGGCAGACCGTCGGACCTCAGGCTAGCAGGCAGGTAGCGGAATATCAGGCAGGAAAGACAGCAAGCTGGCAGGAATCTGGCAGGTATCTGGCAGGTAACTGGCAACGGGACCTGAGGGCTGAAGCAGAGTAGTGAACAGTGCAACAACATTGCTCGGGCACCTCCATTTTGGAGGAGGTGCCTTATATATGGTAAAGTCCTCCGGCCATTGGCCGGGGTCTCCTTAGGACGGCGCGCGCGGCCCCTTTAAGAGGGAGGGAGGGCGCGCGCGCGCGCCCTAAGCACAGTGGCCGGGAAGGAGCGCGCGCTGCCAGCAGAGCGGGAGAGGGACGCCGGGCACGGAGCAGAGCGGTGAGGGGAACAGCGTCCCTGCCTAGCAGAGGGCAGGGACGCCGGCACTACAGCGTTACTCACTAACCTGTGCTTCTATTCCTTATGAAATGCACGTGATTAGTCTGGAAGGATGATGCAGTGATGAATTCAACAGGTTTTATTCACAGTACCTTGATGAGATGAGGTGAGATGACAAGCAATGTGAGGGGATGAAGATGAAGTAGAAGTGAGTTAATACTAGAAGCACGAGATTACAGGTAATGAGTAGTGATGAGCGAGCATGCTCGCTACTGCTCGGTGCTCGCCCGAGCATCTCACTGCTCGAGATGCTTGGTGCTCACCAAGTATTTCCGGGGTTGCTCGGCGGGAGCTCGGGTCCCCTTCCTGCATGTTTGGCGCTCTTTAGCGCGCTAATCAACAGGCAGGGATTACCTGCCACTCACTGTAATGCCGTAGCCACGTTGGTTGTGGCATTACAGTGATTGGCTGGCCGCACAGCATCATCAGGTCTATGTCAGACCTGGCGCCGCCATGCTCGTCACAGTCATTCCGGAATCAGGCAGAGTAGGGAGAGGTGCTGCTGCTTCAGGGAAAGATTTGCTTGTGTATTAGGTAGTGCAGGGAAAAAAAATGTACATTACACATATCCATCTTAATAAACAGTCCTTTTGAGGACTAACTAATCCATCTGCAGAGATATCAGGCAGGCCGTGTATATAGGCAGGCAGGTAGGGTATATAGCAGACTGTAGTGCATATAGCACAAGAGACTCCATTCCAATTCTGCCTTCTGCTGCTATTAGATATTTCTATACAAAAGCCCAGGTCTCAGGGGCCAGCAATACTTTTTTTGGATCTCAATCCTCATTATTTGCTTAAAAAGCAATCCAGAGAACACCGTTTTTCTGCGCCATTTGCTTGTTGGCACTGCAGAATACAGCCAGGTCCTTTCCATATTACAGCGCTAGAAATCCAGCTATTTAAAACTGTGCTTTCTCCGTCAAACGGATCACATATACTTTGTCAGAAAATACTGCCTTTTCTGGCCGCCATTAAAAATTTCCTTTAGTGTGTCAGTGAAGCAATTCACACCAGTTTGCTGTTCAAACTACTTACCTATAGGCCAGGTATTTAAAACTCTGTTTTCTCCGTCACACGGATCACATATACGTTGTCAGAAAATACTGCCATTTCTGGCCTCCATTAAAAATTTCTTTCAGTGTGTCAGTGAAGAAATTCCCACCAGTTTTCTGTTCAAACTACTCACCTACAGGCCAGGTATTTAAAACTCAGCTTTCTCCGTCACACGGATCACATATAAGTTCGCTCCAAACTCAGTCATTTGTAGTGAGCGTGGAAGATACTGTCCTCCATTTAAAATGGGCAAGGCACGTGGCAAGGGACGGGGAACTGGACGTGATGGTGATGGTGCATGCAGAGGCCAAGGACAAGGCCGTGGGCAAGCTGAAATTGTGCCACAACAAACACCCACTTTATCTCGCCTGACCTTCCTGTCCCAATCCTAGGGGACCGCAGCACACCACTATTGAACCCAGAGCAGTGTCGAAAGGTTGTTGGTTGGATACCGGATAATGCTTCCAGTCACTTAGCCACCACCACCACCACCCAGACTTCCACACGGTCAAGTCTCGGTAGCCATGAGTCTGGACCGCATATTCCTCACCCTGATCCTCCTTCCTCCCACCATGCCGAGTGCCCGGAGACAACTGAGACCCACACTTGGACACTCTGAAGAGCTGTTCACTTTTCCATTTATAGATTCGGGCCTCTCGCCCGGACCACTTGAAGCGGGGCAAGAGGAGATCGCGTGTAACGATGCCCAAATATTTGAGCAGCCACGGTCACACAAAGGTGATGTCGGGAAAGTGTCACAAGAGGTGGACGATGATGAGACACAATTGCCAGAAAGTCAGGAGGAGGACCAGAGTGCGTAAGTGGAAGACGAAGTGGTGGATGATATAGTAACTGACCCAACCTGACAGGAGGACATGCAGAGCGAGGAGAGCAGCACACAGTTGGAGGGAGGCAGAGCACCCCAACAGGCAGGAAGAAGCTGTGTGGTGGCTGCAGACAGAAGACAAGCAACCGTTCCCTAACACCAACACGAAGGAAGTTGCCAGTACAACTTTTAGGTCTTCCCGAGTCTGGATGTTTTTTAAAGACTCTGCCGATAACCCCAAAAAGGCCATTTGCACCACCTGCCAGGCCAGCATCAGCAAGGGTGGCAAAACGACCAGCCTGACCACCACCAGCATGATCAGGCACATGGCAGCAAAGCACTTGACTTTGTGGACCGAACCCCAGGGTCCAGGAACAGTGTCTGCGGGTGGCACCACTGCTTCTTCCGCTGTTGTGCATGCAAGCCAATCCCCTGCCCATGGTGCATGCGAAGATGCCTCCTGCCCTGCACCTGTCATTGCACACTCTCAAGTAGCAGCATCAGGAAGCACGTCCACGTCCTTATCCCAGCGCAGCGTTCAGTTGTCCATACCCCAGTCCTTGGAACGCAAGCGCAAATACGCAGCCAACGCCCCACAGCCCACACTACTAAATTCCCACATTTCACAACTGCTTGTGCTCGAAATGTTGCTTTTTAGGCTCGTGGAGACGGAAGCATTCCGCAACCTAATGGCGGCACCCGTTCCTCGGTACTCAGTCCCCAGCCACCACTATTTCTCCGGGTGTGCCGTCCCCGCATTACACTAGCACGTGTCCCAAAACATTAGCTGTGCCCTCAACAACGCAGTTACCGGGAAAGTCCACCTAACCACGAACACGTGCTTGTGGACAGGGACGGTACATCTCGCTGACGTCACACTGGGTTAGCATAGTGGAAGCGGAACGTCCTCCCGACGCCAAGGATCGCAGGACGTAGGTCAATCAGGGTTGCCCCCACAGTCAACAGCTCCTGCACCTCATCCTCCTCAGCCTCCTCCTCCTCTTCAGCCTCCATCTCCGAAATGACCACATCAGTCACAAGCTGGAAGCACTGCCTCGGCCAAGCGGCATTAGGCTGTGCTGAAGCTAATATGCTTAGGTGACAAAACGCACAATGCTGAAGAGTTGTGGACAGCTCTGAAAGAGCAGGCAGATCTGTGGTTCACACCGCTGAACCTACAGCCAGGCATGGTCGTGTGTGACAATGGCCGGAACCTGGTGGTGGCTCTGAGGCGAGGTGAGCTCACACACATACCATGCCTAGCCCACGTGCTTAACCTCGTGGTTCAGCGATTTCTCAAATCCTACCCAGAGCTGCTGGATCTACTTGATAAAGTACGCCGCCTGTGTGCCCATGTTAGAAAGTCACCTACAGCTTCCGCCGCCCTTGCCGTGTTTCAGCAGCGTTTGCAGCTTCCTGCTTACAGACTGGTGTGTGATGTCCCCACGCGTTGGAACTCTACACTGCAGATGTTTGGAAGGATTTGTGAGCAGAAGAGGGCAGTTGTTGAGTACCAGCATCAACAAGGCCATCAGTATTTAGTTCAGACTCCACACATAAGACCTCAGGAGTGGACATGGATGTCAGACATATGTACCATCCTCCAAAACTTTGAGGACTCCATCAAGATGGTGAGCGGTGATGACGTCATAATTAGCGTCATCATCCAGCTTCTCTGTCTTCTGAAACGCTCTCTGCTCACAATTAAAGAGGATGAATTGCAGGCGGAGCACGATGAGATGTAGCAAGGAACCATACAGGGTGATTACACACAGCCCAGCTTCATCTCATCCCAACGTGGATTGGGTGACAATGAGGAGGAGGAGGAAGAACAGGAGCTAGTTTCATGCACTATAGACGGTACTACCTGCATAACTGTCACACCGTCTGTTCAGCGTGGATGGCCTGATGACAGAGAGGAGGAGGAGAGCATGGTCACTCGTCCTCTTGGTGAGGACACGGAAGTCTTGCCTGTTAGCAGTCTGGCACGCATGGCTGAGTTTATGTTACGCTGCCTTTCCCATGACCCTAGCATTCTCAAAATTTTGGGTGACAGTCATTACTGGTTGGTGACACTTCTAGATCCACGCAACAAGGAGAACTTTATATCTCTTATTCCTGAGGCGGACAGGTCTACAAAAATGGGGCTGTACCACAAGGCCCTTGTTGCGGAACTATTAAAAAAATTCCCATCTGAAACCGCTGGCGGGAGAGGTCACAGTTCGTTAGACAACCAAGGACTACAGGCGAGAGAGAAACAACTTCAATCCTGCAAAGGCAAGGGAACACTGTCAAAGTTCTGAGAGAATTTTCTCAGCCCCTCCCATCGCACAGACCCTGAGGCGCGGGGTACTCTCACAAGGAGTGCAACGTTTGGGAAGATGCTGAGGGAGTACCTTGCAGACCGTACCAACATCCTCCATGATTCCTCTGTGCCTTATAATTATTGGGTATCCAAGGTGGATACGTGGAATGAACTGGCTCTCTACGCCTTGGAGGTCCTGGCCTGCCCTGCTGCTAGCGTTTTATCAGAGCGGGTTTTTAGTGCCGCTGGTGGAATTATAACTGATAAGCGCAGTTCTTGACAAAGCATTGGCGAAACGTGCGTCAGATGCGAGGTGTGGCGCCCAGGGGGTTAGTATTGTATCTTTCGAACTTTCAGCTCATGTTAGTTCCACCATTATTTACATCCCACACATCCACCAGGAATACATCTTGTTGTATACAGATCCCTTGAATATCCAGTTAGGGGTGTTACTATTATTCCCATGGCACTGTGCAGTTTATTTTGGCTCCTATGTATAATTGTGGTGATCTGTTATTAGCACATATATATACTAGTAATTTATTTCCCTGTTGTGGTCTCAATTGTTATGTGGACATTTGAGCTATTTTACCATTTACTATTGCTATTCACTCATATACCCCCTGTGCATGCCCCCTCTTCCCCCCTCTTTTGGAATCCCCTTTTCCCCTTACCCTGGTTTTAATTTTACGATTCAATAAATTTTGATATTTTACGATCCAATCATGCATTTGATGTGTCCTTTTCTAGGTACAGTGCCTACAAGTAGTATTCAACCCCCTGCAGATTTAGCTGGTTGACACATGCGGAATTAACTTGGCATTGTGACATTTGTACTGTAGATCAGCCTGGAAGTGGGAAATGCACTGCAGCAAATTTTGTTTTTGTTTTTTGTTTTTTTTAAAACGTAAAAAGTTAATTCAGAGTGTCATTTATTATTCAACCCCTCAAACCACAAGAATTCTGTTTGGTCCCCCTAAAGTATTAAGAAGTAGTTCAGGCACCAAGAATAATGAGCTTCACATGTGTGGATTAAAGATCTCTTTTGCCAGCCTTTTCTGACTATTTAAGACCCTCCCCAAACTTGTGAACAGCACTCAGACATGGTCAACATGGGAAAGACAAAGGAGCATTCCAAGGCCATCAGAGACAAGATCGTGGAGGGTCACAAGACTGGCAAGGGGTACAAAACCCTTTCCAAGGAGTTGGGCCTACCTGTCTCCACTGTTGGGAGCATCATCCGTAAGTGGAAGGCTTATGGAACTACTGTTAGCCTTCCACGGCCAGGACAGCCTTTGAAAGTGTCCTCCCGTGCCGAGGCCAGGCTTGTCCGAAGAGTCAAGGCTAACCCAAGGACAACAAGGAAGGAGCTCCGGGAAGATCTCATGGCAGTGGGGACATTGGTTTCAGTCAATACCATAAGTAACGTACTCCACCGCAATGGTCTCCGTTCTAGATGAGCCCGTAAGGTACCTTTACTTTCAAAGCGTCATGTCAAGGCTCGTCTACAGTTTGCTCATGATCACTTGGAGGACTCTGAGACAGACTGGTTCAAGGTTCTATGGTCTGATGAGACCAAGATCGAGATCTTTGGTGCCAACCACACACGTGACGTTTGGAGACTGGATGGCACTGCATACGACCCCAAGAATACCATCCCTACAGTCAAGCATGGTGGTGGCAGCATCATGCTGTGGGGCTGTTTCTCTGCCAAGGGGCCTGGCCATCTGGTCCGCATCCATGGGAAGATGGATAGCACGGCCTACCTGGAGATTTTGGCCAAGAACCTCCGCTCCTCCATCAAGGATCTTAAGATGGGTCGTAATTTCATCTTCCAACAAGACAACGACCCAAAGCACACAGCCAAGAAAACCAAGGCCTGGTTCAATAGGGAAAAAGTCAAGGTGTTGGAGTGGCCTAGTCAGTCTCCTGACCTTAACCCAATTGAAAACTTGTGGAAGGAGCTCAAGAATAAAGTTCACATGAGAGACCCAAAGAACTTAGATAACTTGGAGAAGATCTACATGGAGGAGTGGGCCAAGATAACTCCACATACCTGTGCCGGCCTGATCAGGTCTTATAAAAGACGATTATTAGCTGTAATTGCAAACAAGGGTTATTCCACAAAATATTAAACATAGGGGTTGTATAATAATTGACCCACACTTTCATGTTTAAAATTTAATAAAATTCAACTGAGCAACATAACTTTTTGGTTTGTAAGATTTATGCTTCTGTTCATAAAACCTACTCTCGTTTGCAGTTTGAAGGCTCTAACTTATTTGCATCTTATCAAACCAGCTAAATCTGCAGGGGGTTGAATACTACTTGTAGGCACTGTATATATATACAGTCATGGCCAAAAGTTTTGAGAATGACACCAAAATTCTATTTTCACATGATCTGCTGGCCTCTGGTTTTTATTAGTGTTTGTCTGATGTTTATATCACATACAGAAATATAATTGCAATCATATTATGAGTACCAATAGGTTATATTGACAGTTAGAATGAGTTAATGCAGCAAGTCAATATTTGCAGTGTTGCCCCTTCTTCTTCAAGACCTCTGTAATTCTCCCTGGCATGCTCTCAATCAACTTTTGGACCACATCCTGACTGATAGCAGTCCATTCTTGCATAATCAATGCTTGCATTTTGCCAGAATTTGTTGGTTTTTGTTTGTCCACCCGTCTCTTGATGATTGACCACAAGTTATCAATGGGATTAAGATCTGGGGAGTTTCCAGGCCATGGACCCAAAATCTCTATGTTTTGTTCCATGAGCCATTTAGTTATCACCTTTGCTTTATGGCAAGGTGCTCCATCATGCTGGAAAAGGCATTGTTGGGCGCCAAACTGCTCTTGGACGGTTGGGAGAAGTTGCTCTTGGAGGACTTTCTGGTACCATTCTTTATTCATGGCTGTGTTTTTAGGCAAGACTGTGAGTGAGCCGATTCCCTTGGCTGAGAAGCAACTCCACACATGAATGGTTTCAGGATGCTTTACAGTTGGCATGAGACAAGACTGGTGGTAGCTCTCACCTCTTCTTCTCCGAATAAGCTGTTTTCCAGATGTCCCAAACAATCGAAAAGGGGATTCATCAGAGAAAATGACTTTGCCCCAGTCCTCAGCAGTCCACTCCCTGTACCTTTTGCAGAATATCAGTCGGTCCCTGATGTTTTTTCTGGCGAGAAGTGGCTTCTTTGCTGCCCTCCTTGAAACCAGCCCTTGCTCAAAGAGTCTCCGCCTCACAGTGCGTGCAGAAGCGCTCACACTAGCCTGCTGCCATTCCTGAGCAAGCTCGGCACTGCTGGTAGTCCGATCCCGCAGCTGAAACAGTTTTAAGATACGGTCCTGGCGCTTGCTGGTCTTTCTTGGGCGCCCTGGAGCCTTTTTGACAACAATGGAAGCTCTCTCCTTGAAGTTCTTGATGATGCGATAGATTGTTGACTGAGGTGCAATCTTTGTAGCTGCGATACTCTTCCCTGTTAGGCCATTTTTGTGCAGTGCAATGATGGCTGCACGTGTTTCTTTAGAGATAACCATGGTTAACTGAAGAGAAACAATGATACCAAGAACCAGCCTCCTTTTAAAGTGTCCAGTGATGTCATTCTTACTTAATCATGACTGATTGATCGCCAGCCCTGTCCTCATCAACACCCACACCTGTGTTAATGGATCAATCACTAAAACGATGTTAGCTGCTCCTTTTAAGGCAGGACTGCAATGATGTTGAAATGTGTTTTGGGGGTTAAAGTTCATTTTCTGGGCAAATATTGACTTTGCAAGTACAGTAATTGCTGTTAAGCTGATCACTCTTTGACATTCAGAGTATATGCAAATTGCCATTACAAAAAATGAAGCAGTAAACTTTGGAAAAATTACTATTTGTCTCATTCTCAATACTTTTGGCCATGACTGTATATGTAGCTATATATACAGTACAGACCAAAAGTTTGGACACACCTTCTAATTTAAAGATTTTTCTGTATTTTCTTGACTATGAAAATTGTACATTCACACTGAAGGCATCAAAACTATGAATTAACACATGTGGAATTATATACTTAACGAAAAAGTGTGAAACAACTGAAAATATGTCTTATATTCTAGGTTCTTCAAAGTAGCCACCTTTTGTTTTGATGACTGCTTTGCACACTCTTGGTATTCTCTTAAAGAGCTTACAGAGGTAGTCACCGGAAATGGTCTTCCAACAATCTTGAAGGAGTTCCCAGAGATGCTTAGCAGTAGTTGGCCTTTTTGCCTTCACTTTGCGTTCCAGCTCACCCCAAACCATCTCAATTGGGTTCAGATCTTGTGACTGTGGAGGCCAGGTCATCTGGCGTAGCACCCCATCACTCTCCTTCTTGGTCAAATAGCCCTTACACAGCCTGGAGGTGTGTTTGGGGTCATTGTCCTGTTGAAAAATGATGGTCCAACTAAACGCAAACCGGATGGAATAGCATGCCGCTGCAAGATGCTGTGGTAGCCATGCTGGTTCAGTATGCCTTCAATTTTGAATAAATCCCCAACAGTGTCACCAGCAAAGCACCCCCACACCATCACACCTTCTCCTCCATGCTTCACGATGGGAACCAGGCATGTAGAGTCCATCCGTTCACCTTTTCTGCGTCGCGCAAAGACACGGTGGTTGGAACCAAAGATCTCAAATTTGGACTCATCAGACCAAAGCACAGATTTCCACTGGTCTAATGTCCATTCCTTGTGTTCTTTAGCCCAAACAAGTCTCTTCTGCTTGTTGCCTGTCCTTAGCAGTGGTGTAGCATAGGCGTATCTGCCTCTTGCCCGTTAGAGACGCCGTCCTCCTTACCACCGCGGTCCTGCTCTGGCGTCTTCTGGCCTCCCTGCAGCTGCTGCTGGTGCACGCAGCTTCCCCAGCTCTGTGCTTAGGGTGTGTGCGCTCCCTCCCTCTTAAAGGGGCCGCGCGCGCTGTCCTAAAAAGTCCCCGGCTTGCCGTGACCACCTGACAGCCTACCTAGAGGCTCTTGCCCGTCATTTGCCGTGATCACCTGACAGCCTACCAAGAGGCTTTTGCCCGTCACTTGCCGTGACCACCTGACAGCCTACCTAGAGGCCCCTGCCCATCACCTGCTATGCCTGCCAGTCCGTCTGCCCGGATCACCTGTCAGCCTGCCTGCCGTGCTCATCTGCTGTAGCGGTCAGTCCCTGCCTTCTGACCCGTGGGAGTCACCTGCTCTCATACAAGGTCGGTCCCCAGAGTAGCACCTGGTCCCTCTGCTCGGTCCTTCCCTGGTCACGGAGTCGATTGAGCCGTCGTACGGCCTTGGTCGGTCCGAGTTGATACCTAGTTACTCCCCTCTGGTCCCTCATTGCACCGCGGCACAGAAGTTCCACCACCCTGATTCGTAACAGTTTGCACGAGCCATGGAACCCGGTGGCCTCCAGACCTCCGCATTCTCTGATCTGCACCAGGAGGTCTTACGTCAGAGAGTTCAACAGGAGTCGGTCCTGTCCTTTCTGCGGTCTGTTAACTCTCGCCTAGGCGCATTGTCCAACCCGTCTGTGTCCGTCTCTGGCCCAGCGGCGCCTGCTCCCGCGGCACCGCAACCCAGTCCTATTATGACATCCGGCTATGGATCCCGGCTCTCGGCACCTCCACATTTTTCAGGCGACCCCGCTTTAGCTCGCAACCCGGATTGACATCCGTTTCCTAGAACATGCGAAGGAGACTACCCGGGAGAGAAGATTTCTTCGTCTTGCTCCTGCTTTCCAGAACCCTGCTTCCCAACCTGCAACTCCCCAGGCACGCTCGCCCGAACCTATGCAGATCGCCAAGACCAAGATGGTCAAATCTCGTCGAGAGACACGCCGAGCCGAGGGGAGCTGTTTCTACTGTGGTAGTAAGGAGCACCTGATTCGTTACTGCCCGGTGAAGCCGGGAAACTCCAGTGTCTAGGACCGCTCGGAGAGGTCATCCTAGGCAAAAGTAAATCCTCTCCGTTCTTGACTTTTTCAGTCTCCATTTCCTGTGGAGAGAACTGCTTCTTTGAAACCGCACATCTGGATTCCAGAGCCGCTGGGAATCTCATATCCCAGTCCCTTGTAGAGAAGTATCAGATTCCTACCAAACCTCTTGCCGAACCATTGGCAGTCGCTTCCGTGGATGGAAGACTCCTTCTGGTGACCATCTTGCTCGTCACAGAGCCCGTAACCCTGCAGGTGGGAATGCTGCACTCTGAGAGGATTTCCTTCCATGTGCTTTCCGGACTCTCTCACCCCCTTTTGCTAGGTCTACCCTGGGTACAGAAACATGAACCCATTCTGAATTGGGAATCCGGTGAGGTGCTCCGTTGGGGCAGGATTGCCATGAGACCTGCCAGGTTCCGGTTCGCCCGGCTCGACCCCCATCTACTCCGACTAATTTACCAGGTCTACCGGCACCCTACTGGTCCTATGCTGATGTCTTCGACAAGAAGGAGGCAGAGACTCTGCCACCCCATAGGCCATATGATTGCCCTATCAACCTGATACCCGGTGCCACTCCACCCCATGGGCGTTTCTACCCGTTGTCGCTGGCCGAAACCAGGGCCATGTCGGAGTACATTGAAGAAAATCTGGCTAGGGGATTCATCCGGAAATCTTCCTCCCCGACTGGAGCCGGATTCTTCTTCGTTAAAAAGAAAGAGGGTTCACTACGTCCATGTATCGATTATAGAGGACTCAACAAAATCACTGTCAAAAACAAATACCCCCTGCCGCTCATCTTTGAGCTGTTCGACCGCCTTAAAGGCGCGAAGATCTTCACCAAGCTCGATCTTCGTGGTCCGGATCCGCCTAGGAGGCGAGTGAAAGACGGCATTCAATACCCGGGACGGTCACTATGAATATCTTGTGATGCCCTTCGGTCTCTGTAATGCTCCCGCCGTCTTCCAAGAATTAGTTAATGACATCTTCCGTGACCTCTTATATTCTTGCATGGTGGTGTACTTGGACGACATCTTGGTCTTCTCCCCGGATCTTCCCTCACATCGGAGGGATGTTCGTCAGGTCCTGCTTAGGCTCAGGCAGAATCACCTATATGCAAAGTTTGAGAAATGCCTTTTCGAGCAGTCCTCTCTTCCGTTCCTGGGCTATATTATCTCTAAGACAGGTCTACGGGTGGACCCCGAGAAGGTCTCTGCCGTCTTAAAGTGGCCCCGTCCGGAGGGGTTGAAGGCGATTCAGCGATTCCTGGGCTTTGCCAACTATTACAGTCTCTTCATCCAGCATTTTTCTTCCCGGACTGCCCCCATCTCTGCGCTCACCCGTAAGGGAGCTAATCCTAAGGAATGGTCATCCGAAGTGGAGGAGGCCTTCCTCTCCTTAAAACAAGCCTTCTCTTCTGCCCCCGTGCTGCACCGTCCGGATAGCAACAAGCAGTTCTTTCTGGAGGTTGATGCTTCCGCTTCCGGAGCCGGAGCAGTGCTCACTCAGAAATCTCCATCCAGGAGAATGGTAACCTACGGCTTCTTCTCCAAGCTCTTTTCCTTGTCTGAGCGCAACTACTCCATAGGAGACCGAGAACTGCTAGCCATCAAATTGGCGCTGGAGGAGTGGCGTTACCTGCTCGAGGGGACTCTGCACCCGATGGTCATCTATACTGACCACAAAAACTTAGCTTATCTCCAGAATGCCCAAAGACTTAATCCGCGTCAGGCCCGGTGGTCTTTGTTCTTTGCCCGCTTTAACTTTACCCTACATTACCGCCCGGCGGACAAGAACATTAAAGCTGACGCCTTGTGCAGATCCTTTCTGTCTTCCGATCAAGAGGAGGAGCCTATGCATATCATCGATCCCTGCAAAGTGATGAATGTGGCTCCCTTGGATCTGTCTCGTCTTCCACCTGGTAAGACATTTGTAGCGGTTCCGGATCGTAAGAAGGTTCTTCACTGGGGTCATTCATCCAAATTAGCCGGCCATGCTGGCCAGAAGAAGACCTTCCTGCTCATTACCCGGCATTACTGGTGGCCTACTCTGCGCCAGGATGTGGCAGACTTCGTCACGGCCTGTTCGTCCTGTGCCCGCAACAAGGTTCCCAGACATCTTCCGGCCGGCCGCCTCCTGCCTCTTCCCTTACCTGCTGCCCCGTGGCAACACATTGCTATGCACTTTATTACGGATCTCCCTGTTTCTGCCGGTTGTACGGTTATTTGGGTGGTTGCTGACCGCTTTTCTAAAATGGCTCACTTTATCCCTCTGCCTGGTCTCCCGTCTGCATCTGTGCTGGCTAAGGACTTCATCCATCACATCTTTCGTCTCCACGGCCTACCCCTCCACATTGTGTCTGATTGAGGGGTCCAGTTCACTTCGCGCTTCTGGAGAGCTACCTGTAAGCTGCTGGATGTCACCCTGGATTTCTCCTACACTTATCATCCACAGTCCAATGGCCAAGTGGAGCGTATCAACCAGATCCTTACCAGCTACCTCCGACACTTTGTCAACGCTCACCATACCGATTGGGTGGAGCTCCTACCATGGGCCGAGTTCTCCTACAACCACCATGAGAGCGAATCTTCTTTCAAGTCCCCGTTCTTTGAGGTCTACGGTCAACATCCCCGGATTCCGTTTCCAGTCTCCGCTTCGGTGGGCAACCCGGCCGCGGAGTCTCTAGTCAGCGAATTTTCCACCATTTGGGAGGACACTAGATCCGCACTTCTTCAATCCTCCGAGCGGATGAAGAAGCATGCTGATAAGAGACGTCTGGATTCACCTCTATTCCATCCGGGAGACAAGGTTTGGCTCTCCTCCAAACATGTTCGTCTCAAAATACCCTCCTATAAGTTGGGTCCACGGTTCATCGGCCCGTTTGAAGTCCTCAAGAAAATCAACTCAGTAGCCTACAAGCTAAAACTCTCGGCCACCTCACGGATTCCCAACTCCTTCCACGTGTCTCTCCTCAAACCAGTTATGCTTAATTCTTTTTCCGACAATCCAGGTACCTCCCCAGCTCCGGTCTCCGCTGAGGACGTCTATGATGTAGAGAACATTCTGGTCACCAAGAGGGTAAGAGGAAAAACCTTTTTTTTCTGGTTGATTGGAAGGGGTTTGGCCCAGAGGAGAGAACTTGGGAACCCAGGGAGAACATCCACGCCCCGCTTCTCCTTAAAAAATTTCTTGCTGGCCTGAAAAAGAGGGGCCGTAAAGGGGGGTACTGTAGCATCGGCGTCTCTGCCTCCTGCCCGGCAGAGACGCCATCCTCCTTACCGCCGCGGTCCTGCTCTAGCGTCTTCTGGCCTCCCTGCAGATGCTGCTGGTGCACGCAGCTTCCCCAGCTCTGTGCTTAGGGCGCGCGCACGCTCCCTCCCTCTTAAAGGGGCCGCACGCACCGTTCTAAAAAGTCCCCGGCCAATGGCTGGAGGACTTCCCCTATAAAAGGCACCTCTTCCAATATGGAGGTGCCTGTGCAAGGTTGTTGCTCTGTATGCTAAACTCTGCTTCAGCCCACAGGTCCTGCTGCCTGTCTGACTATCAGTCCAGTCTGCCAGCCTGATTACCAGTCCAGCCCGACAATCTGCTTACAGCCCAGTCTGCTAGTCTGTCTATGGGCTTGGCCAGTCCGCTTATCCGGAGCCTTCACCTGCTACCTGTCTCTGCCTGCCAAGGACTCTCTCCAGCCCGACGGTCTCCCTACGGTCAAACCCGCCAGTCTGTCTATGGGCTAGGCTAGCTTGCCTACCTGGAGAACTTGCCTGTTACCTGGAGGCTCCTGCCTGCACCTGCCGTGTGTACCTGACAGCCTACCTAGAGGCTCCTGCCCGTCATTTGCCGTGACCACCTGACAGCCTACCTAGAGGCTCCTGCCCGTCACTTGCCGTGACCACCTGACAGCCTACCTAGAGGCTCCTGCCCGTCACTTGCCGTGACCACCTGATAGCCTACCTAGAGGCCCCTGCCCGTCTCCTGCCGTGCCTGCCAGTCCGTCTGCCCGGATCACCCGCCAGCCTGCCTGCCGTGCTCATCTGCTGTACTGGTCAGTCCCTGCCTTCTGATCTGTGGGAGTCACCTGCTCTCATACAAGGTCGGTCCCCAGAGTAGCACCTGGTCCCTCTGCTCGGTCCTTCCCTGGTCACTGAGTCGATTGAGCCGTCGTACGGCCTTGGTCGGTCCGAGTTGATACCTAGTTACGCCCCTCTGGTCCCTCCTTGCACCACAGCACAGAGGTTCCACCACCCTGATCCGTAACTAGTGGTTTCCTAGCAGCTATTTTACCATGAAGGCCTGCTGCACAAAGTCTCCTCTTAACAGTTGTTGAAGAGATGTGTCTGCTGCTTGAATTCTGTGTGGCATTAACCTGGTCTCTAATCTGAGCTGCTGTTAACCTGCGATTTCTGAGGCTGGTGACTCAGATAAACTTATCCTCAGAAGCAGAGGTGACTCTTGGTCTTCCTTTCCTGGGGCGGTCCTCATGTGAGCCAATTTCTTTGTAGCGCTTGATGGTTTTTGCAACTGCACTTGGAGACACTTTCAAAGTTTTCCCAATTATTCGGACTGACTGACCTTCATTTCTTAAAGTAATGATGGCCACTCGTTTTTCTTTACTTAGAATTTGTATTATGGCAAGAAAAAAGCAGCTAACAGTCTATTCAGTAGGACTATCAGCTGTGTATCCACCACACTTCTGCACAACACAACTGATGGTCCCAACCCCATTTATAAGGCAAGAAATCCCACTTATTAAATCTGACAGGGCACACCTGTGAAGTGAAAACCATTTCCGATGACTACCTCTTGAAGCTCATCAAGAGAATGCCAAGAGTGTGCAAAGCAGTCATCAAAGCAAAAGGTGGCTACTTTGAAGAACCAAGAATATAAGACATATTTTCAGTTGTTTCACACTTTTTTGTTAAGTATATAATTCCACAGATGTTAATCCATAGTTTTGATGCCTTCAGTGTGAATGTACAATTTTCATAGTCATGAAAATATAGAAAAATCTTTAAATGAGAAGGTGTGTCCAAACTTTTGGTCTGTACTGTATCTGTAGCTTTGTCTCCATAAAAGATGCCCCGAGCTGTCAGTGTCTGCCCCTGGGTTGGATCCTCATCATCTGGAGAAGAATGGGAGTGGGTCGGTGTCTTCAGCACTCCTGCACGTTTTGAAATTCAGGCGGTGCAGCATAATGCTGAAATGTATCATTGGAAGCGATGTGACCAAGGTGCTCCAGCCGGTAGCGTCCTTGGTAACCACGGGGCTGAATGAGTCAGCGGCATGTGACGATAATGCGAGTATGGAGTCCTGTGGTGTCCAATGGCCAAACCATAACTTAATATTTGGTACAGAAACCTTTGTTTGAAATGACAGAGGTCAGACATTTCTTGTAGTTCTTAAGAAGAATGTGGCAGGCATTTTTTAGGCAAGCGAGCCTCAGGGGCCGAAGAGGGTACATCAACCGGTCCATTTCAATTTGTACAAACACCAACCATAAAAAGAAAACAGTACCAGTACAATTTCAGGACGAAAACGGCCAAACTAAAGAAAATTTAAAGGTAATTAATCTGTCACATTATATTCTGTCTAAACCTCAAAAGGAGGTCCTTTCTAAAGGACTCTCCTTTTCTCCCGTTGATAAATATGATCACTTTACCACCATTAAAGATTTAGAATTATTGGCCCGTAAATTAATCTTCAAAAAATACTTCAAAACCCCATCTGTACAATTCCCCACAGATATAGAAAAACAATCTTTGCAAGAACTTGAAGATCTTGCACGAGAGAGCGAAATTACTCAGTCTACAATTATGCCTAAACATTTATACCCACGATCAACTGTGTTCCGTCCTTTGTCCGCCAGTCCACAGGTTGAGATATTTGTTAAATTGGTGAAGAAAGACCTCTCATATCGTGAGGGGAATAAAATACAAGACAATCTGTCTCCTTCACAAAGAAAAGCATTACGGGAACTACGTCAACTAAAAGACGTGGTCATCAAAAGAGCGGACAAAGGAGGCAATGTAGTTATTTGGCCCTCACAGGAATACGAGAAAGAGGCTTTCAAACAATTAAACAACAAAATTTACTATAAAAGACTGGATAGTATCCCTCTCCAGATTTTTCATAGAGAATTAACCAATCTACTTGACGATGGAGTAGAGTCAACTGCTATATCTGAAAAAATGATGGGGGCATGGGGGTCTTTGTGAACCTATTTGCCAGTTTGTCGATTTTTTTCTTAAACAATGTGTTGAGACTATTCCATCATTCATACAAGATACTACTGACGTTCTTAGGAAGCTAGATGGGATTACGTTAGATGCCGATATGTGGTTTGTAACTTGCGACGTGGAGTCCCTGTATACTTCTATACAACATTCTGACGGAATCACAGCCGCTAGGTTTTTTCTGGAAATGACCAATTTCGAGCCAGCACTTATTGAATTCATTCTGGGACTTCTAGAATTCATTCTAACACATAATTTTTTTGTGTTCAAGGACCGCCCCTACCTACAGCTTCAGGGGACAGCAATGGGGGCGTCATGTGCGCCCTCATACGCTAATCTTTTCCTGGGGCTGTGGGAGAGGGATACGGTCCTTGAAACACCCGGTCACGAATCAGTCATCTTTTGGTCACGTTACATAGATGATGTTTTGTTCATTTGGCAGGGCTCCACGTCGCAACTTGACAAATTCCTCCATTATCTCAATGATAATAAATTCAACATCAAATTAACCTATAAATATAGTCAGTCTCACATTGACTTTCTGGATTTATCCATTATTAGAACAGAGAGTGGCAGAATAGGCACAGATATTTTTCGTAAAAAGACCTCTACAAATTCTCTACTGCATTTTACATCATCTCACCCCCCAAAACTTAAAAGTTCTATTCCCATCGGACAATACCTAAGAGCTGGTCGTATCTGCTCGAGCGAAGATTGCTTTGATCTTCAGGCACGAGATCTCTCTAAAAGATTTTTCAACAGAGGTTATAAAACTAACGACATTAACAAGGCATACATGAGAGCAAAAAATTCAAACAGACAGAGCCTTTTGACCGGGGAATCCCAACAAGGCAAGAAAATCATTAGTAAATACGATTCCCAGATTTATTAGTACGTTTAATAACAACTGGATTAACATTAAGAACATACTTACCAAACATTGGCCAATATTATTGACCGATAAAGACCTAAAAAGTCAGCTTCCCACCCGTCCAGCTGTGATGTGGCGGAAATCCAACACGCTAGGTGACTTACTAACTAATAGTCACTACATACCACCAAAGACTACCCTTTTGACTGAACAAAAAGGTCCTCCATGGGGTAGCTCTTCATGTGGCAGATGCTCGATATGCAAATTTGTTCCCAAAGCATCACATTTTCTTGACTCCAGCGGAGATAAGTCTTTTCGTATCGTCCACCATATTACATGTAATACTGAAGTGGTTGTCTATCACCTTACCTGCCCTTGCGGGTTGATTTATGTAGGTATGACTACAAGAGCCCTTAAAACACGGATTCAGGAACATATCAGATACATTAATAATGCCCTGGTATGCACTGATCCAACATCCCTTAAAACAATACCTAGACACTTCTTGGAAAAACATAAAGGCAAACCTCAAGGCCTAACTGTTCAAGGTATTGACCATATACATATGGGTATCAGGGGAGGTAATGTCAAAAAGAAACTACTTCAGAGAGAGACTCGGTGGATCGTTACTTTGGATACTACCTCCCCCAAAGGATTGAATGATATGGTCAGTTTCAAGTCTTTTTTGTAAAATGCTACGCTGTTTTTAATGGGACATCCTTCTTTCTCCTTTTAATATCCCCGTGGTTCGGTTCATTCCTTTGTCTTTTAGCATTTTCTTACTTTTTCTTTTTTGACTGTTTATGCTATCCAGATCCGCCTTGTCGCTATTGCATGGAGATACGTTCGCCTGTCTATTCTACGGGATCCATGATCTGGGGAGAATTCACCATGAACAAATATTACAACCTATCCCCTCCTTATGAATAAACACAGAACACGTTGAGTCTTATGGATGACGTTCCACATCCCGGGATATCTTATTGAACCCTTGGACTTGAAGGAGAATTTACTTTGATGTACTTTGATCTGCCTCTTCTTGATTTATTGCAAGTGTCCTAATGTAAAAATATTAATATTGATTTTGTTTTTGTACACTTGCTCTATTTATTATACAAGACTACTGTTCTTCACTTTTTCTTCTTCTTCCCAGTTCAATTAATTATATTTTTCTTTCATTCTCTCCTCATTTCTCCTCTTTTTTCTATCTTCTCTTTTCCTCCTTTTTCTCTGGTCTTTCTTTTCCTTTCTTTTCCCCCCTCCCCCCTTACCCCTCCACTTCTCTCCCTCCCTTTCCCTCCCCTCCCATTAATAATTTTTTTTTTTCTTTTCTTTCTCTCTTCTCCTCCTCTTCTATTTTTGGCCACCTTTTCTGTGGCCCCTTTTTTGTTTATTTATTATTATTTATTATTTATTATTTTTTGTGTCTTGTGTGTTTTTTGTTGTTTGTGTTTGTTTTTGTGTTTGTGATTGTGTCTTTGTGTTTGTTTTTATATATGCACTGATGGATGTACTATCAAAGTAATTCTGTTTATTATAGATACCTGTGTATATATAAGGCTGGACGTATTCAGGCGTGTTCTTGACGTATGACACTTATAATCTATATAGGCATTTTCCATGTAAAATGTATACCTCTACACCTCGTGTAATAATATATACCCATCTATTTTCCCTTTCTTATTTACTTAATACTTCTACTCTCCAATAATCACCCCTTTTTTCATGTCTCCCTGCTTTTGTATCTGCAGCGCTTCATGGCACAGTGAGGTGGCCACTCCGTGTGTCCATGCAGCGCTGCATCATGCATAATAGCTTGGATCTGTATATAGTCTATCCTTTACATACTCCCTGGTATTACCACTCACCGCTCTGACATGAACCTCCGCCCCGGTGACGTTCAAGGCAGGACGCGTCGCCGCAGCAACAGAGAGGATTCCTCTCACCAGCTGTGTACAGCGTGCGTGCCTGGCCGCGTCATCACTGGGGGCGGGGCTTCTATGATGCGAGCGATTCTGATTGGCCAGTCCTCATATAAAGGATGTCCCCTCACCTCACAACAGCCACGCCTCCTGACGAAGCCACTCCCAGGGCGAAACGCGCGTCGAGGCTGCTTCCCATCCCCCCCAGCTCTCCAGGACACGCTGCTTTATCACTTCTCATATGGCACAAGGTAATTGATTTTCTATAGAGCCGCAGCTCCAGACTAGACAGCTCCAGACTAGACAGTAACATTATATCAATAGCACTATCGATCTATTAACACTTATGTATCACCTGTGTACATGTTTTATGCTACCTATCTAATGCTATTTGTTTAATGCTCTTACCCATATATTATTGCTATATGATCTGATATATGCTGCCATATGTCCACATATCAATATTATTATCTTGTATACCATGCTTTATATCTCACTGCTATTACTAGTGTGGACATAGACTGATATGATCCTTCCATTATCTTTTAAATAGCAGCTAGTACGCGTACCTGGCTTACCTTCTATGCTGGTTTAGGGATGTTAGTCTCCTGGCAGGATTTTATTCCTTAAAACCTGCTCCTATGGTTTATGTACCACCTCTTCTTCTTCCCTTCTCTTATATTGTGAATTATGATGTAATTTTTACAATTTCTAATAAAATTGATATTTTTGGAATTAAATCCCTCTTTTGTCCTTTTGGGGTCCACTAACACGTGGATTGGGATATAGACTACTAGGGCGATTATTCTCTCCCACATAACCACCCCTTTTCCCCAAAATAGGCTATTTATCAGTTTTTTCAGTTTTCTAGGGATTACTGACCATATATATATTCTTTATGGCCAGCTTGTAGGTTTTCATTTCTTGTAGTTCTTGACCTAGTTTGCACACACTGCAGCAGGGATTTTGGCCCACTCCTCCATACAGATCCTCTGCAGATATGGGAAACATTGAGTTTCAGCTCCCTCCAAAGATTTTCTATTGGGTTCAGGTCTGGATACTGTCTAGGCCACTCTGGGACCTTGAAATACTTCCTAGGGAGCCACTTAGTTGACCTGGCTGTGTATTTAGGGTCATTGTCATGTTGGAAGACCTAGTCACGACTCATTTTCAATGCTCTTACTGAGGGAAGGAGGTTGTTGGCAAAAATCTAGCGATACATGACCCTGTCCATCTTCCCTTCAATATGGTGCAGTCGTCATGTCCCCTTTGCAGAAAAACTCCCCCAAGATATGTTTCCCCCACCATGTTTCATAGTTGGGTTGGTGTTCTATGGGTTGTACTCATCCATCTTCCTCCAAACACTGCAAGTGGAGTTGATACCAAATAGTTCTATTTTGGTCTCATCTGACCACATGACCTTCTCCCATGCCTCCTCTGGATCATCCACATAGTCATTGGTGAACTTCAAATGGACCTGGACATGTGCTGGCATAAGCAGTGGGACTTTGCGTGCCCTGCAGGTTTTTAATCGATGACGGCATAGTGTGTTACTAACGGTAATGTTTGAGACTTTGGTCCCAGCTGTCTTCATGTCATTGACCAGGTCCTCTCATCTAGTTCTGGACTGATTCCTGACCTTTCTCAGAATCATCTGTGGCACCCCAGGGGTCTGGTTTCCACAGTAATGCAATGTTATGTCTGAGAGCAGGTGGGAGGTCTCTTGGTCAGGAATCCTATGCATGCCACACCTCCTGCCCAGTCCTGGGAGGGGAAGGACTTCCCCTATATAAACCTGGGGCTGAGGCAGGGTTAGAGAGTTAAAAGGGAGAGTTCAGCCAGGAGGGCTGACAGGGAGCTGTGGCTCCGGCTGGGCCCAGCTCCTGGGCCATGCCAGGAGTAGAGAAGAAGTAGAGCCAGAGAAGCAGATATAGGAAAAGAACATCAGGAGCTCTGTGGGAACAGTGCTACAAGGAGTCAGGGGCTGGCAGCTGCAGAGCTCGCCCTGACTGAGAAGTATCACCGGACCCGGAGTCCGAGGCTGTGGGGACTAATCTCTACCCAGCAGCAGAAACCGACCGGCAGGGGATTGCAGGTCCTCTGGCCCAGAAACCCGAAGGCACGGTCACACGCGTGGGACCAGCACCGCCATCGTGGAGCGGAAGCCATTAGAAGGCCCCGAGTCACCGGCCATACAGGTGAGCACCACACGGTACACTCAGGGACGTGGGCTACTTTTACCCGCCTCTAGCAAGGTAGCCAGAAGAGTACAGTTAGTTGGGAAGGCCTACAACTCCGCCTGGCCAGGGGAGATCCCATCTGCTCAAGGACTGACCAGGCCCCGATTGCTAGCAAGTACTCCGGGAGGGTCTATCTTTGTCACCAGTAAAGACCCTGAACTATACCGCATCGTCTCTGAGTGGTTCCTGCTACCCCCATCATCCACGTCGGCTGCCCTGAGGCCATACCCCTCCCGTTGGGGGTTATACCATCCACGCTGCACCATCCTTCCACCGGCCTCAGCGGTCTGCCCTGCAGCGGCAGCTCCATAGCTGCATTCAACGGGTGGCGTAGTCATCCACCATCCACTGCTAATAGACTGCCACTTAGTCTGACTCCCTGGGCACGGACCGGGTCACCGCCACGAGACTACTACCCCCCATCTGATCCGGCTCCGGGTAGGCTCCCGCGTGCGCAACGCTGCGCGACTCAGGCCCAGGGGCACGTCAACTTTTGGCGTAGTCGGCAGGATTTCGTGCCCGCAACCACCGGGTACTGCGTGCCTGAAAAAGAGACTTTTGAAACTTACCATCCGTGAAGTTTTCCCGCCATCCGGCGCCATCTTCAGCCTTCTTCCCGCCATCCGTGAAGATTCCCGCCATCCGGCGCCATCTTCAGCCTTCTTCCCGCCATCCGTGAGGTTTTCCCGCCATCCGGCGCCATCTTCGGCCTTCTTCCCGCCATCCGTGGAGTTTTCCCGCTGTTGGCCGCCATCTTGAGGACGCCGCGCGGGAAGAAGAGGGGCGTGGACTCCGAAAGCGCGCGAGAACTGAAGCCCCGCCTCACGTCCGGACGTTGCATAAGGTCCTGGAAGGAGCCCAGCAGACGCCGACGTCACAGAAGCGCGACGGAAGGTCCTCAACCCTGACGATCCACTGCGGAGCCGCGGCCTACGGAAGAGGATCATCGCAAGGTAGGCCACGGTCCACTAGGGGGGAGAAGGATGTCGGATACGGAGGAGAGCTTCACCGCTTCAACCCCCGCCAGCGCCACCGCTGTTGCGGTCATGCCTTTCACCATGCCCTATATCCCGGGGGCAGCCTGGCTACCCCAGTACTCGGGGGAGTTACATACCCTGCATGACTTTAGAGAAAAGCTGGATAGCCTCTTCCAGGTGTACCCCCTCACAGAGGAGCAAAAAGTGAGCATCCTGGTGGCCCAATTAACCGGGGCAGCCCAAAGGGAGGTAAAGTCCTGGCCACCTGGGGGGAGGACTGTCGCAGAGATACTAACCCAGCTAACCGAGGAGGAGCTGCAGTACTACCAATACGAGGAAAGCCAAGAGGACCCGGACGGGTCTGAGGACTACCCTCAGGAGAGAGCACAAAGAGGACATAGCTACTGAAGGGAAGTAGCGTGAATAAAGAGCTGTACATAGTTACCCGTTAGGGTACAAGGACTGTGAGCAGCCATCCCCTATCCCTTACCAGGCTGAGGACTGTGAGCAGCCAATCCTTATCCCCACTGGCCGAGGACTGAGTGCGGCCATATCCTGTAAATAATTATGTGTTTCTAGTAATTTATAGGAGTCCTTGGTGGATTTACCGGGAATCCTTTGTACAGTTAGTGGAGCGTAACCCAGGATGGACTAAAAGACTGTTAAGGACTCGGGGCAGGACAGACCCCTACCTGGTTACGTCTCCCTGTTTTGGTGAAATGGACACCTTGTTTTCTTCAAAATTGCACCCGGTTGCGGACACGCCGTAACCATCTTTATGTGTTTTTCTTATTGTACTATTATTGTTTATACCTTGTTATGTTTTTCCAAAAATATGTTTAGTCCCGGAGTACTAAATTTCACTAGGGGGGAATGTGGCACCCCAGGGGTCTGGTTTCCACAGTAATGCAATGTTATGTCTGAGAGCAGGTGGGAGATCTCTTGGTCAGGAATCCTATGCATGCCACACCTCCTGCCCAGTCCTGGGAGGGGAAGGACTTCCCCTATATAAACCTGGGGCTGAGGCAGGGTTAGAGAGTTAAAAGGGAGAGTTCAGCCAGGAGGGCTGACAGGGAGCTGTGGCTCCGGCTGGGCCCAGCTCCTGGGCCATGCCAGGAGTAGAGAAGAAGTAGAGCCAGAGAAGCAGATATAGGAAAAGAACATCAGGAGCTCTGTGGGAACAGTGCTACAAGGAGTCAGGGGCTGGCAGCTGCAGAGCTCGCCCTGACTGAGAAGTATCACCGGACCCGGAGTCCGAGGCTGTGGGGACTAATCTCTACCCAGCAGCAGAAACCGACCGGCAGGGGATTGCAGGTCCTCTGGCCCAGAAACCCGAAGGCACGGTCACACGCGTGGGACCAGCACCGCCATCGTGGAGCGGAAGCCATTAGAAGGCCCCGAGTCACCGGCCATACGGGTGAGCACCACACGGTACACTCAGGGACGTGGGCTACTTTTACCCGCCTCTAGCAAGGTAGCCAGAAGAGTACAGTTAGTTGGGAAGGCCTACAACTCCGCCTGGCCAGGGGAGATCCCATCTGCTCAAGGACTGACCAGGCCCCGATTGCTAGCAAGTACTCCGGGAGGGTCTATCTTTGTCACCAGTAAAGACCCTGAACTACACCGCATCGTCTCTGAGTGGTTCCTGCTACCCCCATCATCCACGTCGGCTGCCCTGAGGCCATACCCCTCCCGTTGGGGGTTATACCATCCACGCTGCACCATCCTTCCACCGGCCTCAGCGGTCTGCCCTGCAGCGGCAGCTCCATAGCTGCATTCAACGGGTGGCGTAGTCATCCACCATCCACTGCTAATAGACTGCCACTTAGTCTGACTCCCTGGGCACGGACCGGGTCACCGCCACGAGACTACTACCCCCCATCTGATCCGGCTCCGGGTAGGCTCCCGCGTGCGCAACGCTGCGCGACTCAGGACCAGGGGCGCGTCACATCCTTACCCCACGAGGTGAGTCCTTGCATGGAGCCCCAGACCGAGGAAGATTGAAAGTCATCTTGTGTTTCTTCCATTTTGTACTAATTGTGGCAACAACTTCTTACCAAGCTTCTTGCCTATTGTCCTGTAGCCCAGCCCAGCCTTGTGCAGATCTACAATTTTGTCCCTGGTGTCCTTAGACAGCTCTTTGGTTTTGGACATGGCAGAGAGGTTGGAGTGCGATTGATTGAGTGTGTGGACAGGTGTCTTTTATACAGCTAACAAGTTCAAACAGGTGCAAATAATAAAGGTAATGAGTACAGAGTAGGAGGGCTTCTTAAAGAAAAACTAACAGGTCTGTGAGAGACAAAATTCTTCCTGGTTTGTAACATAGTTTTTAAGGTTGAAGGAAGACTAAGTCCATCTAGCTCAACCCATAGCCTAACATGTTGATCCAGAGGAAGGCAAAAAAAAACATGTGGCAAACACTAAGCTCCACATTGGGGAAAAAAATTCCTTCCTGACTCCATACGACAATCAGACTAGTTCCCTGGATCAACGCCCTATCAAGGAATCTAGTATATATAACCTGTAATATTATACTTTTCAAGAATGGCATCCATGTGTGGCACCCCAGGGGTCCGGTTGCCACAGTGGCATTGCCTCCCTCACAAGGGGTGATGCCATGCCTGGAAGCAAGCAGGGGTCCCCTAGTCAAGTATACTAGCATGCAACATTTTCCTGGCTCCAGACCAGCAAGTGGAGCTCCTCCCCTTAGCAACTGGGATCTGGAGGCGGGGTTAGTTAATGTTAGTGAGAGGAGTTGAATACAGGACAGCGACGAGGAAAGACCTGGGGAGTGGAGCTGCACGCAGTCAACCCCAGAGAGGAGTGCAGAAGAACCGGACACCGGAGTCCGAGGTTGTGGGGCACTGAAGGCCCAGCAGCAGAAACCGGAGGACAGGAGGCTGCAGGTCTCCAGGCCCCATCAGACGCCCGGAGGCTCAGCTGCACATAGGGCCCAGCACCTCCACGTGGGAGCGACACTCCAGGAAGGCCCGAGCTGCCTGCCATACGGGTGAGCACAAAGACGTTTTACTCAGGGACAAGGGCCACAGCACAGCTATAAGCAGCAGGGCCAAAGAGATTAGCGCAAAGGGAAGGCCTCCATCTTCACCTGGCGAGGTGGATTCCCAACTTGCTTCCAGGCCACCCGGACCTCTACTACCAGCTAGTACCCGTGCCCTGGTCTGCCTAATAAGCGCAAGTAAAGATAAGAGGAAACCGCCATTAAGTTGTGGACTGATTATTATCTGCGCCATCCCCTGCACTACACTGTACAGCAACATCTATCACATCACCACTTCCTGCCCTGGAGCTTAGCTCTGCCTGTGGAGAGCTGAAACAACTCTGCTGCGTCATCATCAGCTCCAGTGGATCTGTACCGCAGCGGCGGCCCCATATAGCCCCATACCACGGGTGGCGTCACGAACATTAGATATAAAAACTATAATCCCCTTTCAATAACCCCTTTTTATTGACCGCCCTGGGTCATGGACCGGGTCACTACCACTGTGACATACCCCAGCACCGACCAGCCCGGCTACCGAGTACCCCACGGCCCAGGGGGCGCATCATGACTCGCCCAGGGGGATATGGGGGGAAAACTCGGTACCCAGGCCTTGACCTTCTGTGGGATGTCACGGCGGTCGGCTCCCGGGCCCGTACCCTGGGGTCACTCTTTAAAAAGGGGGTTGGTTGCTTTGGGGGCAAGAATAACAGTTTTGTCTTGTGACGCCACCTGTGGTTCCTGGTAATGAGTACCAGCACTGCTGCAGACCTATGGAGCAGATGTTAGGGCAGCTGGGTTGGTGCGGCTCTCCACAGGCAGAGCTCAGCTCCAGGGCAGCGTAGGTGCAGATGGTGATGCTGGGCGTTGTAGTGCAGGAGCGATAACGTGGTAGAAATAACTGACAGAAACAGTGGGGTGCAGTCATCCGAGTTTACTCACAGTTATAAGGTTCCTCAGGTGGCACTATACAGGTGACAGTCTCCCACGTCGCGCTGCGTTTACCAGTCAAGGGTTCAGCACTCCCTCAAGTATCTCAAGAGCACTTAACGGGACCCCTCTCTGTATGTTCCTTTCTTAGCCGACTTCCCGCGCTGGGTCTCTCCCTCCTGCCTTAAAAAGATGGCTTCCCTATATATATATGTACTAGCTATTGAACCACCTGTTCTACGCCCGGGTGGCGAGCATTTTTTTGGTATATGGTCTCCCATGTTGGTATGTGCTGCCCCCCTCCTGGTATTTGTGCTGCCCCCACCATCCTATCCCGGTATGCGTGGCACCCCTCATCCCCAATCCCAGTATGCGTGGCACCCCTCATCTCCAATCCCGGTATGCGTGGCTCCCCTCATCCTCAATCCCGGTATGCGTGGCTCCCCTCATCCCCAATCCTGGTATGCGTGGCACCCCTCATCCCTATTCTGGTATGCGTGGCACCCCTCATCCCCAATCCCGGTATGCGTGGCACCCCTCATCCCCAATCCCAGTATGTGTGGCACCCCTCATCCCTATTATGACATGCGTGGCACCCCTCATCCCTATTCTGGTATGTGTGGCACCCCTCATCCCCAATCCCGGTATGGTGGCACCCCTCATCCCCAATCCCGGTATGCGTGGCACCCCTCATCCCCAATCCCGGTATGCGTGGCACCCCTCATCCCTAATCCTGGTATGCGTGGCACCACTCAACCCCAATCCCGGTATGCGTCTCACCCCCTCATCCCCAATCCCGGTATGCGTGGCACCCCTCATCCCCAATCCTGGTATGCGTGGCACCCCTCATCCCTATTTTGGTATGCGTGGCACCCCTCATCCCCAATCCTGGTATGTGTGGCACCCCTCATCCCCAATCCTGGTATGCGTGGCACCCCTCATCCCCAATCCCGGTATGCGTGGCACCCCTCATCCCTATTCTGGTATGCATCGCACCCCTCATCCCCAATCCTGGTATGCATAGCACCCCTCATCCCCAATCCTGGTATGCGTGTCACCCCTCATCCCCAATCCCGGTATGCGTGGCACCTATCATCCCCAATCCCGGTATGCGTGGCACCCCTCATCCCTATTCTGGTATGCATGGCTCCCCTAATCCCGGTATGCGTGGCACCCCTCACCCCCCCACTATACACACATCCCCAAAAAAATAAACAGTTATATTCACCTTTCTTCTCTGTACTCCAGCGCTGCAGCGTCCTGTTCTGCCGGAGGCCGGGGGAGAAGTGCAGCGCCAGAGCACCGCGCTGTTCGGCGCCATTTTGCTGAAGACACACTGTAAATGTGTCTTCAGTAAAATGGCACCGGATAGCGCTATGCGCACGCGCCGATCCGACGTCTCACTCCGCCCCCGGTCTCCGCTGAAGAGAGGCGCTGCGGCAACGCTCCTCCCGGTCAGGTAAGCATGTAAGTATATGGCGCCGGAGATCGCAGTGTGCGTTCAGTGCCTACGCATACCGCGATCTCCGACGCCATACACCTCCTCTTACCTGTAACGGCTGGATGCGGTCTTCTGTCTGGAGCCAGACTGCGCGTCACGCATGCGCAGTCTATCGAGGCTTCGGACAGAGACACGCATCCCCGGTTATATTATAGATGTTCTTCAAGTGCTCCCCTGTTTTGCGTGCTCCACCCACACCCAGTACATGGTTCCCCCTCACTTTGGTTCCCCCCACTCTAGCCAGGGACGGGGCTAGCAGAAAGCCATGCATATTGCCCTTCCAGCCAGTAGTGTAGCGTTGAGTGCAGGTGTTAGGGTCCCGGGCAGTACTCCATTCTTACCTGAGAGAAGGAGATGCCACACCTCTGGGTGAGGTGCAGTACCTCTGTGGCAACTGAACCCTCAGGAGCACCATACGTCACATGACCTTCTTAAATTTTAGTAGTGAATCACTCATTACAACATAATGCGGCAAAGAGTTCCATAGTCTCACTGCTCTTGCAGTAAAGAATCCGCGTCTGTGATTATGATTAAACCTTCTTTTCTCCAGACGTAGAAGATGCCCCCTTGTCCCCGTGTCAGGCCTCAGAGTAAAAAGATCAGTAGAAAAGTCTTTGTACTGTCCCCTCATATACTTGTACATAGTAATAAGATCACCCCTAAGCCTTTGTTTTTCCAAAGTAAATAACCCCAAGTGTAATAACCTGTCTTGGTATTGCAGACCCCCCAGTCCTCTAATAACCTTGGTCGCTCTTCTCTGCACCCACTCTAGTTCTGCTATGTCTTTCTTATACACCGGAGACCAGCACTGTACACAGTATTCTAAGTGTGGTCGCACTAGTGACTTGTATAGAGGTAAAATTATGTTCTCCTCATGAGCATCTATGCCTCTTTTAATGCATCCCATTATTTTATTTGCCTTTGCAGCAGCTGCCTGACACTGGCCACCAAACGTGAGCTTTTTGTCCATCAATACACCCAGGTCTTTTTCAGTTACAGTTTTGCCCAGTGTTTTACAATTAAGCATATAATTATACATTTTATTTCCTCTGCCCAAGTGCATTACCTTACATTTATCCCCATTAATGCTCATTTGCCATTTATTAGCCAAGCTTCTAGCTTACATAGATCCTCCTGTAATATAAAATTGTCCTCCTCTGTATTGATTACCCTGCAGAGTTTAGTGTTATCTGCAAATATTAAAATATTACTCTGTATGTCCCCTACAAGATCATTAATAAATATGTTAAAAAGAAGCGGGCCCAATACTGACCCCTTTGGTACCCCACTGTTAACTGAGACCCAGTCTGAGTGTGTTCCATTAATAACCACCCTTTGTTTCCTATCACTAAGCCAGTTCTTAACCCACATACATATATTTTCCCCTATCCCCATTGTTCTCATTTTATGTATCAACCTTTTGTGTGGAACCGTATCAAAAGCTTTTGAGAAGTCCATATACACAATATCCACTGCTTTTCCTTGGTCCAGTCCGGAACTTGCCTCCTCATAAAAGCTGATCAGATTAGTTTGACAGGAATGGTACCTCGTAAACCCATGTTGATATTGGGTCATGAGGTTAATCCTCTTCAGATACTCTAGTATAGCATCTCTTAGGAAACCCTCCAGGATTTTACCCACAGTAGAGGTTAAGCTTACTGGCCTATAATTTCCAAGTTCAGTTTTTGTCCCCTTTTTGAATATTGGCACCACATTTGCTATACGCCAGTCCTGTGGTACAGACCCTGTTATTATGGAATCTTTAAAGATTAAAAATAATGGTCTATCTATGATGTTACTTAATTCCTGCAGTACTCGCGGGTGTATCCCATCCGGGCCCGGGGATTTGTCAACTTTAGTGATTTTTAGACGCCGCCGTACTTCCTGCTGGGTTAAGCAAGTGACATTTAATGGAGAGTTTTTGTTATCACTAATCATGTTTTCTGTCATGCGATTTTCTTGTGTAAATACGGTTGAAAAAAAATCGTTTAGCATACTGGCTTTTTCCTCATCCTCATCCACCATTTCACCCAGACTATTCTTAAGGGGGCCAACACTATCATATTTTAGTTTTTTACTATTTATGTAGTTAAAGAATATTTTGGGATTATTTTTACTTTCTCTGGCAAATGAGTCTCTCTGTCTCAATCTTTGCTGCCTTGATTTGGTTTTTACAGAATTTATTTAATTTTCTGTATTTATTTAATGCCTCATCACTACTCACTTGCTTTAGTTCTCTAAATGCTTTCTTTTTGTTACTTATTGCACCCCTTACAGCTCTATTTAGCCACAGTGGTTTCCTGCTATTTCTAGCATGTTTATTCCCATAGGGTATATATTGTGCACAGGTCCTATTCAGGATGCTAATAAATGTCTCCCATTTGCTTTGTGTAGTTTTATGTCTCAGGATATCGTCCCAGTTTATTGCACTAAGATCATCTCTCTGGAAATGTGCCTTCCTGAAGTTTAGTGTGCTTGTAACCCCTCTACTACACATCTTATTAAAGGATACATGAAAACTTATTATTTTGTGATCACTATTACCCAAGTGACCCCCAACTCGTATATTTGATATGCGGTCTGGCCTGTTGGTTAATATTAGGTCTAGCAGTGCCCCCCTTCTTGTTGGGTCCTGAACCAGTTGTGAAAGGTAATTGTCTCTCATAGTTGTCAAAAGCCTATTACCTTTGCTTGAACTACATGTTTCTGTTCCCCAATGTATTTCAGTAAAACAACAGATTCGACCTCAAGGCTGTGGGGTCTAAAAGATAGGGGCAGGTCGAAAAACAAGCGCAGATCTAAATGTAGATTTTCTATGTAGGTTATAAAAGAAAAAGGTTTTAGGCTCACCTTTAAATTATCTTGTAATATTGCATATCAACCTCACGGTCCTATTTCAATATCCAGCTCCTCAGGTATGCAGCTTCGTCACAGGTGTAAAAGGATCTCTCAGCCAGGGACCCGTAGGTATCCAATGTATTTCAGGGTGAAGTCACCCATAATAATGACTTCTCTGTGAGTTGCTGCTTCATCTATTTTCTTTATGAGGATATTCTCCGCTGCTTCCATTATTTTTGGAGACTTTTAACAAACCCCTATCAGTAATTTATTATTTTTTCCCCCTCCCCTTATCTCCACCCACAGGGACTCTACATTTTCATTAGATTCACATATATTCTCACGCAAGATGGGTTTTAAAGATGATTTTACATATAAACACACACACCCCACCCCTCGCTTGTTTGTGCGGTCATTTCTGAACAGACTATAGCTTGTAAATTAACTGCCCAGTCATGACTGTCATCCAGCCATGTCTCAGATATCCCCACCATGTCATAATTATTTTCCAACAAAATTAATTCTAATTCCTCCATTTTGTTGGTGAGGCTTCTGGCATAAGTGTACATGCATTTTATGTACCTCTCTGTACCTCTATTCCTTCTTATTATATTGACTGTTCTAACCCCACCCCCAATTTCTTTATTTGTGCCCAGGTCACTATCTGCACTATCTTCCCCACCTATAAAATGAATACCCTCCCCGCCAATCCCTAGTTTAAACACTCCTCCAACCTTCTAGCCATTTTCTCCCCCAGCACAGCTGCACCTTCCCCATTGTGGCGCAGCCCATCCTTAGCGTAGAATCTGTAGCCAACTGAGAAGTCGGCCCAGTTCTCCAGGAACCCAACCCCCTCCTTCCTACACCAGTTCCTGAGTCACTTATTTATCTCCCTAATCTCCCGTTGCCTCTCTGGCGTGGCACGTGGTACAGGTAGTATTTCAGAGAATACTACCTTGGAGGTCCTTGCTTTAAGCTTGCAGCCTAATTCCCTGAAATCATCTTTAAGGACCTTCCACCTGCCTCTAACTTTGTCATTTGTGCCAATGTGCACCATGACCGCTGGGTCCTCACCTCCCAGTAATCTGTCAACCCGATCAGCGATGTGCCGGACTCGAGCGCCAGGTAGGCAGCACACTGTTCGACGATCGCTGTCTTTGTGACAGATTGCCCGATCTGTTCCCCTAATAATTGAGTCCCCCACTACCAGCACCTGCCTGGCCTGCCCTGCTCTCTTATTTCCCCCCTTACAGGAGCTGACACTCCTCCGACTTTCAGGGGACATGCCTTGCTGCAGCAGAGCTACCCGTGTACAGACACCCCCCTCATCTGCCAACTTTGCAAACTTATTGGGGTGTGCCAGATCAGGACTAGCCTCCCTGGCACTCTTCCCTCTACCCCTCCCTTCTAACTGTCACCCAGCTAGCTGCCTCACTGTCCTGCAGCTCCCTACTACCACCCTCCCCCACATCTACCCCAGTGAGCAGCAGACTCCTTTCCATATTGTCAATGGATCTGTGCTGCCAGCTGCTCATTTAGATCCAGTATCTGGGCTTCCGAACGCACAACGTGCACACATCTCGCACAACAGTATGCGCCCACGACCGGCTGTTCAAGGATTGCATACATGTGGCAAGATGTACACTGGATAGCATTGTCAGTAATGGAGCTCATTTCCTAATGGGGATTGCACTAGACAGAAATGTTAGGTAAAAAGAAATGTAAAGCATTAATAAAATACAGACAGCAATTCAGTCTAAATTCCTCCCTTCTAAACTCCTTGAATCCAAAGTCACTGAAAAACAAGTCACGCACTTACTTCCGTTTGCACTTGCGCTCCGGTCACACTCAGCTCGTTCACACTCGCTAAGGAAGATTTTTTTTTTCCCTTTTAGCAGCAATCCAACCTACAGCTCAATGCACTTGCAAAGGACTGGATGCCCCAACCAGCTGCCCCTTATAAACCCTTAATTATGACCCCTCACCCTTAATTAACCCCTTGTGAGTATAGCTACACCTCAGGATTTAAGTGCAATGTAGTTAACACTTAAATACGCAGGTAGTAAAATAAGAGACTGTAAAACTGTAGAGAGAAAATGGGTTTTAAAAAGCCCAATGTGCAAATTGCCTCTTCAGAGAGAAAGAGGACTTGTACTCTATAGCGCCACCTATTGGAAGCAGCAATCCTACAAGTCACAATCAACCCTTTAACGAGTCGTGCAATATGACTTAGGATAAAAGCCAAATCAGAATCTCAATTTTCAGACACGGTGTTTTGGGCTGTTGGCCCTCGTCAGTGCAAAGTATGAGAACTGATTTGGCTAGGTGAGAGGCTCTGGACTGAGGTCTAAGGAGTAACATTTCTCCTTATGGAGAGTGACACACCAGCTCTGGCACGTCAAGGTAAGGAGGCTTATTCGCCGTGCAATGCTCCTCTGGGAAATTTAATATGCAAATTGCCTCTTCAGAGAAAAAGAGGACTTGTACTCTATTGGAAGCAGCAATCCTACAAGTCACAATCAGCCCTTTAACGAGTCGTGCAATATGACTTAGGATAAAAGCCAAATCAGAATCTCAATTTGTAGACACGGTGTTTCAGGCTGTTGGCCCTCATCAGTGCAAAGTATGAGAACTGATTTGGCTAGGTGAGAGACTCTGGACTGAGGTCTAAGGGGTAAAGTTTCTCCTTATGGAGAGTGACACACCAGCTCTGGCACATCAAGGTAAGGAGGCTTATTCGCCGTGCAATGCTCCTCTGGGAAATTTAATATGCAAATTGCCTCTTCAGAGAAAAAGAGGACTTGTACTCTATAGCGCCACCTATTGGAAGCAGCAATCCTACAAGTCACAATCAACCCTTTAACGAGTCGTGCAATATGACTTAGGATAAAAGCCAAATAAGAATCTCAATTTGCAGACACGGTGTTTCAGGCTGTTGGCCCTCATCAGTGCAAAGTATGAGAACTGATTTGGCTAGGTGAGAGACTCTGGACTGAGGTCTAAGGGGTAACATTTCTCCTCATGGAGAGTGACACACCAGCTCTGGCACATCAAGGTAAGGAGGCTTATTCACCGTGCAATGCTCCTCTGGGAACTTTAATATGCAAATTGCCTCTTCAGAGAAAAAGAGGACTTGTACTCTATAGCGCCACCTATTGGAAGCAGAAATCCTACAAGTCACAATCAACCCAATCACAAAAAAGCCCAATAAAACTAAACAGGTAGAAAAGCACTCAGCAGTTCACAATTCAACAACTCACAGCAATTCACACAGGTATTTTCTGCAGGATTCCCAAATACTTCTTCACTGAAAAACAAGTCACACACTTCCGTTTGCACTCACGCTCCGTTCACACTCGCTAAGGAAGAAGATTTAAAGAGGTTTTTTTTCCCCTTTTAGCAGCAATCCAACCTACAGCTCAATACACTTGCAAGGGACTGGATGCCCCAACCAGCTGCCCCTTATAAACCCTTAATTATGACCCCTCACCCTTAATTAACCCCTTGTGAGTATAGCTACACCTCAGGATTTAAGTGCAATGTAGTTACCACTTAAATACACAGGTAGTAAAATAAGAGATTGTAAAACTTTAGCGAGAAAATAAGTTTTAAAAAGCTCAATAAAACTAAACAGGTGGAAAAGCACTCAGCAGTTCACAATTCAACAACTCACAGCAATTCACACAGGTATTTTCTGCAGGATTCCCAAACACTTCTTCACTGAAAAGCAAGTCACACACTTACTTCCGTTTGCACACGCACTCCGGTCACACTCAGCTCGTTCACACTCGCTAAGGAAGAAGATTTTTTTTTTCCCTTTTAGCAACAATCCAACCTACAGCTCAATGCACTTGCAAAGGACTGGATGCCCCAACCAGCTGCCCCTTATAAACCCTTAATTATGACCCTTCACCCTTAATTAACCCCTTGTGAGTATAGCTACACCTCAGGATTGAAGTGCAATGTAGTTAACGCTTAAATACACAGGTAGTAAAATAAGAGACTGTAAAACTGTAGAGAGAAAATTAGTTTTATTGGGCTTTTTAAAACAGGTATAAAAGCACTCAGCAGTAGAGATGAGCGTTGTTCTACTCGAACTGTTCGCCAATCTCAAATTCGAGTTGTTTTGGGCGGTGTTCGAGCCGTTCGGCGAACACGAACAATTTGAGAAAAATTCGGCTGTTCGAGGTTATGTTCGATAACTGTTCGTGCACCAAAATCATAACTGGATTTTTTCTCAGTAATGATGAAAGTTAATGTTAATACGCAGTTTGAGTGTACAGCGGGGAGGGGGGAGGGGCAGGGGATGGATCTCTGCAGGAACAATGAAGATCTCCATTTTTTTTTCTCTTTCCCGCATTTACAGTGGGGAAGTGCAATCTGTCAGCCTATCAGCAGCGCACACACGGAGCGAAGTGCTTTTTTTCACACAAGCAAGGGCATGTGTCATTGGCAGTGTATGTCACATGTCCTTGCCCTATAAGACCAAGCCATTTTCCCCGTCGCCACCATTTTCTCACTGCTGCAGCTGCGTGTTAGACGGCACCGCTGTTGCTGTGTGCGCTATACCTTGTTAATTTCAAGCCAATTTTCGCACAAATCTACAGATAGCTTGGGAGTAGGGAATAGTTGTGATTGCAGTCCTTTTAAGGACTAGGTTACAGCATTTCCTACGACTTTTATCAGGCAGGTCTGTGCTCTTAAATAGATAGGTTGTGGGAGTAAAGACTAATTGTAATTGGAGTCCTTTTCAGGACTAGGTTATATCAGTTCCTATCAGTTTTTGCCAGGCAGGTCTGTGCCAGTGCTGTGCAAGTTTTTTTCACAGCATTTGGCTGAATCTAGCAAAGCTAATCCTTTTTGGCCTATTGCAGAGTGTGTTAGTCAGTGGAGTAGCCTATCTGTGTTGCAAGATATACCACCTGTGTATAGAATACCAATTTTTTTACTGCACCTAGTGAAGTAAAATCTTTTGGGCATAGCATCATTCTATTAGTCCATCTATACTGACCTCCATCAGGTTGCAAATTGAATATAATTTTTTTCTGCATCTAGCTCTGAAAAAATATTGGGCTTCTAGCTGTGTGTGGGTCTTGTTCTATTAATCCATCTATACTGACCTCCATCAGGTTGCAAACTGAATATAATTTTTTTCTGCATCTAGCTCTGAAAAAATATTTGGCCTTCTAGCAGTGTGTGGGACTTGTTCTATTAGTCCACCTATACTGACCTCCATCAGGTTGCAAACTGAATATATTTTTTTCTGCATCTACCTCTGAAAAAATATTGGGCTTCTAGCTGTGTGTGGGACTTGTTGTATTAGTCCATCTATACTGACCTCCATCAGGTTGCAAACTGAATATAATTTTTTTCTGCATCTAGCTCTGAAAAAATATTGGGCTTCTAGCTGTGTGTGGGTCTTGTTCTATTAATCCATCTATACTGACCTCCATCAGGTTGCAAACTGAATATAATTTTTTTCTGCATCTAGCTCTGAAAAAATATTGGGCTTCTAGCTGTGTGTGGGTCTTGTTCTATTAATCCATCTATACTGACCTCCATCAGGTTGCAAATTGAATATAATTTTTTTCTGCATCTAGCTCTGAAAAAATATTGGGCTTCTAGCTGTGTGTGGGTCTTGTTCTATTAATCCATCTATACTGACCTCCATCAGGTTGCAAACTGAATATAATTTTTTTCTGCATCTAGCTCTGAAAAAATATTGGGCTTCTAGCTGTGTGTGGGTCTTGTTCTATTAATCCATCTATACTGACCTCCATCAGGTTGCAAACTGAATATAATTTTTTTCTGCATCTAGCTCTGAAAAAATATTTGGCCTTCTAGCAGTGTGTGGGACTTGTTCTATTAGTCCACCTATACTGACCTCCATCAGGTTGCAAACTGAATATATTTTTTTCTGCATCTACCTCTGAAAAAATATTGGGCTTCTAGCTGTGTGTGGGACTTGTTGTATTAGTCCATCTATACTGACCTCCATCAGGTTGCAAACTGAATATAATTTTTTTCTGCATCTAGCTCTGAAAAAATATTGGGCTTCTAGCTGTGTGTGGGTCTTGTTCTATTAATCCATCTATACTGACCTCCATCAGGTTGCAAACTGAATATAATTTTTTTCTGCATCTAGCTCTGAAAAAATATTGGGCTTCTAGCTGTGTGTGGGTCTTGTTCTATTAATCCATCTATACTGACCTCCATCAGGTTGCAAACTGAATATAATTTTTTTCTGCATCTAGCTCTGAAAAAATATTGCGCTTCTAGCTGTGTGTGGGTCTTGTTCTATTAATCCATCTATACTGACCTCCATCAGGTTGCAAACTGAATATATTTTTTTTCTGCATCTAGCTCTGAAAAAATATTGGGCCTACTAGCAGTGTGTGGGACTTGTTCTATTAGTCCACCTATACTGACCTCCATCAGGTTGCAAACTGAATATATTTTTTTCTGCATCTACCTCTGAAAAAATATTGGGCTTCTAGCTGTGTGTGGGACTTGTTGTATTAGTCCATCTATACTGACCTCCATCAGGTTGCAAACTGAATATAATTTTTTTCTGCATCTAGCTCTGAAAAAATATTGGGCTTCTAGCTGTGTGTGGGTCTTGTTCTATTAATCCATCTATACTGACCTCCATCAGGTTGCAAACTGAATATAATTTTTTCTCCATCTACCTCTGAAAAAATATTGGGCTTCTAGCTGTGTGTGGGACTTGTTGTATTAGTCCATCTCTACTGACCTCCATCAGGTTGCAAATTGAATATAATTTTTTTCTGCATCTAACCCAGCCAATAGTTTTGGCCTAATACCACAGTTTGGCCACTCAGCTCTGCTCGGTTACCATCCATTGTTTTTTTGTGCAAACAACTCCAGAGTTGTGAATTAGTTAACCACCAAAATGAGTGGAAAAAGGCCTGCTGCTGGTGAAAAGGGGAATAGGCGTGTTGGGAAGGGGAAAAAAGGTTGTGTCCGTGGGGTAGGTGTTAAAGCAACAGTAACATCTGCAGAAGAAAGACCATCTTCCAGCCAAACTAAAATGTCTACTTCTTTTAGCGGACAATGTGATAAGATCCCTTTCTTACGGCCACGCCAATCGCTACAAATTCCAGATGAGGCACAAAAACAGCAGGTGCTTCAACGGATATCAAGTGCTCCTTTAAGTGGGCTCTCCTCCACATCAACTTCAACATCACAAATACTCCAGTCCTCAAAGGTGTCACCCAAATCGCACTTGCTTCCTCACAGCTCCCAAATCTCCAGCTGCCCGTCTGAGTATGAGGTAGAACAGATGGTTGAGTCTGCAGAGCTGTTTACTCATACTATAGCCTGGGAATCAGAGGTCGACTCCAGCGCTTCTGTGAATCCAGACGAGGAAATGATCTGCACTGATGCCCAGAATCTTTATGAGTCGGATCCAGGACCAGACGCAGAAGGTTCTGACCATAATGTAGACCCTCATTCCCAAACTGTAACTCCTGTTGGTGGAGACAATGAGGAAGACGATGATAAGACTCAAATACCTGATTGGAGCGACAACTTTAGTTTTTTGTCAGGGCAGGAACAGGTTGGCTCTGAGGACGACGGGTGTGATAACACACAGGGTGATGATGATGAGGTTGGAGATCCCACTTACTGTCAACCCACAGTCAGCCAAGAGATGAGGTCAGCAGAGGAGGTGGAGGAAGATGCTAGTGACGACGAGGTCAGGTTGCGCCTTCCTGGACAGAGACGTAGTACTGGAAGCACGTCAACAACTGCATCCTCAAACACAACTCTGCCTCTCACCACAAGTCGTGGTGGCTCTTCAGGTCGCATGGATGCTAAGCCTTGCATAGCCTGGGCATTTTTTCAGATCGATAAAGATGACCCAACTCGTGTTATCTGTAACATTTGTCAGCAAAAGCTAAGTAGAGGCCAAAAAATACAGAGTTTGAGTACTTCATGCATGAACCGGCATATGGACATGAAGCATAAGTTGCAGTGGGAAACTCAGTGTGCTAAAATGCGACCTAGCCGGCCGGGCCAACCACCGTCTGCCATATCTTGTGCATCCGCGGCCTCTTCATCCTCTGTGACTGGTGGGACAGCAGTCACACCTGTTTTGGGGCGCAGACCTGCCACCTCTTTACCCGCAACAGCCAGCGTGATTGGCAGGTCATCATTTTCTTTGGAGGTGGGAACACCAGCTGGTGTTGAGCGCCGTCCGACATCGATAGCACCACCTTTGGATCAAGGCAACCTAACATGTCCGCCTGCATCTTCCTCACAGACCGGCAGTTTGCCGGGGACACCCTTATCAACCCCGTCTAAGCACAATAGCCAGCCCTCGGTCCCTCAGATGTGGACAAGTAAAAGACCATTTCCTCCTAGCCATGAGAAAGCTAAGAGGTTGAATTTCACCATCTGCAAGCTCTTGGCTACAGAAATGCTGCCTTTCCGCCTGGTGGACACAGAGGATTTTCGAGACCTTATGTCCGTCGCAGTGCCCCAGTACCAGATGCCCAGTCGGCACTACTTCTCAAAGAAAGGTGTGCCTGCGCTCCACCAGCATGTCGCACACAACATCACCGCTTCTTTGAGAAACTCTGTATGTGACAGGGTGCATTTCACCACAGACACTTGGACGAGTAGGCATGGACAGGGGCGTTACATGTAGCTGACTGGGCACTGGGTAACTATGGTGACAGCAGGACAAGGGGCTGCTGTCCAAGTCTTGCCGTCCCCACGAGTTGTGCGTCAATCCTCTTTATGTCAAAGTTCCTCCACTGCTTCTGCCTCCTCAACCTCCTCTCGGTCTTCCACCTGCACCCAAAGCCTGTCTGGTCATGCCACAAGCTTTCTAACTGCGCAGAAGGGATCCTGCACACCTCCTTACTATGCTGGCAGTAGGGCTCAACGTCATCAGGCGGTTTTTACATTGAAATGTCTGGGAAATGTGAGTCACACAGCTGAGGAGTTGTGGTCAGCTCTGGAGAACCAATTTCATGAATGGTTGTCTCCACTGGACCTGAAACCAGGGAAGGCCGTGTGCGACAATGCTGCAAACCTGGGTGCGGCCCTTCGCCGGGGCAATGTCACACACGTGCCTTGTATGGCTCACGTGTTGAACCTGGTTGTCCAGCAATTTTTAGCCCACTATCCCAGACTAGATGGCCTTCTGCAGAGGGCACGGTCGCTGTGTGCTCACTTCCGCCGTTCGCATCCCGCAGCTCAGCGACTTACATCTCTACAGAAGTCGTTGGGCCTGCCACTTCACCGGCTAAAATGCGATGTGCCTACCCGGTGGAATTCAACTCTGCACATGTTGCAGCGACTGTGGCAGCACCGACAAGCCCTGGTGCAATACGTTCTGACGTATAGCCTGGGCCAACGAGGTTCAGAGGTGGGGCAAATCACGCTGGAGGAGTGGTCTCAGATCAGGGACCTATGCACCCTTCTGCACAGTTTTGAAATGGCGACGAAGATGTTTAGTGCTGACGATGCCATTATCAGCATGACTATTCCGGTGATTTACATGCTGGAGCACATGTTAAACAGAATTCGGAGTCAGGTGGTGGCACAAGAGGAGGTGGAGGAAGTAGAGGAGGAGGAGTTGTATGCGGAAGGGCTAACATCTGCAAGGTCCAGACGGTCGGCAGCACCAAGGCGGCAGGCATGTGAGGGTGGGGGAGATGGTTTTACCAGGGCGCATGGTAGCAGCCAAACTAGTGAGGAAGGTGCAGGAGCCCAGGAAGAAGTGGAGGACGAACTGATGGAAGACTCATCAGATGAGGGAGACCTTGATCACATTTCTGTTGTGCGAGGTTGGGGGGAGAGGACAGAGGATGGAAGCATGATTGTTACCTCGCCACCAACACAACAGGGACTTGGTGCTCCTGGATGCGCAACACACATGAGTGCCTTCTTGCTGCACTACCTGCAACATGACCCTCGAATTGTGAGAATTAGAAATAATCCTGACTACTGGGTTGCCACACTGTTAGATCCCCGGTACAAAAGTAAATTTGCAGAAATTATTCCTGCCATAGAAAGGGATGCACGCATGCAGGAGTATCAGCAGAGACTGTTGCAGAATCTTACATGTGCTTTTCCACAAAATACCAGTGGTGCACGTAGTGAATCTCACAGTTCCAACTTGCCAACCGTGGGACCGTCAAGTGTTCAGCACTCAAACCGTAACAGAACCACAGTATCTGCTGGTAACATCAATTTTGCGGAATCATTTCACCACTTTTTTAGCCCATCCCTTGCAAGGCCACAGGAGACAAGAAGTCTGACACATAGTCAACGCCTAGAGACGATGGTACAGGAGTATCTCCAAGTAAACATTGAAGCCACGACTGTGTCACTGGACCCTTGCTCTTTTTGGGCTTCCAATCTGGATAAATGGTCGGAGCTAGCCACTTACGCCTTGGAGATCTTGTCATGCCCCGCAGCCAGCGTTCTGTCTGAACGTGTGTTCAGCGCTGCTGGTGGTGTGCTGACAGATAAGCGCACGCGGCTCTCCACTGATAATGTAGACAGACTCACGTTCATAAAGATGAACAAATCATGGATCCGAAACGACTTTTCTACCCCTGTGTCATCCTGGGGAGAGTAAAAGCTTGATGATTGGTTAAAATCACCCTACCAACCGTTTTAAGCTTTCAAATTACTAATCATGTTTATCTGTATCTTGACTGGAAAATAATTTGGGCTTTGTAGCAGTGTGCAGCACTGATCCTATTAGGCCATCTATACTAAAGCTTCACCAGATTTAAAATTAAAAATAATTTTTAGCTGCATCTAGCCCGGAAAATAATTTTGGGGCTCCGAGATGCGCAAGACACATAAGTGCCTTCTTGCTGCACTACCTGCAGCATGACCCTCATATTGTCAGAATTCGAAGTAATCATGACTACTGGGTTGCCACACTCTTAGATCCCCCAAACTTTTCGATCAACCTTTTCATTTTAATAAAGACCAAAAAAATGGTCATTTTTGAAATTATAAGCATTAGCAGGTTGTTAGAAACTGAAATCAAACAGTTTTCAACTCAAAACTTTATTCTAGGTGATGTTACATTTTCACATAGGACCCCTTGTTCGAAAGGAGCTTCTGAACTCTCTCGTCCATTGAATTTGTCAGGTTTTGGATGGTTTCTGCTTCAATTGTTTTGCATGAGGACAGAATACCCTCCCAGAGCTGTTGCTTAGATGTGAACTGCCTCCCGCCATCATAGACACTCCTTTTAATGATGCTCCAAAGGTTCTGAATGGGGTAGAGGTCAGGGGAGCATGGGGGTCACACCATAAGTTTGTCCCCTTTTATGCCCATATCAGCCAGAGATGCAGATGTTTTATGTGCAGCATGAGATGGTGCATTATCATGCAGAAAAATGATCTTGCTGTGAAATACACGGTTCTTCTTCTTGAACCATGGCAGGAAGTGCTGTTTGAGAAAATCCACATACATTATGGAGTTCATCTTTAGCGCCTTCAGGGATCCTAAAGGGGCCGACAATCTCTCTCCCCATGATTCCAGCCCAAAACATTACTCCACCTCCTCCTTGTTGGCGCTGTAGCCGTGTTTGCATGGGGTGTCCATCAACCAGCCATCCTCCACTCCATCCATCTGGACCATCGAGCGCTGCACGGCACTCATCCGTGAACAAAACTGTTTTGAAATCAGTCTTCATGTAATGTTTGGCCCACTGGAGCCGTTTCTGCTTGTGTGAAGTGGATAGAGGAGGTCGACAGGATGGCGTATGCACAGCTGCAAACCTCTGAAGGACCCTGCATCTTGTTGTTCGGGGGACGTTGGAGGCACAAGCAGCTTCAAAAACTTGTCTGCTGCTATGACAAGGCTTTTTTGCCGCTGCTCTTTCAACCTGACGTAATTGCCTGTAGGAAAGAGTCCTCAATTTGCCCTTATCAGCACGCACACGTGTGTACTGTGAATCAGCTACATACTTCTTGATTGCCAAGACACTTCATCCTGATCATCGCACAATGTTGATTGTAGTCATGCCTTGACCTAAACACTCCACAATTTGTTGCTTCTCAGCAGCCGACACATCCTTTTTCTTTCCCATTTTGGCAGAAAATGTAGGCTGCTTAATAATGTGAGAGAGCCTTCTTAAGTAGTCTTGCCTTTCATTGGACACACCTGCCAAACTAATTAGCACAGGTGTCTGCAATTGCTTACAGTGATATAAAGAGCCCTGACACACATCACCATCAATGAGTTTAACTGACAAACAAACAAATTCTTCCCTTATCACTCCTAAACACTTTTTGCATAATAATTTGGAACGCAGTGTACATGTGCTTTTCCACAAAACACCAGCGGTTCACGTAGTGAATCTTACAGTTCTAACTTGCCAACCGTGGTCTGTATGGAGTTGCTCAATAAAGGGCCCAAAATTAAGATAACATAGATGGGAGAGGTCTCTATGAATAGGAATTCCTAAGTATTTGATACCCTGTGAGGGACAGGCAAAGGGAAAGTTGGACTGGATGGAATCCTATATGGATTTGGGGAGGGAGACATCGAGGGCCTCAGACTTCGCTGCGTTGATTTTAAAATTTGACCATGTAACAAAGTGATCTATTTCAGCCATAACAACAGGGATGGATATATGTGATTGAGTGATATATACTAGGACATCATCAGCAAATAGAGAGCACTTGTACTCGGTGCCTCCCACCTCAATCCACCTAATATTGGGGTTATGGCGAATTGATGAGAGCAGGTGCTCCGTCACTAGGATGTATAAGAGAGGGGACAGAGGACATCCCTGCCTTGTCCCATTGGTGATTGTGAAAGGTGATGAAAATGCTCTGACGCACCCCCTGGGCCTTGGGACACCCGGAGCCGGACCCTTTTTGGTGGATGCTGGTGGTTGTAGTCTTCGTGGCGGCGGTCAAACCAGTGGCGGAACTATTTATGTGGTTTTGATGTTTAAATGTCCGACTACGCCACCCGTGGATTCCGGTCAGAGTGAACCGCTGCTACAGGGCAGACCGCTGAGGCTGGTGTTGTGGGTGTTGTGGGTGCAGCAGAGCGTAGCATAACTCCCCACGGGAGGAGTATAGCCTCAGGGCAGTGTATGCGGAGGATGGGGGTGACGGTGCAGGGCAGCAGCAGTAACGACACGGAGTCAGTGATGCAGTCCAGGGCCTTTACTCACAGTTCTTATTATCCAGACCACGTCTGCAGGTAACGGCTGCCCACGTCGTACTGTGCTCACCAGGTGAGGGGCTCAGACAACTACCAGATAACTTTGGAGCACTTCACAGGACCCCCTTTGTGTGTCCTTTGTCTGGCCTTTCTTACCAACACTTCTGTCCGGCTGCCTCGGGCCTCCTCTTGGTAAACTTGGCGCCAGTTTCCCTGACCCTATGTGGTGCCTTCCTAGCGGGTGTAGCGAGGGGCTGCGCCACATAAAATGTCAGAGCCTCCGGTTTCTAGCTGAGGGTCGTTTCCTGCCTCCACTAGTTCGGGGACCGGTCTCCCCCTTTGGCCTGACCCCTCCACGCAGGTGGTTTCGGGCGTGCGGTGGCGACTCGCCCGTCCGCACCCCTGGGATCCCTTCATTCCTCGTTCCTGGAGCCTTCTCCGCTCCTCTTCCTTCCTTCTCCCTCTTCCAGGCCTGGGCCTCTGTTACTAGGCCCGCCTCCGGAGCAGAGCTCATGCAGAGCCCCTGCTCCCTGCCACTTCTGCTCAGACTTCTCTGCACTGAACTAAGATGGTGCCAACCTTTTATACTCCCTTCTCAATGCACCCAGGAACTGCTTCCTCCCTGCTCCTGCACTACAGGGTTCCCCTTCCTCAGTGTTCCCTCCCCCCACTCCAGCCAGGGACAGGGACTATCGTGCCCATCTCAGGGGCATATTGGTCGCCCTGCCCCACGGCAATGTGGTGTAATGCATGCAGGTGTCGGGTCCTGATCCACACTCCATCCTTACCTGAGAGTGAGATATCACACCTCTGGGTGAGGTGCAATACGTCTGTAGCAACCGAGCCCTCAGGGTGCTGCAGTTCCATTTATCTTCAGCCTAGGTGACGTATTGCGATACAGGGCCGTGATTTTGGCTATAAAAGGGTCCCCTAGACCCCTACCCCAAGCTTTTTAAGAGAATCATATATGGCGTGCCAGGAGACTCTATGGAATGCTTTCTCAGCATCCAACGAGAGTATCTAATTACAAATTTTTAACTGCATCTAGCCCAGGAAATACTTTGTGCCTAGTAGCAGTGTCTGCTAGTCAGCGGATTATCCCGGCTGTTAAGCAAGCTACACCACCTGTAGTTTAGACACTTAATTTTTTCAAAGGAAATGATTCGGAACCATGGGATACTTAGTGAAGAGCATCAGGAGGCACCCCAAGGCATAGGGGCTGGGACTGGCATTAGGATGCCTTGCGGTGGACAGCCGAGCTCGATCCTTATAAAAGCTTTTTAACTGCAGCAGCTTTAGTGGACGCTACTGGAGCTGGAATTACGCGGCTGCTGGCATGAGACTTGCCCTCCAATAGATCCTTGTAAATGGATTTAAAGTGTATTCATTCAAATTAGAGAGACAATTTAAATTAAAAAGCTTAGAGCTGCCTCCACCACAGGGGGGCTCGCTCGACCCACCAGCGGACAGGCACCAGTATTGGGAGAGGGGGGCTGGCCGTCAGGGTTCACCGCGGCTCTGGCACAAACCCGGCGACACGGAGGTGGCACGGGCAGGAGCGGACTGGCCGTGTCGGCTTCTCACTTTTTGGATTTTAGAAGGGCATGACATGCCTATATCTGTGTCTCCCCCTCCTTTTACTCCTCCACCTCTTTTATTTTCGCATGACTATATGTACTTGTCACTTTTCCATGTGTTAGTTATGTCTTCTGAGCAGTTTGTCAGCTTTTGGACACCTTTGAAGGTGTTTTCTATGTGTTTCTATGTGTTTTTGTTTGCCTGCCATTGTTTTTAACGGTGTTCGAAGGTGTTCGACGAACAGTTCGGCGAACACACGAGTGTTCGACGAACCGAACCGAACTCGAACACTACGGGGGTGGCTCAACTCTACTCAGCAGTTCACAATTCAACAACTCACAGCAATTCACACAGGTATTTTCTGCAGGATTCCCAAATACCTCTTCACTGAAAAACAAGTCACACACTTACTTCTGTTTGCACTTACGCTCCGGTCACACTCACCTCGTTCACACTCGCTAAGGAAAAAGATTTAAAGAGGGGTTTTTTTGCCTTTTTTTTTCTTTTTTTTTTCCCTTTTAGCAGCAATCCAACCTACAACTCAATGCACTTCCAAAGGTAGGTGATCAAATACTATTTCATGCAATAAAATGCAAGTTATGTAGCACCGGTGTCCCTGTGCGCTTCCCCCCTCCCCCGGCAGGGACACCAACTTACCGCAGCAGCTCCCGTCCCACACTCCCTCCTCCTTTCTCATTGGCTGCTGCCCGTGTTACGAGCACAGATCCAAGGACATTGTGCTTAGATCGCATTTTGTTCTTAAAGGGGTCACGCCTGCGTCATTCTAAAATGTCCTCAGCCAATGGCTGGGAAAAACACTTACTATTTAAGGCACCTCCACTTGCATGGAGATGCCTGTGCAACGTTGTTAGTCTGTTTCTTAACACGCTTGCTAGTTCTCAGGTTTCCACTGCTTGTATCTCAGTATACCTGTCCTGTATAGCCATGCCTGCTGTGCCTGCCTGTGTTACAGTTATATCTTCCAGATCATCTGCCTGTCTGTATAACAGCCGTTCCCACCAGCACTTTGCCTGCCTGTATACCAGCCGTGCCCACCAACACCTGCCTGCCTATATACCAGCCATTCCCGCCAGCACCTACCTGCCTGTATACTAGTTGTAACCGCCAGCACTCGCCTGCCTGTGTGTCAGTCATGTCAGTCACTATACCTGCCGTGTCTGCCTGTACTTGCCAAATCTACCCATTCCTGGCCGTTCCAGCCTACTGTCCCTTGGGGGTCAGCTGCTATGCATCCAAAGTCAGCCCTGGTGTAGCACCTGGTTCCGCCCCCCTCGGCTCACCTCGGATCACGGTATCATCAGCTGCCATGAATCCGAGGTCAGACTTGGTGTGGCACCTAGTTATGCCCCTCCAGGCTCTCCTCAGGTCATGGCATAGTGGTTCCACTGTCCAGTCTATTACAATTTAATTATTTAAAAAATCAAACAATGTGATTTTCTGGTTTATATTTTTAGATTCTGTCTCTCACAGTTGAAGTGTACCTACAATAAAAATTACTTCGTAGGTGGGAAAACTAGCAAAATTGGCAGTGTATCAAATACTTTTTTCCCCCACTGTATATCATGTGTAGGAATTAGAGGTGTACAGTTAGGTCCATATATATTAGGACAGAGACAACAGAGACAACATTTTTCTAATTTTGGTTCTAGACATTACCACAATGAATTTTAAACAAAACCATTCAGATGCAGTTGAAGTTCAGACTTTCAGCTTTCATTTGAGGGTATCCACATTAAAATTGGATGAAGGGTTTAGGAGTTTCAGCTCCTTAACATGTGCCACCCTGTTTTTAAAGGGACCAAAAGTAATTGGACAGATTAAATAATTGTAAATAAAATGTTCATTTCTAGTACTTGGTTGAAAACCCTTTGTTGGCAATGACTGCCTGAAGTCTTGAACTCATGGACATCACCAGACGCTGTGTTTCCTCCTTTTTGATGCTCTGCCAGGCCTTCACTGCAGTGGTTTTCAGTTGCTGTTTGTTTGTGGGCCTTTCTGTCTGAAGTTTAGTGACGCGCCCCTGGGCCTACTTGGTGTAGCGTTGCACACGCGGGGACTACCCGGAGCCGGGCCTGTTGGGGGTAGTAGTCTCGTGGCGGTGACCCGGTCCGTGCCCAGGGAGTCAAACTGTGTGGCTGAGTATTAGCAGTAGATGTTGGACGACTACGCCACCCGTTGAATGCAGCTATGGAGCTGCCGCTGCAGGGCAGACCGCTGAGGCCGGTGGAAGGATTGTGCAGCGTGGATGGTATAACCCCCAACGGGAGGGGTATGGCCTCAGGGCAGCCGACGTGGATGATGGGGGTAGCAGGAACCACTCAGAGACGATGCGGTGTAGTTCAGGGTCTTTACTGGTGATAAAGATAGACCCTCCCGGAGTACTGGCTAGCGATCGGGGCCTGGTCAGTCTTTGAGCAGATGGGATTTCCCCTGGCCAGGCGGAGTTGTAGGCCTCCCCAACTAATTGTACTCTTCTGGCTACCTTGCTAGAGGCGGGTAAAAGTAGCCCACGTCCCTGAGTGTACCGTGTGGTGCTCACCCGTATGGCCGGTGACTCGGGGCCTTCTAGTGGCTTCCGCTCCACGACGGCGGTGCTGGTCCCACGCGTGTGACCGTGCCTTCGGGTTTCTTGGCCAGAGGACCTGAAATCCCCTGCCGGTCGGTTTCTGCTGCTGGGTAAGGATTAGTCCCCACAGCCTCGGACTCCGGGTCCGGTGGTAACTCTTCAATCAGGGCAAGCTCTACAGCTGCCAGCCCCTGATTCTTTTTAGCACGACTTCCCCAGAGCTCCTGATCTCTCTTTCCTATAGCTGCTTCTCCTCTTCTTAACTAACTAACCCTGCCTCAGCCCCAGTTTTATATAGGGGAAGTTCTTCCCCTCCCAGGACTGGGCAGGAGGTGTGGCATGCATAGGATTCCTGACCAGGAGACCTCCCACCTGCTCACAGACGTAATATTGCTATTACTGTGGAAACCAGACCCCTGGGGTGCCACATTCCCCCCTAGTGAAATTTAGTACTCCGGGACTAAACATACTTTTGTAACATAACAAATTACAAACAGAAACAACGCAATAAAGAAAAACATTAGGATGGTCACGGCGTGTCCGCAACCGGGTGTAACTTTTGAGGAAAACAAAGGTGTCCATTTCACCAAACAGGGAGACGTAACCAGGTAGGGGTCTGTCCTGCCCCGAGTCCTTATCAGTCTTTTAGTCCGTCCTGGGTTACGCTCCAACTATATGCACAAAGGATTCCCGGTAAATCCACCAAAGACTCCTACAAATAACTAGAAACACATAATTATACACAAGCAACAATAAACAGGTAAACATTAATAAAATAGCTTGAACATTTAGATCCTCCACCGTATGGGCAACTGGCCTCTAGTGACCCTAGTGGACCTACGGAGCTGGCTGACTGGTCCTGAGCTACAGGGTATAGGAGCTGTCAAGGGTAAACTGGGCAGCCGTCTACGGACTCTTTGGCTCACTAGGGGTATGGCAGGCTCACTATAAGCAGAGGGTTGATTCTCCTGGTCTGCTTGTGTGGGGTCTTCTGCCTCCTGGACCGGCTGTTCTTCCAGCTCTACCTGTGTCTCCGTAGGCACTTGGGATGCTGGTTGGAGGAACGTGAGGACGGGTACCACAACAGCACCATTGACTTGAGTCCAAGACCGAGGGAAGTCTCCGAGCACAGTACTAACCATATCTTCCCTTTCCTCTACGGGTCGAGGGTCTTCTTGTTCCTCTTCAGGGTTCCGTAGCTGTTCGGGACACTTCTTCAGGTGATCCCAGGATACAATGGCTGTGGTTTCCCCTCCGTCTTTACTGATTGTACAGATCTTTGGGTTGTCGTGGCTGGAGGGCAGTACGGTGTACGGGTCCTTCTCCCACTGGTCGTCCAACTTGTGGAGCCGTCTTTTCCTCTTCAAGACCTGCTCTCCGGGCACCAGGGGAACAGCGGGAGCATACTGGTTGTAAGTTTTCTCTTGTCTTTCCCTAGCTTGACAGAGACTTCGCTCCACGCTCTCCTGTACTTTCCGGTACTGCTGCTGCCTCTCTGTGTCCCAGTCTGCTTCTGGTGAAGTGTCCTCGGGTGTCAGGACTCCCATCTCCAGATCAACAGGAAGCTTACCAGGTCTTGCCCTCATTAGGTAAGCCGGGGTACAGTTGGTGGAACCTACAGGGATGTGGTTGTATAGGTCCACCAGGTCGGGCAGCTTTTCAGGCCACAGACTACGTTCTTTCAGGGGCAATGTTTTCAGAAGATCTATCACCACCTGGTTCATTTTCTCACAAAGTCCATTAGTTTGCGGGTGATAGGGTGTTGTTCTTATCTTCCGGCAGCCATACAGGGTGCAGAACTCCTGGAAGACTTCCGCTTCAAAGGCAGGCCCCTGGTCCGTCAGCACCTGCTCCGGGTATCCGTGCGGACGGCAGAAGTGCTGCTGGAAGGCTCTAGCTGCTGTTTGAGCCATTAAGTCCTTGACGGGGACGACAACCAAGAACCGGGAGTAGTGATCCACGATGGTTAACGCGTAGACGTAGCCACTTCTGCTTGGGGTCAGTTTTACATGATCCAAGGCTACCAGTTCCAACGGCTGTCTGGTGATGATGGACTGCAGGGGAGTCTTCTGGCTGGCACGGTCCCTCCTTCTTAGGTTGCATGGGCCACAGTCTCTGCACCACCTCTCGATGGTTCCTCTCATGCCTACCCAATGGAACCGCCCGCGCAGCAGGAACTCCAGCTTCTTCCATCCGAAGTGCCCAGCTCCGTCGTGGTATGCCTCCATCACCATAGCTGCGTCTCTTCTTGGCACCACTACTTGCCAGATTAGTTCATGCGTCCGGGAGTTAACCATTCTGCGGCACAACTTCCCCTTGTAAAGGAACAGTCGACTCTTCTCAGCCCACAGTTGCTTGGCTTCCTCCGGAGCGTCTGGGTCAAGGCGTGCATCTGGCCGAGTCAGCATCTCTTTTACCAGTCGGACGGCAGGGTCACTGTCTTGCGTCTCCGCCCAGTTGTAATGAGGCAATGGGTTGAACGTAGCGGATTGCTTACTCCTTACACGGTGGGAATACTGGATAGTCCCATGACGGTGGAACGCGGGGAGTTCAACTTCTTCCAGTTCCTCTGAATCTTCCCCTACGTCCGGTAGGTTCGGCATCCTGGACAGGGCGTCCGCGTTGGTATTGGAGCGTCCTGCCCGGTATTTGATTGTAAACTCATAGTTGGACAAGCGGGCCATCCATCTCTGCTCTAGGGCACCGAGTCTTGCAGTGTCCAGGTGTGTCAACGGGTTGTTATCCGTGTACACGGTGAACCGGGAAGCAGCGAGGTAGTGCTTAAAGCGTTCGGTGACTGCCCACACCACTGCCAGGAACTCTAGCTTAAATGAGCTGTAATTCTCAGGGTTTCTTTCGGTGGGTCGCAGTTTTCGGCTGGCGTAAGCAATTACCCGTTCCTTCCCCTGCTGGATCTGGGACAGTACGGCTCCTAGCCCGATGTTACTGGCGTCGGTGTAGAGGATAAAGGGCTGGCTATAATCAGGGTACGCCAGGATTTCATCCCCCGTGAGGGCCATCTTCAGCTGGCGGAAGGACTCTTCTTCCAGCTTCTCCCATCTGAAGGGTGGCTTCTGGTTCTTGGCCTTCCTGGACTGGCCTATCAGGAGGTCCTGCATAGGAGCTGCCTTTTTGGTGAAACCGGGAATGAACCTTCGGTAGTAGCCTACCAACCCGAGGAACTGCCTCACTTCCTTTACGCTGGAGGGGCTTGGCCATTCCTTAATTGCGGTGATCTTATCAGGGTCGGGAGCCACTCCGTCAGCACTCACCACGTGTCCCAGGTACTGCACCTTTAGCTTCAGGAGGTGACACTTGGAGGGTTTCACCTTTAGGCCGTAACTTGCCAGAGCTTCGAACACTTCCGCCAGGTGTTTCAGGTGGTCCTCGTAGGTCTTGGAATAGACGATGACATCGTCCAGGTATAACAGGACCGTCTCAAAGTTTCGGTGTCCCAGACAGCATTCCATCAATCGCTGGAAGGTTCCTGGTGCGTTGCAGAGTCCGAACGGCATGCAGGTAAACTCGCTAAGTCCCATCGGGGTGGTGAATGCGGTCTTCTCCCGGTCCGCCTCTGCTACAGGAACCTGCCAGTACCCGCTAGTGAGATCCAAGGTGGAGAAGAAGTTAGCAGATTTTAAAGCAGCCAAAGACTCCTCTATTCTTGGTAAGGGGTACGCATCTTTGTGTGTGATACGGTTAATTTTCCGGTAATCTACACACATTCTCATGGTGTTGTCTTTCTTTTTGACCAAGACTAGTGGAGCTGCCCAGGGGCTACAGCTATCCCTGATTACCCCAGCCTCCTTCATGTCTCTAAGCATCCCCTTGGCGTGTTGGTAGTGTGCAGGGGGTACGGGTCGATACCTCTCTTTTATGGGAGGATGGTCTCCCGTGGGGATGTGGTGTTCTACCCCCTTGACTCGCCCGAAGTCTAACGGGTGTTTACTAAACACTCTCTCGTACTCTCGAACCACCCGGTAGACTCCCTGTTTCTGGTGGGAGGGAGTGGAGTCAGTACCCAAATGTAGTTGATGACACCAATCCTCCATTATTTTCGTAGAGCCGTTACCTTCCTCCGGGTGAGATGGAGGCAAGGGTTCCACAGACTGTATAGAATTTTGGTTGATAGTATATAATTTGGCTAGCGTAGCATACCGGGGCAGGTATACTTCCCTTTTCCCGATATTTATTATACGAACGGGCACCCTCCCATGGCGTACATCAACTACCCCCCGTGCTGTCAAAATGGTGGGCCTACTGTCTGAGTAGACTGGTTCTACCATGGCCTGGTAATCTCTACCTCTCAGACCAATAGCTGCCCGGCACCAAATCATCATTTCACTTTTTGGGGGCATGGCAATAGGGAAAGGGTCACACATTCTTACGCTACCAATCTCACCACCGGAGAGTTCCACCTGTTGCCGTCGCATCAGTGCCCGGATCTCTTTCTGGAGCACTCGCTGCTGGCCGGAGCTGGCGTTCTTGGCAACCTGCTGTAAAATGAAAATCACCTCTGCAAGACAATTTTCAATCACATTAGTTCCTAGAGTTATCTTTGGGTGACTCTCGCGCTTGTCAATGTCTACAATGATCAGTCCCTGTGCTGCCAGTTCGACTCTACCGATTTTAATGGTCATTTCTTTAAATCCGATCTGTGGCACGGGCTGACCATTACTGGCGATGATACTCAAGTCGTCGTCTGGATAGCGGGTTATATCCGAGTCATTCCAGTACTGCTTGAAGAGCACGTACGGGATGGTGGTGACCTGTGACCCGGTGTCCAGTAGGGCACTCATAGGGATGCCATCCAGTACCACAGGCAAGACTGGACGTCCTCCCACATATTTGTCGCGCCAGTTCGATGGGCCTGGTGATCTTTTTCCTGGGGGTTGGCCCTCTACCCCAGGTTGTGCCAGTTTAAAGGACAGTACCTTGCCATATGTCCGGGTTGATTGCAGCGGCGGCAGATGGGTTGTCCGTCCTCGTTGTATCGGTCGCTGGGTCTTCCTCTGGCCGGTGGGGTCCTCCTTGGTCGACGCCACGGGATGTCCTCCGGTCCGGATGCCAGCTGGATCTTCCCTGGAGCAGAAACCTGTAAAGACTGCACAGTTCGGGTTAGCGCAGCAACGCTTTTAGCTAGCTCTTGGACCTGATGGTGCAGGTCTGGAGCCGGGCCATTGTTCAAAGCCTGCGCGTCAGCTCCCACAGGCCCTGTCGACAAGGGCGCCGCCTCCTGGTGGTAAGCGGTAGTAGGGCGCCTGTGGGTCACCACGCCACCCGGTGTCGGTTCTCGGAGCACCCGGATGGCTCTGTCCTTGAACTGTGCAAAGTCCGGATGAGGATCCTGTAAGGCTATGGCCCGCAACTGGGTTCGTTGGACATTGCAATATAGTCCCTCTATAAATTGCTCGGTCAACAGCCTGTCCTCGTTTCCCACGCTGTCAGGGTCGGTCTGCTTAATGGCTCTCAGGGCCTCTTGTAGGTTTAGTGCATAGTCCCTTATACTCTCATGTGCTCGCTGCTTGCACCCATAGAATCTAAGCTTAATCTCGGCTGAGGTGCGGGTATCAAAGGTGTCCCTCAGCCGGGTTAGTATCCCTGCGACAGTCCTCCCCCCAGGTGGCCAGGACTTTACCTCCCTTTGGGCTGCCCCGGTTAGTTGGGCCACCAGGATGCTCACTTTTTGCTCTTCTGTGAGGGGGTACACCTGGAAGAGGCTATCCAGCTTTTCTTTAAAGTCATTCAGGGTATGTGACTCCCCTGAGTACTGGGGTAGCCAGGCTGCTCCCGGGATATAGGGCATGGTGAAACGCATGACTGTAGCAGCGGTGGCGCTGGCGGGGGTTGAGGCAGTGAAGCTCTCCTCCGTATCCGACATCTTTCTCCCCCCCTAGTGGACCGGGGCCTACCTTGCGATGATCCTCTTCCGTAGGCCGCGGCTCCGCAGTGGATCGTCAGGGTTGAGGACCTTCCGTCGCGCTCCTGTGACGTCGGCGTCTGCTGGGCTCCTTCCAGGACCTTACGCAACGTCCGGACGTGAGGCGGGGCTTCAGTTCTCGCGCGCTTTCGGAGTCCACGCCCCTCTTCTTCCCCCGCGGCGTCTTCAAGATGGCGTCCAACGGCGGGAAAACTCCACGGATGGCGGGAAGAAGGCAGAAGATGGCGCCGGATGGCGGGAAAACTTCGCGGATGGCGCGAAGAAGGTAGAAGATGGCGCCGGATGGCGGGAGGAAGGTAGAAGATGGTGCCGGATGGCGGGAATCTTCACCACTGGTAAGTTTGAACAGTCTTTTTCAGGCACGCAGTACCCGGTGGTTGCGGGCACGAAATCCTGCCGACTAAGCCAAAAGTTGACGCGCCCCTGGGCCTACTTGGTGTAGCGTTGCGCACGCGGGGACTACCCGGAGCCGGGCCTGTTGGGGGTAGTAGTCTCGTGGCGGTGACCCGGTCCGTGCCCAGGGAGTCAAACTGTGTGGCTGAGTATTAGCAGTAGATGTTGGACGACTACGCCACCCGTTGAATGCAGCTATGGAGCTGCCGCTGCAGGGCAGACCGCTGAGGCCGGTGGAAGGATTGTGCAGCGTGGATGGTATAACCCCCAACGGGAGGGGTATGGCCTCAGGGCAGCCGACGTGGATGATGGGGGTAGCAGGAACCACTCAGAGACGATGCGGTGTAGTTCAGGGTCTTTACTGGTGATAAAGATAGACCCTCCCGGAGTACTGGCTAGCGATCGGGGCCTGGTCAGTCTTTGAGCAGATGGGATTTCCCCTGGCCAGGCGGAGTTGTAGGCCTCCCCAACTAATTGTACTCTTCTGGCTACCTTGCTAGAGGCGGGTAAAAGTAGCCCACGTCCCTGAGTGTACCGTGTGGTGCTCACCCGTATGGCCGGTGACTCGGGGCCTTCTAGTGGCTTCCGCTCCACGACGGCGGTGCTGGTCCCACGCGTGTGACCGTGCCTTCGGGTTTCTTGGCCAGAGGACCTGAAATCCCCTGCCGGTCGGTTTCTGCTGCTGGGTAAGGATTAGTCCCCACAGCCTCGGACTCCGGGTCCAGTGGTAACTCTTCAATCAGGGCGAGCTCTACAGCTGCCAGCCCCTGATTCTTTTTAGCACGACTTCCCCAGAGCTCCTGATCTCTCTTTCCTATAGCTGCTTCTCCTCTTCTTAACTAACTAACCCTGCCTCAGCCCCAGTTTTATATAGGGGAAGTTCTTCCCCTCCCAGGACTGGGCAGGAGGTGTGGCATGCATAGGATTCCTGACCAGGAGACCTCCCACCTGCTCACAGACGTAATATTGCTATTACTGTGGAAACCAGACCCCTGGGGTGCCACATTAGTCTTTAACAAGTGAAATGCATGCTCAATTGAGTTGAGATCAGGCGACTGACTTGGCCATTCAAGAATATTCCACTTCTTTGCTTTAATAAACTCCTGGATTGCTTTGGCTTTATGTTTTGGGTCATTGTCCATCTGTAGTATGAAACGACGACCAATCAGTTTGGCTGCATTAGGCTGGATCTGAGCACACAGTATGGCTCTGAATACATCAGAATTCATTCGGCTGCTTCTGTCCTGTGTCACATCATCAATAAACACTAGTGACCCAGTGTCACTGGCAGCCATGCATGCCCAAGCCATCACACTGCCTCCGCCGTGTTTTACAGATGATGTGGTATGCTTTGGATCATGAGCTGTACCACGCCTTCGCCATACTTTTCTCTTTCCATCATTCTGATAGAGGTTGATCTTGGTTTCATCCGTCCAAAGAATGTTCTTCCAGAACTGTGCTGGCTTTTTTAGATGTTTTTTTAGCAAAGTCCAGTCTAGCCTTTTTATTCTTGATGCTTATGAGTGGCTTGCACCGTGCAGTGAACCCTCTGTATTTACTTTCATGCAGTCTTCTCTTTATGGCAGATTTGGATATTGATATGCCTACATCCTGGAGAGTGTTGTTCACTAGGTTGGCTGTTGTGAAGGGGTTTCTCTTCACCATGGAGATTATTCTGCGATCATCCACCACTGTTGTCTTCCGTGGGCACCCAGGTCTTTTTGCATTGATGAGTTCACCAGTGCTTTCTTCTCTTTCTCAGGATGTACCAAACTGTAGATTTTGCCACTCCTAATATTGTAGCAATTTCTCGGATGGGTTTTTTCTGTTTTTGCAGCTTAAGGATGGCTTGTTTCACATGCATGGAGAGCTCCTTTGACCCCATGTTTACTTCACAGCAAAACCTTCCAAATGGCAGCACCACAACTCAAATCAACTCCAGGCCTTTTATCTGCTTAATTGAGAATGACATCACGAAGGGATTACCCCACACCTGTCCATGAAATAGCCTTGGAGTCAATTGTCCAATTACTTTTGGTCCCTTTAAAAACAGGGTGGCACATGTTAAGGACCTGAAACTCCTAAACCCTTCATCCAATTTTAATGTGAATACCCTCAAATGAAAGCTGAAAGTCTGAACTTCAACTGCATCTGAATTGTTTTGTTTAAAATTCATTGTGGTAATGTCTAAAACCAAAATTAGAAAAATGTTGTCTCTGTCCAAATATATATGGACCTAACTGTATATACATACCTTCACTTTGAGTTCCCCAATAACCTGCCTAGTAGTGGAAGCAGCCGTGGCCTCATCCATCACTCATCAGTCAATTCCGTAATTGCCCTGACGATTGGAGGCAGCGGAGTTGCGTAACCTGACAATCTGGTGGCAGCAGTGGGATCTGCGTGATCTCCCCGGTGTTACCTGTGACACCTAAGTAGATGCTAAATTTAATGGAACTTTGCTATTAAACTTTATTGGCTAAACCTGTATAAATGTATACATAGTATAGCTCAAATGTATTGATATACTCATCGATCGCAGTTTTCCCGTCTTCCAGCACTGCTTCGGTCCTCTTCTCACTCACGTGACTTCTATTCCAATTTGCCAGATCACACTGGGGTCTATTTGTGACCCGGAAGTCAATTTTATATTGTAAGCCTATGGATCCTCATTCTGTCTGTGTCTGAGCCAAAAAGTTGGAATAGCAGTCATGTAAGTGATAAGTGGACTGAGTGAATATATTAATGCCCTCATACTACATTAGAAACACATTTACACAGGTTTAGCCAATAAAAATGTTCATGGGAGTAATTCTTTAATAGAGTTCTTTATCTATTTCCTTTTACCTTTCCTCTAATAATCTATAAGTGCCTGTACCTAAAAAATAGAGTCCCCACCTTAAAAGGAGACACGGGCCCAATATACAGTATATTTCCTTGGATGAACCTCCAATGTTTAATGTTGATCCAATAGTTGAACTCTGACCTGATGGCAAGGTCTAGGCATACACCGGCAGTATGTCCAGGGCAATTATGGCATTTGAAATAAAGGGTTGGTGTGTCCGAGAGTCTTTGCCCAGTAATAATTCCTTCTTTCTAGAAGAGGTGGAAATGAGGAGTCCATCTATGGGATCACAGAGTGTGGGGGCAGCTTGTTACAGACTGGCAGGAGATGGTGAAATTGAAGCCCCACAACAGCTGGGAAGCCATAGGGTAACTAAGCCTAAAGATTGTCTCTGTCATTTCAATAGTCCTGCTCAGTCTGCATAATGGTCTTTCATTTCTAGGACAATGTAGCATTTGTTTTAAGAGGTTGTACAGCTGAGATTCTTCTAGCATGTCATATACACGACTACACTATGAGTGGGAATCTATGGGCTCATGATGTACCTCTATGTGCCTTCTGATTTTATGTATAAACAGGGATTTTACTTTCATAAAATTCCTAGAAATTTGTGCGAACAGGCAAATGTGGCACATTTATCACGTGCCCTCATAAAGTCACCATATGGCTGTACACAGAGTACATATCAGTCTATAATACCAAATTGTCACCACACAACATACCCAGGCACAGGGACCTTGCATCTTACATTGCACTTGCACCAGTGGTGGACACTGACAGCTTGGGGCCCCTGTGCAAGAAATGTGTATGGGCCCCCCTCCTTTTATTGCGACAAAGCTACAGATATATATATAGCCACACATACACATATATATATATATATATATATATATATATACACCTTACATAGTCTATATACTAAGGGACTGTGCTATACATATTAAGGCTACATTTAGTGATGAGCGAGCACAAAAATGCTTGGGTACTCGTTGCTCGGGTAGAGCAAATTGGAATACTCGGGTGCTCGACCCGAGCAACGAGCCCAATGTAAGTCTATGGGAAACTCGAGCATTTTTCAGGAGGCTCCCCCGGCGGTCTGCAGAGGGCCTAAAAATTGCACAAATCGATGGGAACAGTGCTCAAATGACATTGGAACAGCATGGCGAAGACGCCTGGAAGCATTTCTGACTCCCATATCACTGCTGTCAACAATGTTGTCAGAGGTATTACACCACTTTTACAGACTCACAATAAAACATGTTAAGGAACATCCTTTCCAGGGTATTGACTTGTATATAAGGCAAAATAAATAACCAAAACCAAAAATACTCCTCCACACCTTGGGCTATGTTCACACTTAGCGTTTTTGATGCGTTTTTGCACTTTTGCATTGCTTTCAACCAAGACAAATGTTTTCATTGGGAAATCTCCTTTTAACATTTTACAACCTTATCTCGCCATGTGGTGTGTGACACATCATCAGACACATGCATACAGTGCTGAAAAGACATGGGAACAGCATGGGGAAGACCCCTGGAAGCATCTCTGACTCCTAGGTCACTGCCTAAAAGTGTGCCCATCATAAGTGATCCTTGGCGCATGCGAAGATGCCTCCCGCCATGCACCTGTCGTTGCAGACTTGCAACAATCACCATTCACGTCCTTGTCCCAGTGCAGCGTTCAGTTGTACCTACCCCATTCCTTGGAATGCAAGTGCAAGTATGCAGCCAGCCACCCACCCATAGGCTGCAATACTATACTGCCAAATTTTTGACAGCTGCTAGCACTTGAAATGTGGCCTATTAGGCTCGTGGAGGCGGAAGCTCTTCACAACCTCATGCCGGCGGCAGCCGGGTGTCCATACTTGGTCCCCCGCCGTCACTATTTCTCCCGGTATAGTCTCTGCCTTCTACAAGCACGGGTCCCACAACATTACCCGTTCCCTCCCCAGTGCACTTACTGGGAAGGACCACCTAACCACAAACACGTGGTCAAGTGAATGTGGCCAGGGGCGGTACAGAGCCAGTCCACAGCTTTTTTTGCTGAGAGTTGTATTTCACCACAGCCATATTCTTTAGCTTGGTGAAAGGACTTGTGAAACCATATCTACTCCAGCTATCATTTCTCCCAGGAAGTCCTCTAAAGCTGCTTTCACTTGAAATGTGGCCTTTTAGGCTCGTGGAGGCGGAAGCTTTTCACAACCTCATGCCTGCGGTGGCCGGGTGTCCATACTCGGTCCCCAGCCGCCACTATTTCTCCCGATATCGTCTCCGCCTTCCACAAGCACGGGTCCCACAACATTACCCGTGCCCTCCCCAGTGCACTTACTGGGAAAGACCGCCTGACCACAAACACGTGGTCAAGTAAATGTGGCCAGGGACAGTACAGAGCCAGTCCACAGCTTTTTTTTGCTGAGTTGTATTTCACCACAGCCATATTCTTTAGCTTGGTGAAAGGACTTGGGAAACCATATCTACTCCAGCTGTCATTTCTCCCAGGAAGTCCTCTAAAGCTGCTTTCATTTGAAATGTGGCCTTTTAGGCTCGTGGAGGCAGAAACCCTTCACAACCTCATGCCGGCGGCGGCCGAGTGTCCATACTCGGTCCCCAGCCACCACTATTTCTCCCGGTATCATCTCCGCCTTCCACAAGCACGGGTCCCACAACATTACCCGTGCCCTCCCCAGCACTCTTACTGGGAAGGACCACCTAACCACAAACATATGGACAGGTGAATGTGGCCAGGGACGGTACGGAGCCAGTCCACAGTTTTTTTTGCTGAGAGTTGTATTTCACCACAGCCATATTCTTTAACTCGGTGAAAGGACTGGCATAGAGGGAAACCGTATCTACTCTGGGTGTCATTTCTCCCAGGAAGTCCTCTAATGCAGAAGCAATGGCAGCCCGTCCAACATCAGCTCGCACTTGTCGGTGGTGATTTGACACACAAACATCTTTCTTTGCGCATTTAATTTCATGACTGCAGAGTTGGGCAATGGCCTGATCTGCAATGCGGTTTGAGAAATAACATGCATAAGCACGTCCGATCCACATTAAAAAAGCAGCCATAGAGTGTCAGGGAACCTTACCACACACTTTTCTTAGCCAGGGTTGGACTTGCCCACCAGAGAACCGGAGACTCCACTGGTGGGCCCTGGCTTCTCCTTCAGGAGAGTTCATAGTGCCAAGGTGAGGCCATGATGATGATAGAGGCCACCATCTGCTTAGTTTTCTGTTGCTTGGAATGCAAGCGCAAGTATGCAGCCAGCCACCCACCCACCCCCAGGCTGCAATACTAAACTGACAGATTTCTGGGCACCTGCTTGCACTTGAAATGGGGCCTTTTAGGCTCATGGAGGTGGAAGCTTTTCACAACCTCATGCCTCATGTCCATACTCAGTCCCCAGCTGCCACTATTTCTCCTGGTGTTGTCTCCACCT